>NC_053023.1:113085149-113402169 GCF_003073215.2 Triticum urartu | reverse complement strand
TTTAGAAAGTCCTCACGATCCAGCTCAAGGAATGATGAAGCTTCTGCTCATGACTACAAGAAGAGAACATGCCACAAGTGCAAGAAATCTGGTCACTACATCTCTGAGTGTCCGCAGTGGGACAATGAGAACAACAACAAGAAGAAGAGCAAGTAATATGATTCTGACGACAAGAAGAAGAAGAAATACTCAAAGTATTCTTCCAAGTCTTCATCAAAGTCTTCATCACACAAGAAGAGCTCATCTGGCAAGGCTCGTGCGTTTGTTGGCAAGGAAATGGATTCAGAGGAGGAGTCTGCTTCTGAGGAGGCGGAGGTGGAGTCTGAGGAGGAGTCCGATTCTGGTGTTGCAAGTCTAGCTACAACCTACGTTGCCAAGTCCATCTTCAACACTGAAGACAATGACTTCATCACCGACGCCGATGCTAATGACAAGGACAACTCCGCTCCCACCTACTGCTTCATGGCATGCGATGCTAAGGTAAACTCACGCACTACTCACTATCAAACATCCAGTGAAGATGACTCTGATTGTGGTTCCAAACCCAGCTACAAAACACTTGCTAAAGAGCGGCTCATGAAGATCTTCAAAAGGAAAACAAGTCACTTTGCGCCAAACAGATCAGTTCCGCTCAGGAAGGATTTGAACCACCATGTCTTAAATGCATTGAGTGTGACCACGCTACTTCTATTGCTGGATGTTCTACTGCTGCTATTGTTGCAATATCTTCAACTGTTGATGTGGTAACTAACCCCTCTGCTGAGGATGCCACTGCTATTGTTGATGAAAATGCTAGGTTGAAGACATTGCTTGAAACAGGGATGTACAAAAGTCTCAAAGGGCATCAGACACTATGTGATGTCCTCAAAAGGCAGATCCTAAACCGAAACCCTAGGAAAGAGGGTGTTGGGTTCGAAAGGAAAATGAATTTTGATGGCTCTTACTGGAAACCTGAGCAGTACCCCAAAACCACATGGGTTGCCGCAAAGGAACCTTCAGTGGATCCATCCACCCTATCTGGCTTCACTTGTGCTAATCCTATTGTTATTGATGAATCCTTTGATGCAAAATATAAACTGTTTAAGAATCAGAATGGTGAAGTGTTTGCCAGGTATATTGGTACTAACTGCAGGAATGGGCCACCTATGAAGAAAGTCTGGGTGCCAAAAAAGTGTCTGGAAAATCTTCCTGTGTATGTCGTCATGACACCACAAGTGAAGAAGACAAACCCCAGACCACGGGCTTCATATGGTCCAAAGGCTTCATACAGACAGAGGACTCACCTGAGTCGCACTAACACAAATGTGTTGCAGGGAAACCATACTCAGGCCTATGTATATGAGCGCGTTTCATGAAACCGCCATGTTCATAAGACCAAGAACTACTCTGCTTATTCTTATGAGTACTATTGTCCACCTGCAAGACTATTTGCTAGGACTCCAAAGCCAAAGTTCTCAGATGCTGCACTTAGACTCATTGCTTTGAAGCCACCCTTGAAGATGTGGGTGGCTAAGAAAGCTTAACCCTCTTTTGCAAAGAATGTTCTCCGGCCGAAAATCAAATGCGTCTGAAGCTATTGCTGGGGACCTTAAACCACTTGTAGGGCGCAAGATCAAATGCCCAAATGGTCTTATTATGTATTTTGTTCCTGAGTCGCTTGCTACTTGCCCTATCAATCCTAACCTCGATCTAAGCTTTCATAATCCACTTGCTCGTCAAATGTTTATGCTTCACAATTCTCTTCCTGAAGCCTATCCCCCTAACTGCAGGGTAGGATATGACACCAGCTGCTTCAGAATGGATTATTGATAGTGGATGTACTAATCACATGACTGGCAAGCGAAGTATTCTCATGGACTCAACCTTACGTCCATCTGACAAGAGTCACATCACATTTGCTGATACTGGTAAAAGCAAGGTATTGGGTCTAGGTAGAGTTGCAATCTCAAGGGATCAGCACATGGATAAAGTGATGCTTGTTGAATCCCTTGGTTTCAACTTAATGTCTGTCTCAATGCTTTGCGATTTAAACATGATTGTGATGTTTGGAAAATATCGTTGCCTTGTTCTAGTGGAATATGACAAGTCTCTAGTCTTTGAAGGGTATCAGAAAGATGATTTGTACATGGTAGATTTCTCAGCAGGACCACAACTTGTCGTATGTCTTCTTGCAAAAGCTTCAGAATGCTGGCTCTAGCATCGGAGGCTAGGGCATGCTGGCATGAGGAATTTGCATACTCTTGCAAAGAAGAAGCATACCATAGGCATCGATGGCGTCAAGTTCAAGAAGGATCACTTATGCGGTGCCTGTGAAGCTGAAAGATGACGAGGGCCAAGCATCCCTCGAAGACAATGATGACAACGACTCAACCCTTCGAACTGCTACACATGGACCTCTTCGGTCCCACTCACTACTCAACTCTTACTACTACTGCTTGTCTCTATGGCTTCGTCATTGTTTATGATTATTCAAGATATACATGGGTGCATATAATCCTCTACAAGACTGAAGTGCAGGATGTCTTCAGACGCTTCGCCAATCGAGCCATGAACAACTATGGCGTCAAGATCAAGCACATCAGAAGTGACAATGGCACTGAATTCAAGAACACCGGCCTCGACACTTATCTTGATACTTTGGGCATCACTCATGAGTTCTCAACTCCGTACACGCCGCAGCAGAATGGCATCGTGGAACGCAAGAACAGAACACTCATTGAGATGGCCCGGATGATGCTCGATGAATACAAGTCTCCATGAAAGTTCTGGCCTGAAGCCATTGATACTACATGCCATGTCATCAACCGTGTTTATCTTCACAAGCTTCTGAACAAAACATCCTATGAGCTCCTCACTGGTAAGAAGCCAAATGTCAGTTACTTCAGAGTATTTGGTGCCATGTGCTGGATCAAGGATCCACATCACACTTCAAAATTTGCACCGAAAGCACATGAAGGTTTTATGCTTGGATATGGAAAGGATTCGCACTCCTACAGAGTCTTCAACCTATTTCACTATAAAGTGGTTGAAACTGTGGATGTGCGGTTCGATGAGACTAACGGCTCGCAAAGAGAGCACCTGCCAAATGTGATAGATGAAGTTCCATCCAGTGAATCCATCAAGCTTATGGGAACTGGAGAAATCATACCGTCTGAAGCACAGTCTGAAGAGGAACTCATCATCTCTGCACCTGATCAACCTGAAGACAATACCCAGCCTAAAGACAATCCTTCTAACGATGACAATGATCAGCAAGAGAAAAATCTTCGTCCTATTCATCCTCGTGTTGCAAATGAAGTACGGATTGAGAAAATAATTGATAGCATCAATGCACCTGGTCCACTCACTCATTCAAGGGCAACACAACTAGCAAATTTCTATGGGCACTTCTCATTCGTCTCAATATCTAAACCCAAGAAAGATGATGAAGCCTTCATGGAACCTGAATGGATTCAAGCTATGCAAGAAGAGCTTCAACAGTTTGAGCTGAATAATGTATGGGAACTGGTCAAGCGTCCTGATCCTCGTAAGCACAATATCATAGGCACTAAATGGATATATCGCAACAAGCAAGATGAGCATGGTCAAGTTGTTAGAAACAAGGCTTGTCTCGTTGCTCAAGGATACACTCAAGTTGAAGGAATTGACTTCGATGAAACATTTGCTCCTATGGCTAGGCTTGAAGCTATATGCATGCTGCTGGCCTATGCAAATCATCATAACATTCTTCTGTATCAAATGGATGTGAAGAGTGCCTTTCTTAATGTCAATATTGAAGAAGAAGTGTATGTTGCACAACCGCCTGGGTTTGAAGATCCAAAACATCCTGACATGGTTTACAAGCTCAACAAGGCACTGTATGGCCTCAAATAAGCCCCTCGTGCTTGGTATGACACACTCAAGGACTTCCTGAAGAGCAAAGGCTTCAAACTTGGCTCCCTGGATCCCACGCTCTTCACGAAGACATATGATGGTGAACTGTTTGTGTGCCAAATATATGTGGATGACATTATCTTCGGCTACACTAATCAAAAATACAGTGATGAGTTTGGATACATGATGCAAGAGCAATATCAGATATCCATGATGGGTGAGCTGAAGTTCTTCCTTGGTCTTCAAATACGATAGCAACGCAACGGCATCTTCATATCTCAAGAGAAATACCTCAAGGATTGCCTAAAGAAGTTTGGAATGCAAGACTGCAAAGGTTACACGACGCCAATGCCTACCAAGAGTCATCTAGATTCTGACGCCAATGGTAAAGAGTTCGATCAAAAGGTATACCGCTCCATGATTGTTTCTTTGCTTTATTTATGTTTATCTAGGCCAGATATCATGCTTAGTGTTTGCATGTGTGCCCGATTCCAAGCGGCACCAAAGGAATCGCATCACTTAGCTGTGAAGTGAATTCTTCGATATTTGGCTCACACCCCAACACTAGGATTATGGTATCCACAGGGCTCAGAGTTTGATCTAGTTGGATTCTCGGATGCTGATTATGGTGGTGACAAGGTTGATCACAAGTCTACATCAGGCACATGTCACTTTCTGGGATGATCACTTGTGTGTTGGTCTTCAAAGAAGTAGAACTGTGTATCTCTCTCCACTGCTGAATCTGAATACATTACTACTGGATCTTGCTGCGCTCAGCTTCTATGGATGAAGCAAACACTCAAAGACTATGGCATTCATCTGAAGCAAGTGCCACTCTACTGTGACAATGAAAGCGCCATCAAGATCGCCAACAACCCAGTTCAGCACTCGAAGACAAAGCACATTCAAATCCGTCATCACTTTCTTAGAGATCATGTCATGAAGGAAGATATTGATATCATTCACGTCAGCACTGAAGAGCAACTGGCAGATATCTTCACAAAGCCTTTGGATGAGAAAAGGTTTTGCAAGTTGCGGTGTGAGCTAAATATCTTGGAATCCTCAAATGTCATGTGATCATGCACACATCCTAACACTTATGCATGTTGATGACTTAGATGTGCAAACACACGAAGCAACATATATCTTCAACAAATGAAGACTTACACACTAAGTGTGAATACATTAACGCGGAACTTGACTTTGGAGCACCACGATAATTATGCGCCATGTCTGGGTCTAATATTTCCTATACGGTGGGTAACGCCACCACCAAACTTTTGTTTGGAATACTTTCTGTTGGCGTTACATTTGCAAAGTCTTCGCATTTTGTTTGTCTTCATTATTAACATGGCTTCATGTTTATCTTCAATGTACTGATTTGGTTTCTGTCCTCTACAGCATTCACTTATAGCTATGTCTTCTAGTTGAATCTTTTGAACTAAGTGAATGTGATCGGACCCTGACCTTTCTATGCTCCCGTCTTAAGTCTATCTATCCAAATCATATGCATTCTATTGAAACTGTCAAAATGTCTTCTCTGCGTCCTTGTCAGCAGAAGACACAGAGACAAACATTAATCTATTTTCAATGCTCAATCCTTTTTACCTGAAACTCGGAGAAGTGGGAACGACCACCCGACAATCCAGGCGTGCGTGGGAACATGGAACAACCTCCAATGTGTTGCATGATCGCCACGTGTCCTTCAGATGTGAACTGCCAAGGGCACCTGTGTAATAACACTGTGCCGTCCCTGTCCCTATAAATACACGCCTCACCCCAGTCATTATCTCTTCTTCCACTCTCGCACAAACCCTAGCGCCACCGCTAGCCCTCGACGATGCTGGCAACGAAGCGCTTAGCTGCCGCGACCTCACCAACGCCGTCCTCACGCCGGCCGCGGACATTGTCTTCTCCGCCGTCGCCGTAGGTATCCTCCGTCGCCAAGTTAGGGCACGGAAGATCGAACTGCTCGGCCTGCTCTCCCACTCCGTCTAGCAGTTCCTCGTGTGGTAAATAAAACCTTTTTTCAGCTTTTTTGATCCGATAGATTCATCCATTTTCAACCACAAGTGGTTTCTGTTCCTATAAGTTGGATCTATCTCATTCTACATCTCATAGCATGCCTAGTATGTTCACTTATGCTTCACAAAGTAGTTAGATTCCTCACTTGTAGTTATTCATGGATTCGTACAAATCTGGAACCAACTCTCTTCATATGAGTGAATGTCTTCGCACTATGAGGTCAATGTCTTCTAAACTGATTTATCTTCAAAATCTTCTCAGAATGCATATGACCATTTCCCCTTCCCTCGCATCTCTAATGCTGTCACAGGTACATGTCCGTGGGAGAATCCCTTGGTTCTCATAGTCTACATTCATTTGCAGAGTTCTTACAGCGTCACATAAATTCTCCTGAAGCCAGTTCTTGTCTGACCAGTAGACGGAAGACTTCGACAATGTTGAAGCCTTTCAGTCTAAACTTCGTGACAACTCAAAAATCAGTCAGGAAGGGCGGCAGACAACGCCGTGGAAAAACTGCTAAGGACCTGCCACCGGATCTCTATGAGTTATACAAGTCAGATCCATAAGAAACCTATGGAGAACACAAGAACAGAATCCAATGGATTCGACGACAATGGGCAGAGGAATGGTTCAAGTACAGATTCGTCACCAAGGAGTATGCTGATAAGAATGCCTTAAAGGGCCCCTGGGGAGATATAATTTACAAAGGTCTTCAGCCCAAGTCGAAGTCCGAAGCTATTGCTCAAGGCTTCTACCCCTGCATGATTCGTGGACCTCAGCCTGCTAATGCCGACCCATCCTCTCTGTTATGGTGTCGTGAAGATAATCTGTTCAAGCGCAACTATCAGGCTGCAAAGAACTCATCCAAGGAAAACAAGAAGTATTTGGGATTAGACTTCAACCCATGCCCCTCTGCACCACGAGCTGATGGCACACGCGAAGCTGAACCCAATCTTATTGGGACCTTCTACAACTTAGAAGGTCTCATCACTCACATTCAGGTTCAAGGGGCAGCCGTGGACCACTCTGCAGATGACTCTGATTCTGGTGAAGCGCCTGCGCCTCCGAAGCCTGTGAAGCAACAGAAACCAAAGGCTTCAAAGCCCTCTTCTCCACCAAAGGTCTCACGGACGAAGCCTCTGGCCACTGCACCTCCTGAAGTCAGTGTGCAGTCTGAAGATCTCTCACGCATCTCCAAGTCTGACAAGATGAAAAAGCCCATGCAACCCACTAGTCAAGCACCGACTCCAGCTGCTGTTTTGAGAAACGAGAATGACGCCATTGATCTGTCCAGCGATGACGATCTTGGCGATGACGCTCTTGAACAGTTGATAAAGAGCAAGCAAGAGGCGGAAATCTTCAATGATCTTCCCCTCTTTGACCTTCCACAGAGCCAATGCTACTGAGCTGTCTCTTGCTCAGAAAATTGTTGAGCTGAAGCATAAGATAGATTATGAAAAGGCTCGGTTCAAGAGGCACATGGCCAAGCTCAATGTTCAAGACATTCAAAACTTCAAGGTCATGATGAATGGGCTCAAGGAGGCATTCCACAAGAAACGAGAAGAAGCAAAAGGTTCTCGTGAGCGCATGAAGAATATTGCTGCCAAATGTGTTCAAGGTTACAATGAAGCTAAAAAGCACAAGGCTTTGGGGCGACCAGACATCGACCCCAGAATGGCTGCCAAGAAGAAGAAGAAGCCAGCTATGGCAGAACCAGAAGCATCAAGGCAGGAAGAACCTCGCATTGTCTTCCCAGCCAGTATGATAGGCTCGAAGCCTAAGGTCCCCATAGTGGCTTCAGAATTCAAGAAGACTAGAGCAGCTGAAGCCGAAGCTAGAAAGCGCAAGACCAAAGCCACCACTGATGATGCTCCCCCAACCAAGAAAAGGAAAACAAAGAAGAGAGACTGGGCTGCTTCCACAGAGCCCCTTGTTGTCGAGCCAATTTATGTTGCTCGTCCTACGTCTGAACATCGTGAACGTCGTCTGGTAGTTCATGAGCCTGCTTCCACAAAGGCTCCTGAATCTAAAGAGAATCCAACTTTTGACCCCACCACAGCTGAAGACATTGGTCCTCACGACAATGTTGAAGATGATGAAGTCCTTCCTCAGATCGAGCACAATTTGGTATCATCGCCTGTTCTCACGAACAGCGAACTCATCAGCATTGGTCGTCCATTGACGCCAATTGCTCAGGATGACTCATGTGCTGATCACCCTCAAGAATCCTCTCATGTTGAAGAAACGCCAGTCACTCCCCCACCACAGGTCACCACTCCGGTGATTGACAGTGAAGACTTTGAGGTCCAACCAACTCCATCTCCAGAGGCGTCGCCAGCATTTCGCAGGCTTTGCAAAAGACCTAGGCCACAGGTCACATTGTCAAGTCTTCCCGAAGGAGAAGAGCGCCAATCTGTCTCATGCGAAGTCTTTCCTGAAGCCTCTCCTACTGTGAACATCCCTGAATCTGAAGCCAAAGTGGCTGAAGATATTCCGGCTGCATCAGTCGATGAAGAAGAAGAACCACGTGATGAAGAAAGAGTTGCTACACCCCCGTCCAACCCTGAAGTTGTTCTCGAGGAGAACATGTCCGACCCTCCAGCTCCTGAAGTGGAGGTTACCAATACTGAGGTGGCCACCAACATCAACACTGAAGCCAATGACGTTGTCATGGCTGAAGCTAATGTGGTGCTAGAAGTGAATGCACCTGAAGCCAATGCAGCACCCGAAGCAAATCCGCTGCCTGAAGCCAATGCCTCTGCTCCTGTACCTCCTCCAAGGCCACACACCATCGAGCAAGCATATGATCGTGGACAGCTTGTTACCGTTCGCTGGCCAATCCTGGTTCCTCCGCCTGCTCCCGGACCTCAGTTTGCCTATCATGTGGAGCACAGGCCTCAGGTCCAGAAGCCAAAGCCAAGGCTACCACGGTTTCCAGGTACTGCAACATCACCAGGATCATTTAATCTGAATGGATTCAAGGCACACAACACATTCTTCAACAGTGCCAAGAACCCCTACACAAGGCCAAGAATCTCTTCGGACCGATTCTGGAGTTATCAGCAGCGAAGCTATTATTCATGCATGTTGTACAATCAGGGACGCATCTTCCCTCACATGCATCTTGATTGTGAAGCCATTGCTGGACTGCCATGCCTTGAAGAAGCCCTTGATTGCTTCTGTGATGCGGGTCTGATTAATTTTGTGACTGCCAAGGAACACTAGAATGAAGAACTTCTGCTTCAATTCTATGCTACCCTCCACATTCGTGGATACAACAGGGATCCGAAGACTTGGATCCTTGAGTGGATGACAGGAGATGTTCATCATTAAGCTAAAGCCCAAGACATCATTGAGCTCACAGCCCTGCCCACTCCTGGTGAATACTATGAACTAGGTTGCCAACAACACCAGAATGCTTTGGAGAGCATTTTCCAGAAGCCAGAACCCAACATGACCAAATGCTGAGCATGATGAAGCCTTTGCCTCACGATGCTGAATACCCAACTGAATTCTTTGTTGAAGACCTAGAGTATCTGCCCCGCACCATTTACCATATCATCAGAAAAACTCTCTGGCCTATCAAAGGACATTCATCTACAGCAAAGCTTGAAGGAGCAATGAAGACTTTGGTTTTCTATATCTTTAATGGCATAAGCTTCAATGCTCAAGACTTCTTCATCAGGCAGTTGGCTGCATCTGGCTCTGACATTTTTGGTCTGAAGTTCTATGCTCCATGGGTAATGCTCCTTATCAAGCTTCACTCTGCCTTTAACTCTTATCCGTCTGCGCACAATCATCTTGTATTCTTGCCAGAGGTTGATCTGTCTGTTGAAGCTATTTACCCAGAGCATGCTAAGGATCCAATCTATCTTCACAACATTGATCGTCAAAGCTTCACCCAGCCCATTGAAGGAGTTCAGGCAGTCTCTCGTGTTTATCCCTTGGCTGGTAACACACGCGCCCGTCGCGCCCAAACTGACGCCACTGGCAGCACCATTGCCCAAAGGCCTCGGAAGCAATCTCGTGTTCTCAATGACCGAGAGCTTCTCGTCGCGCTACATCAGAAACAGGATAAGCATCATGACTGGCTTAAGCGTCAGATGCAAAGCCTCTTGGTGGACATCAATCGAATTCGCAATCTTGCCACCAAGAATGCCTTTGTCACACATGAAACCTGTCGGAGGTCTTGGAAGAGTTTGACTTTGCTCACTGCTGAAGAAGATCTTCAAGACGATGGCTTCACAGAAAGATTCAAGTTTGACTCCACTCCTCCAAGGAATGCTCACTTGCGTCGGACTCCCTCCCTTGAAGACTCTAAATATTCTTCCTCAGCTGCCACGGTGAATGCCAGAGTTATCGATGATCAAGATGATGCCACTTCACTACCTCCACCTTCAGCGCATCTCGACACTACACCAAGTTCTCCTAAACCACCGGACCTCAACGATGACCCTGCTGCTTCGCCTGCACCTCATGGGAATGAGTAGAAGCTCTATGTCTTCAAACCTTTTTGGTCATTACTGACAAAAGGGAGAGAAGCATATGGGTTGATAGTCTTCAAGCGGGTCCATATGGGTGGTTGCTTTACTTTTTGCTACTTTTGCCAAGTGCTTACAACTCTAGCTTTTGAAACATTTGGTTCGTTTTGAGTTGTAACACTTAAACTTGATGGTCGTCTGCTACCTTTTTCGACACTATGTGATGCGATGATAAATTCCGCATGTGCAACGATAAATTCCGCACGAAGTCATTTTGCAGACATCCATTTTTCATTATGCATGTCATTATCTTCATCATATCATTTCATGCATGATGAATTGTCTTCATAAGTAGAAGAGGAGCTCCGCAAGTACAACCTGCCATGTGCATTTGCATTCAAAAGCAAAATACTTATAGGCACATCTTCAGGGGGAGCCTTTCTGCTACTTACAAAGACAATACTTAAATCCTTTAAAATTTCACATATTTCTATCCCCGTTGAAAACTTCAACCAGTTTGTCATCAATCACCAAAAAGGGGGAGATTGTAAGTGCATCTAGTGCCACCCCTAGTTGGTTTTGGAGTATTGACGACAAACCTGGTTGAGGGACTAATGTGTTTGTGAGAATTGCAGGATAAGACAGGTAGAAGGCCCTCATTGATTTGGTTTTCCTACCAGAGATGACCCCTAAAAATGTATGAAGACATTGAAGTCAAAGGTGGTATGTGAAGACATTCACATTGAAGAATATGACAAGAGAAGACATCGCGTGAAGACTATGGAGCGCGAAGACTTAGTTGTTTCGTCGTTCTTTTTCTTCTTTGTTGAGTCATAGGAACCACTGTACTGTTAAGTGGGGCCCAAGTGAACTAGTCAGAATGACTGAAGTGATGCTTAACCAAAATCCTATGTCTTCGAGCGAAGACAATGAGAGCAAATCTTATCCAGAGCCGGATAAGTCAGCTTTGCTTGTAGCTCAAGTAAAGTTGCCGTGTGTGTTTGAAATCTAACCATTGGAACACGTGTCAGTTCCTTAGTGACCCAGGGTCATTTCGGACAAATCAGGTCGGGTTGCCTAGTGGCTATAAATAGCCCACCCCCTACACCATAAATTGGTTGGCTGCTCAGAGTTAGTGCACGGCTTTTGTCATTTGAGAGCAACCCACCTCGAAGCCTTTGAGAGAGAAATCCTTGCGAGGACAAAGCCCTAAACACCCAGAGCCAAAGAGTGTTAGGCATCACTGAAGTCTTCCTGTCTGTGTGGTCTGAAGACTTATTACACTTGAGGACTGTGAATCCTCCAGCCGGTTAGGCGTCACGTTCTGAGCTTCCAAGAGTCATTGTGGATCGCCGGTGAATGAAGTTTGTGAAGGTTTGGAAGTCTACCTTGAAGACTTACCAGAGTAATTGGGCGAGGACTACTTTTGAAATGGCTTGCGCGGCCAGGAGGGATTTTGGTTATCCTTTTTTCACTGAGGTAGTCTTTGCGGCTACTTGGAATATTTGGACTCAAAGGAATGGAAGGATCTTCAGAAATGAGTTGCCCACTTTCAGATCTTGGAGGAGGAATTTTATTCATGATATTTCTCTTTTAGCTCATAGAATCAAGTGTAAATATCGAGATAGCCTAACTTCTTGGATAGCCTCCTTACCCTAATCTCTCTTTGTAAGTAGCCTCTTCTCTTTATTTGTTTCTATCTTGTAACTTTGTATTCTTTACCTCTTGGTTTTAATAAAGGACCATGCCATGTTGCCTTGCAGTATATAGTCAAAAAAAATTGGGCGAGGACTGGGTGTCCTTAGCTCAAGGGGAATAAGGTGAAGACGCGGTCTTCTGAGTTGAATCTCAGCCTCCCTAACCAGATGTATAGTTGTCACAGCAACTGGAACTGGTCCAAAAATCATTGTCTTCAACGAGCCACGGGTTCTATCCTCCCCATCTCTTTATTTGCAGATTGGTCCTTGTGAAGTCATTGCCTGTTTGCATTATCTATTTGTCTTCACTGTGTGACTGCTTGTTCTGATTGGCTTCATACTATCTTCCATCCTGATCTATACTGCCTAGCTACTATTAGTCTTTGTGCTTTCATTTCATTGAATACTTGACTATGGCTTGCTTAGTGTAGTCTACCTTCCGTTGCATGGTAATAGGTTTATTTCTATCGTTTGTCTTTGAAACTTCCATGTTTTGAAGACTTCCATAAAAATCGCCTATTCACCCCCCCTCTAGTCAATCACTAGCACTTTCTGTAGCAGTATTGCGGGTACAGTAAGTTTTCTTGAAGAAGCAGAATTCAACGAAGTCATGATGGTTCCTTCGTCCGAACAACTTCAAAGTGGGAAGTGGGCCTGTGATTTGACGGCTCATTAGTCATTGTTACTGCGGCGCGACGACCTGGGTGACTCTCCCTTGGAGTTCTGTGTGCATGGAAAGTGGACCAGGATGGTCGACGTCCCACATGTTGGCGAACGGAAGTATTCTTTCCGATATCGAGGAGCAAGGAAACCGCGTGGTATAGTATCACTGCTGATTGGTTCGCAAAAAATAGTATCACTGCCGATTTATAATTAGTATTTTTTATTTCTGATGAATGCTAGCGTTTCAACTCTTACGACGAAGGGTGCCAAACATGGCACGTGCTGGATGTCCCACACGTCAGCGAAAGGAGTGGGACATGAACAGCGTGGTAGAGCCCAGCGTAAAAAACATCGTGGTAGAGTGTCTCCACTTCTTCCACTTCTGGGTCGGAGACCACACGTAGTAGTAGTTAGTGGTATGAACGATACAAAGTGCGACCTGGAGAGAAAGACATGTCTAGTTGGAAGGTCTCGGGGCATACACGTAAACAAATATAAAAGTTAATATGTGCCTCCAACTAATATAGTAGTAGTAGTAGAGAACTTAGGCACGTACTCCATAACATCACCGTGCATTGCACGTACAACATTTAGTGGTAGTACGTAGTAAGAGACAAATGCTGCCCAAGAGTTCCCTTCTCGACCTACTTTTGGGTGTTTGGTAGAGTGTATGGAGGGTGCATGAGTCCACACTAGTTTAGCACAAATACACTAGAAGCATGCATGAAGAGAGCATGCATGAAGAGGGGTGTTGAGTTGAGCATGCATGAAGAGGGAACAACTATGCTGAGACGAGAACGCAACCAAACACACCCTATATGCCACGCATGTTCATACCATTTGTGCCTTTCTACTTCACTTACTGCGCTACATTACTCAGGTTCGTATGTCCACTCCTGGGTACATGTCCGTCTCGTAGTTCCAGTCCCACATGTTCTTCATATAGATGGAACGATCCTTGCATAACACGTGCACCTTGATGCTAGATGTCTTGCGTGTTGGCAAAAGGATGAACAAAGCTCACATAAAAAAATTAGAGTGGAAGAACATAGATTCTGGACGATCGAGAAGGAGCAAGGAACCTCGTGGTGGAGCGTCTGCACTCATAATATTTAATATTATTCGGCGATATAAAAGTAACCAATCATCTCCACAGTGGACTGGAAGAGTACGAAACACGGCAGCCCAGTGTAGTTACATCATACTAGTACATGGCTAACCCACACTAACACCATATTTCTTGGCTTCCGTGCGACACCTATCTCTAGTAATCCAGCAGCCCGTATCGCTTCTCCCTCCTCGTCTCTATCAAAGTGAGGCGGGCTGGCGTTTCTGCCATCTATTGAGGTCAGTTAACTATCACATGTTAGCTACATGCCAAGAGCATTCTAAAAAAAATACCTTTCATGTTCCGTTTTCAAAAAGAAAAAATCCTTTCACGTACGAATTTGCCTGTGTGCTTTGAGCAACTTGCATGTCCTGTACTTCTCCTGTTTGATACTCTAACTTAGCTAGAGGTTAGACTAAGTCATGACTAACCCTGGACTAACTATAGCCAAAGAGGTGTTTGGGTGACAGGGTTAGATTGACAATAAATGCACTTCATGGAGAGAGAAAAGTGATTTTTCAGTGGTCCCAATGAGAACTATCTCCAGTTAGCACCTCTTAGGTGGGATAATTTTTTTGGTGGGTTCGGTGCAACTTGCTCCAATTTAAACCCTCATGCTTGGATACTTTAGGGCTATTTGAGCCCCAACTAGCTCAAACTAACTCTAACCCATGGGCCCTGTTTGGATCATGGGGTTAGAGCTAGTTTGGGTTAGTTGGAGGCTCAAATAACCCAAAAGTATCCAAACAAGGAGGGTTAGAGTGGGTTAGTTTCAACTAACCCAACTATCTCGATGGAGAGATGCTAGAAAATAACTCTAACTCTAACTGTGTTATAGTATCCTTGGAACCAAACAGGGCCTATGGCCAGTCTCGACGCGGAGCAGTCGCGTGCACCGGGAAGCGGCGCTCTCTCGGCCGTCGTGCCACTTCAAAGCCGACGCCAGTGAGAGGTCACCTCCGCTCTGGCCGGGCATTAATGCGGCACTGACGCTCCAGGGCGACACTGACCATTTCACGTGGGAAGCGCGCGCTGGCAAGGGAGTATAGGTTTTGAACCGTTTCAGGTGTAGTACTGGTAGTTTGCAAAACTACTCAATTATTGCACTCAGTTTCCTAAGAAATTGTGGTAAAAAACATTACTCCACAGCCCGCTTCCCTTCTCCTTCCTCTTCCACCGCCCGCGCACGTCCGCGGGAAGCGACCCGTCAACCCTTATATAGGAGTGCTAGCACAAAAAGATGCATGCATGACCACTAAAATTTCCATATTAAAGCGCCGCTCCGGCGGGAGTATGGCGTATGTTGTTACCTTCGGCCGGCCCATGGCTACCGGGCGACGGTGACCAGAGAAGAGGCGGCAGGAGGGGAATGAATGCAGCTACTGTTTGGGTTCGCCTTCCGGCTTAAATAAATGCGCAGCATCACGTGTACCCGCGGGTGCACAAATTGTAACATACGTGTCTGCTTAAGTGGGCGTCACATGACTGGTGTGTGTGAGAGAGATCCTAAGAGACAGAGAGCGTGTGTGCGACTCTACTCTTCGGACATGTAGTCAACCTTTTGCATCGGGATATAAGTATAATGGTATTTACTTTAGCTAGTGATTTACGCGGCCATGTTAACATGGTTGTGTCAAAAAAATGTCACTTCCTACTCGTGATTTGCATTATATAATTACAAGCAAGATTCTCATGCATTGCAGGGAACATCAATATGCATTTTTTACAAAACACCTGTCGTGATTGACCCATGCAGGAGTAATCCCATGTGTAAAAACTAATGATATCTCGAGAATTTTATCAGAAAACTGGTATCTCGAGAATGTCATCGAAAAAATGAAAGATGAGAGATAAGGTGAGGAGGAGTGGAGCGTGGTGGTGACTGGTGGTCGGAATGGGCGGAGGCATGGGGATGGACGGCGCCGGCAGGCGGCAGCGGCCACCATGCATGCTAGATTGTTCCAGAGACTTATTCCTTTTTTAATTGTTGAGCAATGAGGTTGCAGGAGATAATGATGTGGAGAGAGGTGCGGGTATCTTTTGTAAAATTATCATAGTTTGATTTCTATCCTCAGATATAGATCATGCGGTCTGTATTACAAGATGGCAGGCACACCATCACCGCCAACTCGTTTTTTATAAGGGTACAGATGATAAGTTTGCTGACTACTAAAGTAAAGTGGAATTTGTCCATGTTATGCAAGTAAATAAAGGTGATTGTTTATCATATGGGTAAGGTTGGATGAAGGGGGGTAGAAACAAATGCTCCGCCTAGAGCATGTGTGTGTGAAATGGAGTCTTAGTGTGTGTGTGTGTGTGAGAGAGAGAGAGAGATGGAGTCTTAGTGTGTGTGTGGGGGTGCGTGCATGCATGCATGCATGTGTGTGTGTGTTTGTGTGTGTGAGAGAGAGAAGTAGTCTTAGTGTGTGTGTGGGGGGGTGCGTGTGTGTGTGTCTGTGTGTGTGTGTGCATGTGTGTGTGTGCATGTGTGTGTGTGTGTCGCGGGGTCCTCTGTGGCGGATGTAATTTAAGTGTGCATGGCTTCATCATAGAGAGGTGATGTGTATGGCAGAGGCCACCAACAATGGGGTGCGAGAGAGAAAATGCCCGTAGAGAGGAAAGAGAAGGTGTGTGCGCGTGAGAGGAGTCGACATCGAGAGAACGTGTTTGTTCGAGAGACACAGAGGAAGACTACTATATATCAATGGTGCATGTAGGCGGGAATTAAACAAAGGGATGGTCTTATTGGTTTCGGGGATATAGGGGAAGAGTGAGAGGAGGGCGGGGGGGGGGGGGGGGCGGGGGGGGGGGGGGGGGGGGGGGGGGGGGGGGGGGTAGCTAGAAGGAGATTCTTAAGTGTGAGTGTGTGTTTTACCCATCCAGGCGGAAGTTATGTGCACAAAAGAGGAGAACGATTCGATGTGGCGTTAGGATTGAGGGTAATTAACTACGTATGGAGACATAGAGACCTTGAACGTGCATGTGTGAGAGGTATACATGTATACGTGGGATGTGTGTGTCTACGCACGCGCATGATCAAGATAAAAGAAAGAAGACATAAGTCATAAGATCAACAACATGGGAGAGACGGATCGGTATGACAATATGCATGCATGTGAGAATGCAGGGAAGAAGGCCCGACAATTGAGCATGTGTTTTTGTCTTTAAGAGATAGTGGCGTGGGCTGGAGCATGCATCTATGGCGAGCAGAGGGAGTGATGCGCAACGATTGTGCAAAAGCGACCAACCTATAAATGCATATGTATGCAGAGACATATATAGTGTGGGTGATAGGAAGCAAGACTCCGTGCGAGAAATAAATGTTGACGGAGAAACTATAGATAGATACAGAGATGGATATGCTAGCTAGAGGGACATCCGCTAGTTTGGGTGTTGGAGATGACCGTTAGGTGGTTCAAATGGTGAAGTTATATGTGTGTGTGAGAGGGCACTTGACTGCATGTAGAGAGGAACATATGTAGTGTGCGTGATAGGAATCAAGAGTGAGGGCGAGAAAGAAGGTTGATGGAGAAACAGATAAATAGAAAGATAAAGATGCTAGCTAGTGTGTGTTAGAGATAGGAGTCGAGTGGATCAGAAGGCTGGGTTATGTGTGTGGGTGTGAGAGAGATAGAGAGAGGGTGCATGTGAGTCACATACAAACATATATCAGAGAGAAATGAGATCCAGAGAGACGGGGTTTTGTGTCTGCGAGAGAGAAAGATATTTCACAACGAGAGTGATAGCTAGAGAGACATACGAGGGAACGCAAGATATCTCTAGGGAGAGAGGGTGTGTGTGAGCGAAATACAAGAGAACAATGGAGAAATATGAGACCCTGGGAGACAAAGTTTGTGTTTGTTTGTGAGAAAGAGATATTGAAGAGGAAGAGTCTTAGGTTCTCATATCTAAGGAGCGAAAGACATCTCTGTATGAGGGGTGTGCGAGTGGCACACATGAGAATAGTAGAGAGAAATGAGACCCCGGGAGACAAAGTTTTGTGTTTGTGTGAGAGAAAGAGATTCCACATGGAGAATCATAGTTAGAGACACATAGCAGGGAGCGAGATATACTTAGAGAGAGATAGAGTGATGAAGGTCGAGGGAGAGAGTACCGTCAGTGTGCTACGAAGATAAAAGATCATTGTCAACATACAGGTAGCACGAGAGATACATGAGAGACGATGAACGCGTATAGGTCCAGAGAGATAGTCCTATATAAGCATGAGTGATAGCTATATGAGATGAATATCTGGATTAAAGGGGATTCAAATATTTAAACTGGAGATCACGACATCGATAATATCATAACGCAAATTGGTGTATCAAACATGCATATTCATTTGAATTTGGGCACACGTGTAATGTTATATAGTTTATCAATATTGGTGATCCATAGATTCTTCAATTACAAACAATGCATGGTTTATATGCAATTAATGTCTAAACGGGATTACACTATATGTTGCGTGTGTGAAACACATTATACATGTTTGAGAAGTAAAAAAACCGCATGAAACACACATTAATTGGAGACAGTTAGCGAGGAATGCATACATTGGATTTCAACATAAAGTGGTTTCAAATATTTGAAAATCCAAATTGATGGATACAACCTTATGAATCTGAGATCATGCCATTTGTAAACCATATTTATGTATAAATGGTGTTGTGCTTTTGAAAGTATATATAAAAAATGATGTATATAGAATGTAATTCCAATTGAAAATGGATCCTGCCCGAAAAAATAGAATACAAACGGGATTTGAATTGAGTTGGCACGGTAACCGTGCACTCTGCAAAATTTGAACGAAGCAGGGAAAGTCGCAGTAACTTCCCAAAACCAAAATCTACGAGATGGAAATCACTACTACCTACCCCTGCCACGCAAAGCCTATCTGCTGGATTTCTATAGGTTTCGATAGGGGTAGGTTTGTAATTTCACCCAAACGTGACGTAACCGTTTCTCACCCGGATTCATACACGGTGGGTGCCAAAACATAGTGTGTCCTCGGCCGAAATCGACTCCCTCCCCGATTCATATTCATACACGGTGGGCCCCAAAAACTAACTCTCGTCGGAAAATATTCGGTGTATGTGAGATTACCGTCCTATCCCCAACCGACTAATGTTGCTGTGATGTAGTAGAGATTTGAAACGGGGGCTAAGTTTGTAAATTTCCTCGCATTTGAGACAAGCGCGCCCTGAATACATGGTTCCCCCTTCCTCTCTACCTCCCTTTTCCCCATTCGTACTCCGTGGGCGCCAAAACACCCTCTCCACCCCACCCTCCTCCGTCCGCCGCCATCTGCCACCCCATCCACCGCCATCCTCCTCCACCATGCCGAAGCTGATACCTCGACGCCGCCGTCCATTACGAGAGATCGACCTCTCTCATCCACGGCTTCGGACCGGGATCCTTGCATCCCGTCCTCTCGCTTCATCCCCGCAGTCGTCCACCTTGCCGGCGCCGCTCCTACGACCGTCTCGTCCACTGTCGGGACCCCGATCCTAAGTCACACCGATCTAGCATGTAACACTTCATATCACTTTGCGGCCTCACGCACGGTATTCCCACGGGTGCCACCTTACCTGGCCTGGGACCGTTTGCGCCTTTTGGCTCACGTATATGATAGAGTCGCTAGCATCCATATGACAGAGAACCCGGGCCGACATGACTAGTCGTGAACCCAAAATAGCACTAACTTACAGGGACAGGCATACATGAATCAACCTCGAGCATGTCGGTCAACAACGTATGAATCCGGGCTGTAGCACTGGGCTAACAGGACTCCGGGAACCCGGGCTGTAGCAGGCTAGGTAGGACTCCGGATGTCACCGCGTGACATTTCCCCGAAGGGACAGACACATGAACGAAGTGAATCACATGCCAGCCAGTCAAGTGTTCCGGAGCAGTAGTGCTGGGCTAGCAGGACTCCGGTGAACCGGGCTGTAGCGGACTACTATGGCACATGGAAGCACAAGACTACATTTCCCCATAAGAGAGGCTACCAGAGGTAAACAACTAGGTTGACGGATCCCACACATAGCAATACACGTTACATGTACGCATATCATGCAAGTATGTGCTGTACAACATGGCATCACAACATAACTCAAACTCATATAGATAAAGGCCCAGAAGAGCCACATAGCATCAATACAAACAGGGGTCTCATGACCCATCATTCAGAGCATACAAGCAACGGAAGCATTACAAGTCTGAGTACAGACAACTACAAAAGGAAGAGACTAAGAAGCCTGACTATACACGACCCTCCCAAGGGTACAACATCGTAGCTGGGATACAAGCTACTCGTCGAAGTCACTAGCGTAACCAACTACAAAACATAAATAAGCAAACGTGAGTACAAAGGTACTCAGCAAGTCTTACATCAGAACTATCTACGTATGTAACATTATCAACAAAGGGGGTGGTGGAGTTAACAGCAGCAAGCCAGCTTTGACTCAGTGGCTAGCCTATACTACGAGTATCAGAAACTTCTTTGAGGTGAGAAGACGCACACAAGTCCACATATTCACCATATCAATACTCCACTATGGATCCGTTCCCGTCTCCCTACGAGAAGGCCACTCATAGCACTCACGCTTATCTTGCGGATTTTAGAGTATCCACTTCAAGTTGTCTATGTACTACATAAGTTCTCCAAGTTTCCATATCCGAGGAAAATGGCTATTCGAATAGATAATATTGACCCTGCAGGGGTGTACTTCTTCACACACGCTCTCGCCACTTATAGCCCTGTACACATCATGTACCTCGGCAACCTTCAAGCGGAAGCTAGGCAAGGATGTCGGCCACGACCTGACTAACCACACAAGTCTCTCGTCCAGGTTTATCGCCTATTCGGGTTCCATCCGCAAGTAGATCCGGCCGGGGTGTCGCTCATGGCCCCAAACGATGTGTGCAGGGTTCCCAAGCCCACCATCCGGGTGCCACTTGGTACACCGTGCCACGGTGCCTAGTCTATCCAAAGCCCGTCCCATCGGACACCACCTAGTAGACAAGTAGCACTACCTACAAACTCCAGAAACTAGTTGCAACTCCTGGACAGAGATCAAGCGGATTAATAAGCCGAGAGGGGCCGGATAACCGGAACCCAATGTGTGGTAGTAACTGGACTTGGATAACATACACAGAAGTCGGTGCTTAAGGACGGTTCCAACGAGACAACCCACCATGTACTCCTACATGGCCTCTCATCGCTACCTTTACCAAAACGTCTTCACACACTTAGCCTTTACCGGTAGGACATGTTCACCACTCCGATTCATTCTCAATGAATCAGACCTGACACAACTCTAAGCATAGCTGGCATAAAGAAAAACAAGCATGGATGAGGAGGCACATCAAGGCTCAAGCAACTCCTACTCATGCTAGTGGGTTTCAACTATTTACTGTGGCAATGACAGGTCATGCAGAGGAATGGGTTCAGCTACCGCAACAGAAAGTAGCAGTTTGAATCGTTGTTGTCCTAATGCAGTAAAAGGAGCAGGAGCGAGAGAGTGGGATTTATCGAGATGCTCAAGGGGGTTTGCTTTCCTGATAGATCCACAAAGAAGCACTGCTCCTCAAATAGGTACTCGGGACACCTTACGGAGTAGAACCTATCGAGAGGGGACGGTGCCGGCAATCAATAAACAACCATATGCAACAATATGATGCATGAAGATAAAATTTCAAAAATTCTATGATTTGCCCTAATGCATCTAGCATCAATTTGGTTGAAGTCCATATGAACCAAGGGTTCATATGCAAACCCCAATTTAAGTATATAACATGCCATTATTACATTTTCATTATACAGTAAGTATAAGTTGGTTTTTCATGCATGAAACTGGCATAAATGGATTCCTTGCATTTTTCTGATAATTTTTCATATATAATTTATTTGATTTGGAGTTATGGTTGAATTACTATGAATTTTAGAAGTTTTAACTATTTTCTGAAATTTCCTAATTTATTTTAAATCCAGAAAATAGTTTATTGCATCAGCGTGACGTCACAGAGGCGTCAGCAGGGCTGAGCAGGTCAAACCTGACGTGTGGGGACCACACGTCAATGACACTGGGTTAACCCCGGGTCAAACCCGCACTGACCAGGGTTTGACTTGGCTCTGGGGCCCACTGTCAGCGGCTGGTGGGGTGGCTAATGGTGGGGATTAGCGCTAATTAAGCCGCCACGTCAGCCTCGCCAGAGTTCGGCCGGCGACGACCAAACTGTGCCGGCGGTGCTTCGCCGGAACGCGCTACAAGCGGCGGAAGAGCGCGCGGAGACCACCGGGGCGTAGTCCATCGTCGTCCGCATCCAGTGGAACATGTGGGATGAGCTGGGGAGGCCGGAGCTCACCAGAATGGAGCTCGCGGCGGCTGCCGGAGTTTGGGGCTGGTGCGGGTTAGCGCTGCGGTGTGCTAACAAGCGAGGTGAAGGTCTGGCGGGGCGCTATGCGTTGCGGGGAGCAAGTTGGACTCGCCGGGGTGACCATTTGGTTGCCGGAGCGGCGCCGACGATGAGCTCAAGCGGCGGCGGCTACGGTCGTCAAGGGGGCGACGTCTACGGCTCGAAATCGAAGGGGAGGAAGGAGGGGATCTGCGCAGGAGCTCACAGCGGTTCGTTCGGTGGCCCCAGAGAGCTCGGGGAAGCGTCGGAGCGGGCGCATGGTCGCCGGCGATCTCGGTGGCCCGAGGTTGAAGAAGACGGTGGTGAGGGCGTCCGGCGGCGTCCGGTGTCGCTTGGCTTGGCGAGGAGGTCGAGAACGAGGTAGCGGAGCTACTGGGCACGTCGAGGGGTCGAGGGGGAGGCTCTGGGTGCGGCAATGGTGAGCGGCAACGGTGGCTGCGTTCGATGTGTGCGAGGGAGAGAACCAGGGGAGAGGATGGGGACAAGAGAGAGCGAGAGAGAGAGGCAGGGGGTCGGGGCCTGCGTGGCGTCTCCATAGAAGGCCAGGGCATCGACGGAGCGGCAAGCAGGAGCTGGCGAGGCGCGTGGCCGCGCGCGTGCGTCGTGCCCGGCTTCTCCTCTGCCTACTGGCAAGAGGTAGAAGATGGGGCTGCCCCTGGTGGGCTGGGCCGCCAGGTGGCCTGGCCAGCTGGGCCGCCAGGTAGGTGGCAAGGGTAGGTGTTTTTCTTATTTCCTATTTTCTTTTTCTATTTCTGACATTTGTTTTGTATCAAAAAGAAATGTTAAAACACTTTCATAAATGCTGAAAATATTTGTGGCATCTAGATATAATATTCTAGAGGCCCTCACCAATTCCCAACATTTTTGGAGCCATTAAAATATTTATATAATTTAAACAGCTCCAAATCAAATATTTATGCATTGATTCAAAAATCCAAAATGAGTAGCAAAAATGTGCATCACCTCTGGTTGTTGTTCCCAACATTATCCAAAGAGCATGAACATTTTTGAATAGCATTTTGGGTTCATTGAAAATCCATTTTAAAGTTGAACCTATTGGGAAAAAACTTTGGTGCTAGGGTTTGCAACATCCCATTTCAACTTCATTTGAAATTTAAACATGATGCACAAAGCAAGCCTAGGACCATACCAGAACTAGGGATGTGACAACTCGCCCCACTCAAAAAAATATCGCCCCGAGATTCAGGAGTTGGCGGAAAGAAAGCGGGGTACTCAAGTCGAAGACGATCTTCTCGCTCCCAAGTAGCTTCTCTCTCGGCATGATGAGACCATTGAACCTTGAGAAACTTGATGTTATGACGTCGAGTGACACGCTCTTCTTGATCCAAAATGCAAACGGGGTACTCTCGATAGGTAAGGTTATCTTGGAGATCAAGCGTTTCGTGGTCCACTCCGCGGATGGGATCCGAGAAGCAACGCCTGAGTTGAGAGACGTGGAAGACATCATGAACTCGAGAAAGATGTGGGGGTAGTTCCAACTGGTAGGCAACCTCTCCTCGTTTAGCGAGAATGCGAAAAGGACCAATGTAGCGAGGAGCCAACTTGCCCTTGATACCGAAACAATGGGTACCCTTCAAAGGAGTAACCCGAAGGTAAGCCTTGTCGCCAACTTCATAAGCCACTTCCTTATGACAGCAGTCATACTGGCTCTTTTGACGAGATTGGGCTGTTTTCAAATTCTCACGAATGATGCGAACTTGCTCTTCTGCCTCCTGGATCATATCCAGTCCAAAGAATTGTCTTTCACCAGTTTCTGACCAGTTCAAAGGTGTTCGACATCTTCGTCCATACAGAATTTCGAAGGGTGCTTTCTTAAGACTAGATTGATAGCTATTGTTATAAGCAAACTCGACGAAAGGAAGACATTTCTCCCAATCCATACCGAATGAGATAACGCAAGCTCTAAGCATGTCTTCGAGAATTTGGTTGACCCTTTCCACCTGACCACTTGACTAAGGGTGGAAAGAGATACTGAAAGAAAGATGGGTGCCCATGGCATTCTGGAAACTTTCCCAGAAATGAGAGGTGAAAAGACTGCCACGGTCTGAATTGATCTCTAGTGGAACACCATGGAGTGACACTATTCGGGAGATATATAAGTCAGCGAGCTGACTAGCAGTGATACTCTCTCGAACAGGTAGGAAGTGAGCCACTTTGGAGAGACGGTCAATGACTACGAAGATAGCATTATTTCCTTTCTTGGTCCTGGGAAAGCCGGTGATGAAGTCCATACCAACTTTGTCCCATTTCCACTCGGGAATAGCTAAAGGTTGAAGGGTGCCAGCAGGTCTCTGATGCTCTGCCTTAACGCGACGACAAACGTCACAGTTGGCAATAAACTGAGCGATTTCTCTCTTCATCCTAGTCCACCAGAACCTCTGGCGTAGGTCCTGATACATCTTTGTACTACCGGGATGAATCGTGAGAGGGGATTCATGGGCCTCCTTAAGGATCAGTTGCTGCATCTGTTGACATTTGGGAACCACCAAACGGTTTCCAAAGTAAACAACACCTCGTTCATCCATAGAGAAACAGTTGGCAACTCCCTTGGAAATATTCTTCTTGATCCGGGAGATTCCCGTATCATGCTTCTGAGCCTCTATGATCTGATTCGTAAGGGTAGGTTTCGCTACCAAGGTAGAAAGGGAACCATGAGGAGCTATGTGAAGGTTAAGCTTACAGAATTCCTCATGGAGGGGTGGTTGACATTGTTGCAACATGAGGTTGTTGCAATAGGATTTACGACTTAAAGCATCAGCCATGACATTGGCTTTGCCTGGGGTGTAGGTGATTCCTAAGTCGTAATCCGAGATCAACTCCAACCAACGTCTTTGTCTGAGATTTAGATCCGGTTGGGTGAAGATATACTTGAGACTCTGATGGTCAGTGTAGATTTCGCAACGGTTACCAGGAAGGTAATGTCGCCAAGTCTTAAGTGCATAGACTACGGCTGCAAGCTCTAGATCATGTGTAGGATAATTTTCCTCATGTGGATGCAACTTTCGAGATGCATAGGCAATCACATGACGATCCTGCATAAGAATGCAACCTAGTCCTTGACGCGAAGCGTCGCAATAGATAACAAAGTCTTTAGTGAAATCCGGTGGCACGAGTATGGGCGCAAAAGTCAGGCGTCTTTTCATTTCCTGAAAATTGTGCTCACACTGTGGGGTCCACTCAAACCTTTTATCTTTCTTGAGAAGCTCCATGAGGGGTTTGGCCACTTTGGAGAAGTTTTGAACGAAGCGGCGACAATAACTGGCAAGACCAAGGAAACTCCTAACTTGTTTGACCATTTCGGGTGGAGTCCAATCGAGAACGGCTTTGACTCTCTCAGGATTGACAGCAATGCCCTTACCAGAGATCACGTGGCCCAGATAGGTCACTTCTGGCAACCAAAATTCACACTTGGAGAACTTGGCATAAAGGCGATGCACTCTGAGTTTTTCTAACACAAGCCTAAGATGTTCGGCATGCTCTTCCTCGTTCTTCGAGTGAATAAGAATATCATCGAGATAAACCACGACGAACTTATCTAAGTACTCCATAAAGATCGAGTTCATCAAGCGGGAGAAAGTAGCTGGAGCATTGGTTAGGCCGAAAGACATCACGGTGTACTCGTATTGACCATAACGAGTGACAAAGGCCGTTTTGGGGATGTCCCTGTTTCTGATCTTGATTTGGTGGTAGCCTAACCTCAAATCCATCTTGGAAAAGACTGAGGATCCAGCGAGCTGATCATACAGGTCATTGATCCTGGGGAGCGGATACTTGTTCTTTATTGTGACCAAATTAACGGGACGATAATCTACAACCATCCGATCCATACCATCCTTCTTCTTGACGAAGAGGACAGGACAAGCCCAAGGAGAAGAACTGGGACGGATGAAACCCTTTTGCAAGGACTCATCAAGTTGTTTCTTAAGCTCGGCTAACTCCAAAGGTGCCATCTTGTATGGTCTCCTAGAGATTGGAACAGTTCCCGGGATAAGTTCTATGACAAACTCTACATCTCTGTCAGGTGGGACACCTGGCAGTTCTTCTGGAAAAACATCCGGGAAGTCACGGACTATCGGAATATCTTCAAGGTCTGGAAGAGGGCTGACATTAAGAGAATAGAGTTGACGCCTTGCAACTCTAGTGGAGACAGTGACTATTTTGCCAGATGGATGTGTAAGTTGAACAGATCTGGTGTAACAATCGATCTTGGCATGATGAGCTGTCATCCAGTCCATACCCAAGATGATGTTAATATCTGCGGAGTTGAGAGATATCAAAGAAGCAAGGAACACCAGTCTATCAACAAGGATTTCATTACCATGGCTTACCTTGGAGGTTTGCCATTTGGAACCAGGATTCTGAATTATTAGTGGAGTCGGCATATCACAAAATGACATGTCGTGCAACCGAGCGTATCCTTCGAATATGAAGGAGTGGGATGCTCCAGTATCGAACAGAACTGAAGCTGGGTGACAATTGACAAGAAGCATACCCAGTACGACGTCGGGATCATCTTGAGCTTCTATAGCTGAGACATGGTGCACACATGCTCGTTCAATGGAGGTTGGCTTGGTACTGATCATCTTGCCTGATGGCTTTTCACGGCCAACAGACCTCTTAGACTGGGGTGGAGTATAACTGGACTAAGGGCAGTCACGTGCATAGTGCCCTAGTTCTCTGCAGGTGAAGCAAGTTCCTGAGGTAGGACGTGGACCTACATTGGCAAGTGGTCCACTAATAGGCCTGGGTGGAGGACGTTGCTGGGTTGGGTGAGGCGCCACATAGGATGGCCTCGATGCATATCGAGGTGGAAGAGCTGAGTTCGGAATCCAAATCCGTCGCTTCTGAGAGCCAGAGCTTGAGGAAGAACCCAGATCACGGTTGTGCTTTCGAAACTCCTTGTAAGTGAGTTGAGCTATCTCTGCATTAATGGCCTTGTTCACAAGAGCCTGGAAAGTATCACAATGATGCAGGTGGAGATCACGACGCAACTTAGGGTTGAGACCCTTCCGGAACCTAGCCTGCTTCTTAGCATCCGTGGACACTTCTTCTGTAGCATAGCGGGCGAGGTTTCCAAACTCTCTACTGTAAGCATCAACAGGCAGCATACCCTGGGTAAAACTACAGAACTCTTCACTCTTGCGGTCAATGAGAGCCTGAGGAATGTGGTGCTCATGAAAAGCCTTGGTGAAATCCTTCCAGGTAGGAATCTGACCAGCTGGAAGCATAGCCTCATATCTCTGCCACCAAATACTAGCAGGACCTTCCAAGTGATAGGTAGCATAGGTGACCTTGTCACCTTCAGCCACGTTCGCAGAAAGCAACTTGTGAGTGATGCTTCGGAGCCAGTCATCTGCATCGAGTGGCTCAATGGAATGATGGAAGGTGGGTGGTTTCAGACCAATGAAGTCAGTGATGGAAACCAACTTCTTACGCTGATGTGCGGTGTTCTGCTCAATCTGTGCCAGCAAGCGGTTGGTCTCACGCTTGTTCCTCTCGGATGCTAACAAGAACTCTGCCATCAAAGGCTGGTCAGGAGGATCCTCATCCCTACCATCTCCGTGATTCTTGCTATGGGCAACTGAACCTCGGTTAGTAGACGATATCCTGGCACAGGATCCAAGGAAACAAGGATGGAATTAGCATCGACATAATGATGCGAAATGTAATGCAAAAGCATTGGAAACTCTTGAAATCCTGGGACAATTTCGGCAGCATAATTGCTGTAAATGCTCAAAAGGATTTTTGAGACATTCATCAAAGGAATAGCATAATCAATCAGCATCATAATATCAAGGTTCTAGGTCAAACTGAGGACACACGGAAGTAGTAGAACTATACGGAGACACAGCCCAACAATCCTAAGACTTTATGATTTAGTAACACGTCATCCTGAGAGATAGAGGAGAATCCTAGGCCTTAACCCTCGTAGAAAAGAAGAGGCTGACTCAGAAAGAATGACATGAGGTAAAGGAGTAAAAAGAGCCTTATGTTACCTTCCACAATCAATTCCCTTATATAACTAAAGCATTTCTAGACTCAACTTCGACCAGTTTGCCTTGGTAATCCTACAGTCAGTCAGGCTCTGATACCAACGCTGTCGGGACCCCGATCCTAAGTCACACCGATCTAGCATGTAACACTTCATATCACTTTGCGGCCTCACGCACGGTATTCCCACGGGTGCCACCTTACCTGGCCCGAGACCGTTTGCGCCTTTTGGCTCACGTATATGATAGAGTCGCTAGCATCCATATGACAGAGAACCCGGGCCGACATGACTAGTCGTGAACCCAAAATAGCACTAACTTATAGGGACAGGCATACATGAATCAACCTCGAGCATGTCTTTCAACAACGTATGAATCCGGGCTGTAGCACTGGGCTAACAGGACTCCGGGAACCCGGGCTGTAGCAGGCTAGGCAGGACTCTGGATGTCACCGCGTTACATTTCCCCGAAGGGACAGACACAGGAACGAAGTGAATCACATGCCGGCCAGTCAAGTGTTCCGGAGCAGTAGTGCTGGGCTAGCAGGACTCCCGTGAAGCGGGCTGTAGCGGACTACTATGGCACATGGAAGCACAAGACTACATTTCCCCATAAGAGAGGCTACCAGAGGTAAACAACTAGGTTGACGGATCCCACACATAGCAATACACGTTACACATACGCATAACATGCAAGTATGTGCTGTACAACATGGCATCACAACATAACTCAAACTCATATAGATAAAGGCCCAGAAGAGCCACATAGCATCAATACAAACAGGGGTCTCATGACCCATCATTCAGAGCATACAAGCAATAGAAGCATTACATGTCTGAGTACAGACAACTACAAAAGGAAAAGACTAAGAAGCCTGACTATACACAACCCTCCCAAGGGTACAAGATCGTAGCTGGCATACAAGCTACTCATCGAAGTCACTAGCGTAACCAACTACAAAACATAAATAAGCAAACGTGAGTAGAGAGGTACTCAACAAGTCTTACATCAGAACTATCTACATATGCAACATTATCAACAAAGGGGGTGGTGGAGTTAACAGCAGCAAGCCAGCTTTGACTAAGTGGCTAGCCTATACTACGAGTATCAGAAACTTCTTTGAGGTGAGAAGACGCACACGAGTCCACATATTCACCATATCAATACTCCACTATGGATCCGTTCCCGTCTCCCTACGAGAAGGCCATTCATAGCACTCATGCTTATCTTGCAGATTTTAGAGTATCCACTTCAAGTTGTCTATGTACTACATAAGTTCTCCAAGTTTCCATATCCGAGGAAAACGGCTATTCGAATAGATAATATTGACCCTGCAGGGGTGTACTTCTTCACACACGCTCTCGCCACTTATAGCCCTGTACACATCATGTACCTCGGCAACCTTCAAGCGGAAGCTAGGCAAGGATGTCGGCCACGACCTGACTAACCACACAAGTCTCTCGTCCAGGTTTATCGCCTATTCGGGTTCCATCCGCAAGTAGATCCGGCCGGGGTGTCGCTCATGGCCCCAAACGATGTGTGCAGGGTTCCCAAGCCCACCATCCGTGTGCCACTTGGTACACCGTGCCACGGTGCCTAGTCTATCCAAAGCCCGTCCCATCGGACACCACCTAGTAGACAAGTAGCACTACCTACAAACTCCAGAAACTAGTTGCAACTCCTGGACAGAGATCAAGCGGATTAATAAGCCGAGAGGGGCCGGATAACCGGAACCCAATGTGTGGTAGTAACTGGACTTGGATAACATACACAGAACTCAGTGCTTAAGGACGGTTCCAACGAGACAACCCACCATGTACTCCTACATGGCCTCTCATCACTACCTTTACCAAAACGTCTTCACACACTTAGCCTTTACCGGTAGGACATGTTCACCACTCCGATTCATTCCCGATGAATCAGACCTGACACAACTCTAAGCATAGCTGGCATAAAGAAAAACACGCATGGATGAGCAGGCACATCAAGGCTCAAGCAACTCCTACTCATGCTAGTGGGTTTCAACTATTTACGGTGGCAATGACAGGTCATGCAGAGGAATGGGTTCAGCTACCGCAGCAAAAAGTAGCAGTTTGAATCGTTGTTGTCCTAATGCAGTAAAAGGAGCAGGAGTGAGAGAGTGGGATTTATCGAGATGCTCAAGGGGGTTTGCTTGCCTGATAGATCCACGAAGAAGCACTGCTCCTCAGACAGGTACTCGAGACACCTTCCGGAGTAGAACCTATCGAGAGGGGACGGTGCCGGCAATCAATAAACAACCATATGCAACAATATGATGCATGAAGATGACATTTCAAAGATGCTATGATTTGCCCTAATGCATCTAGCATCAATTTGGTTGAAGTCCGTATGAACCAAGGGTTCATATGCAAACCCCAATTTAAGTATATAACATGCCATTATTATATTTTCACTTATACAGCAAGTATAAGTTGGTTTTTCATGCATGAAACTGGCATAAATGGATTCCTTGCATTTTTCTGATAATTTTCATATATAATTTATTTGATTTGGAGTTACGGTTGAATTACTATGAATTTTAGAAGTTTTAACTATTTTCTGAAATTTCCTAATTTATTTTAAATCCAGAAAATAGTTTATTGCGTCAGGGTGACATCACAGAGGCATCTGCAGGGCTGACCAGGTCAAACCTGACGTGTGGGGACCACACATTAGTGACACTGGGGTTAACCCCGGGTCAAACCTGCACTGACCAGGATTTGACTTGGCTCCGGGGCCCACTGTCAGCGGCTGGTGGGGTGGCTAATGGTGGGGATTAGCGCTAATTAAGCTACCACGTCAGCCTCGCCGGAGTTCGGCCGGCGACGACCAAACCGTGCGGCGGTGCTTCGCCGGAACGCGCTACAGGCGGCGGAAGAGCGCGCGGAGACCACCGGGGCATAGCCCGTCGTCGTCCGCATCCAGTAGAGCATGTGGGATGAGCTGGGGAGGCCGGAGCTCACCGAAATGGAGCTCGCGGCGGCTGCCGGAGTTCGGGGCTGGTGTGGGTTAGCGCTGCGGTGTGCTAACGAGCGAGGCGAAGGTCTGGCGGGGCGCTACGCATTCCAGGGAGCAAGTTGGACTCGCCGGGGTGACCATTTGGTCGCCGGAGCTACGCCGACGACGAGCTCAAGCGGCGGCGGCTACGGTCGTCAAGGGGGCGACGTCTACGGCTCGAAATCGAAGGGGAGGAAGGAGGGGATACGCGCAGGAGCTCACAGCGGTTCGTTCGGTGGCCTCAGAGAGCTCAGGGAAGCGTCGGAGCGGGTGCACAGTCGCCGGCGATCTCGGTGGCCCGAGGTTGAAGAAGACGGCGGTGAGGGCGTCCGGCGTCGCTTGGCTTGGCGAGGAGGTCGAGAACGAGGTAGCGGAGCTACTGGGCACGTCGAGGGGTCGAGGGGGAGGCTCTGGGTGCGGCAACGGTGAGCGGCAGCGGCGGCTACGTTCGATGCGTGCGAGGGAGAGAACCAGGCGAGAGGATGGGGACGAGAGAGAGCGAGAGAGAGAGGCAGGGGGTCGGGGCCTGCGTGGTGTCTCCATAGAAGGCCAGGGCGTCGACGGAGAGCGGCAAGCAGGAGCTGGCGAGGCGCGTGGCCACGCGCGTGCGTCGTGCCCGGCTTCTCGTCTGCCTACTGGCAAGAGGTAGAAGACGGGGCTGCCCCTGGTGGGCTGGGCCGCCAGGTAAGTGGCAAGGGTAGGTGTTTTTCTTATTTCCTATTTTGTTTTTCTATTTCTGACATTTGTTTTGTATCAAAAAGAAATGTTAAAACACTTTCATAAATGCTAAAAATATTTGTGGCATCTAGATATAATATTCTAGAGGCCCTCACCAATTCCCAACATTTTTGGAGCCATTAAAATATTTATATAATTTAAACAGCTCCAAATCAAATATTTATGCATTGATTCAAAAATCCAAAATGAGTAGCAAAAATGTGCATCACTTTTGGTTGTTGTTCCCAACATTATCCAAAGAGCATGAACATTTTTGAATAGCATGTTGGGTTCATTGAAAATCCATTTTAAAGTTGAACCTATTGGGAAAAAACTTTGGTGCTAGGGTTTGCAACATCCCCATTTCAACTTCATTTGAAATTTAAACATGATGCACAAAGCAAGCCTAGGACCATACCAGAACTAGGGATGTGACATCCACCACGCCCTGCCGCCACCGTCTACCCTCCTAGATCTGCTTCCACGCCGCCGACAGCCATCGCTACCGCAGCACCGTCAAATTCTCAGCAGATGCATACACGCCACCGCACCAGAGGCGGTACTCTTTCGTATCTGCTCAACTTATTTATCGCAGCAAGAAAATAGATCGCCACTGCTTTACTCTGATTTTTATCTTGGTTGCGAAGTTGCCTTTGTCCGGTTTGCACCTTCAGATCCGCCATGGCACGCTCAACACTATACTCCCAATGCTTATGGTTTTCCCCTTTTATATTCCACACTAGTTAAATCACAGTAGACTAAATTTCAAAATTGGGTCAGTCGATTTTTCAGAGCTCGCCAGAGTTCACCGGTGCGATCGAAGGGGCTCGGGTGGTTGTGGGGCCTCGCCGAACGAAGAAAACTTGACGTGGGTGGGGGTGGGGGTGGCGGAGGAACACAGGCGGTGGGGGCCGGTGGTCCGGCCGGCGGCCCGTGTGGTGTTCTATATGGGAAGAATCAAAGACGAGGAAGAAGAAGGGTTAGGGGACGTAGGATCTTCATCCAATTGCCTGAAATGGTCGAGAGACAGCTGGGAGTTGCATTCTTAATGCGCTCCGGTTCATCATGTGTGGGCACTGCGCAACCAACATTTTATTATCCAAAATCTGCTTGCTCTTCTTTACCATGTTCCTCTTCCGTTCTTCTTTAATATGTACTCTCTCCGTTCCTAAATACAAGTCTTTGTATATATTCCACCATGGACTACATATGGAGCAAAATGAGTGAATCTACACTCTAAAATGTATCTGGATACATCTGTATGTGATCCATAGTGGAAATCTCTACCAAGACTTATATTTTGGAACGGAGGGAGTATGATAGTAGTACAATATGTTCCTTGTACTGAAGATGAGCAGGGACATTTGCAGCGCAGAGGTCTATACGGTCGGTTGTGATGGACACTTTGAGCCTCTTTGATTCGTAGGATCTTGTAAACATAGGAATAGGATTTGTAGTGGCCTGCCCACTTGAATCCTATAAGAATAGCAAGGAAATGCGGGGAGCTGTGTCGCCTTCGAGAGTTACACTGATATTAACAGTACCGCACCTTCACTTGAAGAGAGTTGGTATCCGAAGCCTTTCTAGCCGTACCGGCAATACTAGCACATATATTCCAGCAAGTTCCACTATGCTGGTTTTACTCTGATGCTTAATGTTTTCCCGTTATATCTACACTATGATCTGTGTAGCTGCTTTGTGTCGCACTAGCAGCAATCCACTCTTGAAGCTAAACACTGCAATGACTTACAAAATTGGCACCAAGGCATTGAGTGCCATTCTGGATGCAATGAAACTCATACGCTCCCCACCTGTTGATTCTTGTTCAGAATATGATCCTAATGACTATTCTAACCTCAAGGAGTCAAAGGCAGATGGCTTGTCCTGTTCACCCATCAAGGTGCCTGTTCTAATTTGGCAATGTTTTATTGATTGTGGGTATCTTGCATATGTTGTCTTGCATTTCTTCTACTTTGTTGCACCTTCATCTGCTTAGTTTACTCATCATATATGTTGAGATGCCATGCCCATCCATTATCAATACATATTCCATCTGTCATCATACCATGTTTTTCCACTCAAATGCTGTTCTTGTGCATCAGGCATCAAAAAGGAAGAGGGTGATTGCTGAACCTGAAGGAGCACCAGCAAAGTCCTTGAAAAACGTGGTGGTGCCAGAGAAATCAGAAAGCACCCCTATCGGTGTCAAAACCAACGGATCACGGGTAGGGGGTCCCGAACTGTGCGTCAAAGGCGGATGGTAACAGGAGGCAGGGGACACGATGTTTTACCCAGGTTCGGGCCCTCTTGATGGAGGTAAAACCCTATGTCCTGCTTGATTTATTTTTGATGATATGGGTATTACAAGAGTTGATCTACCACGAGATCGGAGAGGCTAAACCCTAGAAGCTAGCCTATGGTATGATTGTATGTTGTCCTACGGACTAAAACCCTCTGGTTTATATAGACACCGGAGGGGGCTAGGGTTACACCATGTCGGTTACAAAGGAGGAGATATCCATATCCGTACTGCCTAGCTTGCCTTCCACACCAAGTAGATTCCCATCCGGACACGGGACGAAGTCTTCAATCTTGTATCTTCATAGTCCAAGAGTCTGGCCAAAGGATATAGTCCGGCTGTCCGGAGACCCCCTAATCCAGGACTCCCTCAGTAGCCCCTGAACCAGGCTTCAATGACGATGAGTCCGGCGCGCATTGTTGTCTTCGGCATTGCAAGGCGGGTTCCTCCTCCGAACACATCAAAGAAGAGTTTGAATACCAGGATAGTGTCCGACCCTGCAAAAAAAATTCTACATACCACCGTAGAGAGAATAATATTTCCACAAATCTTAATCTGCTGACACGCTTTGGCAACATGACATCAGGCCATGGCTCGGTGATTATTCGAACCATTTTTCTTCAACCAGCTCCACACATAACGCGAGGCGGTTTCTTGACACGTCTTGTCAAAGCAGAGATCGTGTTCCCCTAATTACGGGATTCTCATCAATACGATCGTTGGTGACCCAACCGTGCCTAGGACTCCTAGATTTTAGGCAAGTCCCAAACGCCCACTAGGAGGACGCTTGATATTCACCCTCTTTATAAAGGGACAAGGCTTTTACTTTTTTCCCTCCCGTGCTCAATCGAATCCTTCCCCCGCCTCGAGTTCTAACACCGAAAGCCCAGGTCAGGTGCTTCGGACCTTCAATCATGTCCGGATCTAGCCTTCAAGGCCGGTGGATGCCCTCCTCCGTTACGGAAGAGGATATTAAGAAGTTGAGGGAGGCCAGATACCTGACCGCCGAGGTTTCGCATCGGCTGCCTGCCCGAGGGCAGGTCGTCCCTACTCCCGAACCCAACGAGAACGTTGTGTTCATCTCCCACTTCCTCCGAGGTCTAGGCCTCACTCTGGATCCCTTCGTTAGGGGTTTGATGTTCTATTACGGGCTAGATTTCCATGATCTAGGCCCGGACTCCTTTCTCCACATCTCGGCATTTATTGTCATATGTGAGGCCTTCCTCCGCATTACCCCTCACTTCGGCCTATGGCTCAAGACCTTTGACGTCAATCCGAAGATGGTCGAGGGGCAGCATGCAGCGTGCGGAGGCGCATTAATAAGCAAGATTGATGGAGCTCCATGGCCAAAGGGTTCCTTTCCAGAGGTGTCTGGATTATGGCAATGGGAGTGGTTTTACATCACAGCTCCCAGAAGTGCCAAGTGGGTGGCTGCCCCTGCTTTCCGCTCGAGCCCTCCACCACAACTGATGTCATGGATTGGCAGAGGGCTGAGCTGGGGTCCAGCCAAGGACGTGCCTATACTGCAGCGCCGCATTCAAGATCTCTTCGAAGAAGATTTCAGTCTGGTTATAGTGGTGCAAGTCATGCTGGTTCGTCGTGTCCAGCCTTGCAAACGCCGGCCCCTCCGCATGTGGGAGTTCAACCCAGAAGGATCGTGCACTATTCAGAATTTCCTCGGCCTAACGCACGAGGAGATATATAAATCATTCTTTGGACCCCAAATAGAGTGTCCGGATACTACCGAGGACGTGGGCCTGAGCAGCAACTGCACCACCGACCAAGTAAGTAATCCTCTAGCCGAACACACCGTCTTTCATTTATCATGACGTCATTCTGAGAAATTGCTCTTTGACCAGGACTGGCTAACAAAGGCGAAGATGATTCGGTGTTCGGCCCCCCTTCCTGAGGGTTTAGACAATCCGGTACTAGAAAAGATGCTCGAGCTAGCACATTGCCTGGAGCCCTCAAAGGAAGATAAAGGGGGAATAATGAGGGCGAAAGTGGGCCCCCACCGCTACCAATTCCAACCGAGGGAATGAGCGCCTCCACGAGGGAGGATAACAAAGGGGAAGAACCCGACATTCTCTTGCCCCGGGGAAGGAAGAGGACCGCCTCTGAAGATCCGAAAGCCAAGGCTTCCAAACGGGAGAAGAAATCTCCACCAGAGGGTCCGGCCCCGGAGGGTGCTCTTGTCACACAAAGTCCATGCGGAGATCAGCCCTCTAACGAGCTGTAAGTTGTCGAAAAATACTTGATAGTAAAGATATTCTACCTTTCTTCCAAGGAAAATAACCGAAGGATTTATCTTGGAGTTCGGATCTCAGCCTTTCTCAGCAAAGCTACTCTTCGGGGGATCTTCTTCCAGAGATGATGGAGAGCGAAATGCCTCCCCCGGACTCCTCGGCTCAAGAAGCGAGCGACCTTGAAGTGTCGTCTCGGAGGGCCCCGCCGGATCTGGTGAGGCCAGAAGATAATCCTATGGTCACCCGAAGTTCCCAGTATTCGGCTCTTGAAGAGAGCAAACAGAAGAGTCCGGCACCGTCTGGTATGCGGTCGGACGTACTGAGGGAGCTGTTGGAGCGAGCGGCCATCTTAGAAGAACACCGTATGTTGATGGGTACGGTGATGGAAAGAATTTCGTCCGCCGTAAGCAGATTGCATGAGGCCTTTATGAGTCTACTGACGGGCTTTGAGGTATGTGAAATGATATACTTTTTGATAGTACCGCACATTTTTAGGTGTGCCCTGTGTAGATAGTAGCCCCTGAGACTCTGGTTGTCGTCGAGAACGGTGGCGAACAGAGGATCGTAGTCCCAGGTAATAACCAAGCCGCCTTTATGTACAGGTGGCTGGAGCTCCGGTGGCTGGCCGGACTCATGAGATTGCCAAACTAAAGCGGCAACTGAATGCGGCGGATGCCGACATCGAGTATGTTAATAAGCGGCTTGACGAGGCACAGGGTAAGTGATATTTTCTGGTGAATGTCACATAGTAAGAGCAGCGTAACGCCAATATCTTTAATATGTTGTGACTACAGATGGAGCTGCCACCATGGAGACCCTTCGTGCGGAACTTGCCTGAGCCAAGGAACAAGCAAGAATTAGTAATGCGGCCGCTTTAAAGGAGGCCGAAGACTTAATAGCCAAGAAGGTCACGCATGGAGAGACCAAAGAGAAGATGGCCGAAATGGATGTAAAGTTAAAAGACACGGCCAACCATTGCCATTTCCTTGAAGAAGAAAACCAGGCGAAGGCGACGGGCCTTGAAAAGGCCATGATGGCAACCAAAGACACCCGCTCTGCCATGAGAGCGAGGAAGGAAGAGCTGCGTGAAGCTGGGAATATTGTGGCTGGAAAGACTTTTATGCTACGGAGGAAGTTCGGAGATCCGCGGTATGCCCCTCTGGATCGGCTGTGGAGTTCGGCAGACACATATCTGGACTTGGCAGCGAGCGCTGTCGATGCGGCCGAATACTTCCGAGATTAGATGGATCATGAAGTGGACAAGCTATTCTGGTCGCAATTCAACGTTCCAGAGCGTCTGCTCCCATTGACTGATCAGCTTGCCTAATGGGCCGAACTCAATAGATTGTCCGGACTCGCCATGCGGTCCATCGTAGATCATCTATGGTCGGAAAGGCCAAAGCCGAACAGCTATTTCAGCTTGGTGCAGCAGTTCCTTGGTGCGGTGCCGCGTATTAATGCGATGAAGAGGTCAGTGTGCATAGAAGGCTCGTGGATGGCCCTTGCCCGTGTCAAAGCATACTGGGAAGAGATGGATGCCGCTACTGTTGCGGCACAGGGTTTGGCCATAGGCCGAGTGGCTGCCGAGCACTATTTCGAAGAAGTTCTCGAGGGTGCTCGTTTGATAGAGGCCCAGTGCTCGAAGAATATTATGTTTGAGTGACATGTATTCCCATTGTAAAAACAATGTTTATGAAATTTATTAAGGTTGTATTTATACTTTTGCCTGAAAGTAATATGATGCCTCATGTGCGGCCGTTTATGTATATATGTATATAACCTAAAAGATTGCAGCCGTCGGCTTCAACCCCCACGCATTTAATGCGGAGGTGTTCGCAGAAGACACGTGTTCACACTTAATCCAACGTCTTGGTCCTATTAAGGAGGTGATAGCGCAGCGAACAAGGCAACCGGACTATAATGCTTTAACACTTTCACTTAGCCATAGGAGTTTGATGGTGGGGCTACTATATAGCCCCTGGTGGCTCCACACTCTCCCGAATTCGGGGTGCGTACATGCCTGGCCGGGAAATGGCCCTTCGTTAAGGCGGAGGAATTCTAACATTCCGATAGGTCATCGAGTGGTTGACCAGTCTCACGCTATATCATGACAGTCAGTTTTCGGCTTTCTCTACTGAGGTGCTCGTCCGGATGAACAGGGGCAAAATCGCAGTAGTTCTCCTGGTGCTGCCTTAGCCGATAGAGGGAACGTAAGGCAGCAAAACACAGGAGCCTGGCAAACCGAACATTTGACCAACGACATGATTCGGAGCTGATGCATATAAGGCCAAACTCACGACGCCGAACACTCCCTAAGGTATTCGGTCTTTATGGTATAAACCGGGCCTAAACAGTGCCCTTTGTAAGAAGCCCCTGGTGTTCAGGTACGTGCATTATTCTGACGTGGCCACATGCCAAGACGCCAGCATCCTTCTCAATAGTACTGAGAATCCGAGGGATGTGTATCAACAAGAGACAGTAAGAAAGGTTTACGAAGGGTCTTAATCTAAAAAGAATCCTTGGAACGGGTCCCTGCTGCACGTCTGCGCCTGTGTCTCCGTTGTGCCGTATTCTGGACGGGTGTAGCACGATGGTCATCTGTAAAAGAGAGGAACTTAGGTGAAAAGTTGTTGTGCAAAAAGGTAGGTTTAAAGACACCATGTACAATTCAAGATGAGTAAAAATTGACACTTGTCTACGCGCGTTGAGCCCCTTGTATTTGTAATAGGGGTGTGGGCATCAAACCTGTATGAATTACATATAGCTGCGCCGAACTCATCTAACCGTGTCCGTGGTCTTGACAACCTATCGAATGCTTTAGTTGGTGAGGCCGTTTTAGTGTGCGGCTGCCAAGGCCGCCGCACTCTCTTCGGCGTGCTGGGATCACTCAATATTTCCACTTACTGTAATGATGCCACGTGGACCGAGCATCTTAAGCATGAGGGAAGCATAATGCGGTATTGCATTAAAGCGAGCGAAAGCTTCGCGTCCAAGTAGTTCTTGATAGCCACTTTGGAACGGAGCAATGTGGAAGGTTAAATTTTCGCTACGGAAGTTATCGGGGAAGCCGAATATAACCTCTAGTAGCAGGGAGCCCGTGCAATGAGCCCCTGGGCCTGGTGTTACTCCTTTAAAGCTAGTATTGCTGTGGAAAATTTTCGTTGGGTCTATCTCCATTTTGCGGATTGTGTCCTGATATATCAGGTTTAGACTGCTACCACCGTCCATCAGGACTTGTGTGAAGTGGTACTCGTCAATTATTGGATCTAATACCAAGGCAGCCCATCCTGCGCGCCGGATACTTGCTGAGTAATCCTGATGGTCGAAGGTGATCGGTTGAGACGGCCAGTGGCAGAACTCCACGGTGATAGGCCTTGGGCATATTTATCTGGGAGTGCCGCTTTGTTTCTCCCCTTTATCACGTGTAACACGTTTACTGTTTTGACTTCTGGTGGAAATTTCTTCTGTTCCCCAGTGCTTTGCTTGCGAGGCTCATCCTCGTCTTAGCTTGGTGTATCCCGCCCCTTATGTTCGGCGTTGAGCTTGCCGGTCTGCTTGAAGACCCAACATTCTCGGTGGGTATGATTGGCAGGTTTATCGGGGGTGCTATGGATCTGACATATTTGGTCTAGAATTTTGTTTAGGATGGACAGTTCATCTCTGGCGCCTTTAGAGGGCGGCTTTTGCTGACCTGGTCGAGAGCTTCTGAATCCGGTGTTTACCGCCGTGCTCTTCGGGCTGTCTTCTTTATTCCGGCGCTTATTATTTTTGCTGCGTCGTGATTTCCCGTTTCCATCTCTAACTTCAGATGTACTTGGGTCGCTGGTGTTGCATCCTGCTAGCCAGCTGTCCTCGCCCGCGCAAAAGCGGGTCATGAGGCTTGTTAATGCTGCCATTGTTCTCGGCTTTTCTTGGCCGAGGTGTCTGGCAAGCCATTCGTCTCAGACGCTATGTTTAAAAGCTTCCAAGGCTTCGGCGTCCGGACAGTCGACTATTTGGTTCTTTTTGGTAAGAAACCTGTTCCAAAGCTTTCGGGCTGACTCCCCGGGCTGTTGAGTTATATGACTTAAATCGTCTGCATCTGGAGGTCGGGCGTACGTCCCTTGAAAATTTGCCCGAAAAGCGTCTTCGAGCTCTTCCCAGCTTCCAATGGAGCTTTTGGGGAGGCTTTTAAGCCAGTGCCGAGCTGACCCTTTGAGTTTGAATGGTAAATACTTACTGGCATGGAGATCATCTCCTCGAGCCATATGGATATGGAGGATATAGTCCTCAATCCAGACCCCAGGGTCTGTTGTTCCGTCGTATGCCTCTATGTTTACGGGTTTGAATCCCTCTGGAAATTCATGGTCCAGCACCTCGTCGGTGAAACATAGGGGGTGTGCGGCACCCCTGTATCTGGGTGTACCATGTTGTTCGGATGTTTGTTGTGTTGCATCGTATGCTGGAGCGCGCTTGCGTGGTCCATAGATGGATCTGGTTGCGCCATCCTTTTGATGCGAGCCTTCGTGTGGATCGCGTATTGGCTTATGTCCGGCGTTGTTTGCCGCTCTATGTTGGCCGTGAGGTCGTCTATCCGGCCAGATGGCCGTTTTAATTTTTGGTTGCGGGGGATCTAAGGCCTCCTCATCAAATTCAGGTAGCAACTTCCGCATCGGGTAGCTCTTGGTGGGGCGATTACCGCCGTACTTCACTACTGTGTTGAGTACTTTACTCCATCCGATTCTGAGTGTGTCTTGCGCAGCCTTGAGCCTTTGCTTCTGCTTATTTAGACTCCTCGCGGTGGCAACAAGCCTTTGCCGGGCATTCTGTTGCTCCGGGTGTCTGTCCGGTGTGATGTCGTCCGAACTATTATCTTTGACAGAGTCTGGTTGTTCGGTTTGATTCTCCGTGTTGTTGTGGTCCGACGATGGTTCACCCTGCTCTAACGCTGGGTCTATATGATCGTTGTTTCTGCTGAGGCGGGATTTGGAGCAGCGCTTACGCCGCCGCTTTGACTGCTTCTCGAGGGGACAACCCTTCGTTGCGTCCTTCCATTCCTCGTCGTCGTTTTCTTTTGGTGTGTCCACCATGTATACGTCATGTGATGAAGTGGGCGTCCAGTGCCCCGTGGGCAGTGATTCCTGTTCGTCTCCAGCATCGTCGTCCATACCGTGGATGTCTTCGGAGTCGAAGTCGAGCATGTCGGTTAAGTCATCGGTAGTGGCTACTAAGTGGGTGGTGGGTGGGTGGCGAATTTCTTCGTCATCCGCATCCCAATCCTGCCGGACATAGTTCGGCCAGGACTCTCCTGACAAGGAGAGAGACTTCAATGAATTCAGTATGTCACAGAAGGGCGAGTGCTGAAAGATATCCATGGAGGTGAACTCCATGATTGGCGCCCAGTCGGATTTGATAGGCACGGGCGCAGGCGGTTCGGAGTCCGTGGCCGGGGAAGGATCCGGCAGTTTGACAACACGGCTCTCGTGAAGGGTAAGGTCGATATTCGGCTCGATCGCCGCTGAGGATACGACCTCCGTGACGGGGTCTATCCACCCGTCCATGGATGGCGCAACTGGCTCCGACTTGAGGCTCGGAGCGGCTGCGGGTGCGATCTCCTGAATACGGTCCGATGGTAGAGCTAAATCATACTCATCGTGACCGCGTGGCGCACAAGGCAGGGGCTCGAATCCATCGAAGATCAAGTCTCCGCGGATATCGGCCGTGTAATTTAAGCTTCCAAACCTGACCTGATGGCCAGGGGCGTAGCTTTCGATCGGCTCCAGATGGCCAAGCGAGTTGGCCCACAGTGCGAAGCCGCCGAGCAGAAAAATCTGTCCGGGGAGAAAAGTCTCACCCTGGACTGCATCCTATCGATGATAGAAGGAGCCATCAAGCCTAACAGTGATGAAACAGAGGAACTCTCAATGAAAGCACCAATGTCGGTGTCAAAACCGGCGGATCTTGGGTAGGGGGTCCCGAACTATGCGTCTAAGGCGTATGGTAACAGGAGGCAGGGGACACGATGTTTTGCTCAGGTTCGGGCCCTCTTGATGGAGGTAAAACCCTACGTCCTGCTTGATTTATTCTTGATGATATGGGTATTACAAGAGTTGATCTACCACGAGATCGGAGAGGCTAAACCCTAGAAGCTAGCCTATGGTATGATTGTATGTTGTCCTACGGACTAAAACTCTCCGGTTTATATAGACACCGGAGGGGGCTAGGGTTACACCATGTCGGTTACAAAGGAGGAGATATCCATATCCGTACTGCCTAGCTTGCCTTCCACGCCAAGTAGAGTCCCATCCGGACACGGGACGAAGTTTTCAATCTTGTATCTTCATAGTCCAAGAGTCCGGCCAAAGGATACAGTCCGGCTGTCCGGAGACCCCCTAATCCAGGACTCCCTCAACCCCACTTATATTGGTTGTACAACCAGTGACACAAAACGTAGGACCGACTCCAGCAGACTGTACCCATACTTCACTGGCCATGCCACTAGCCCCACCACACAGGACCTGCACTCCAGCAAAAGGTATACCGATTTCATTTTCCGTAGCACCAGCTGTACCACAGAAAAATCCCACTCCAGAAAAAAGTACAGCAAGTCCACCGGCCGAAGACCTATCCCAACTGTAGAGACGGCCAATTCCTGTAGATTGGACCCATTCCATTTATTCCCAGTTTAAAAGACAATGCTTTCAATGTTGTTAGGGACTACGTGCATATATTCCCATCATCGGAAGATTATTGTGAAGACAAACACCATTTTCACATCTTCCTGTCCAACTTACGTGTAAGCACTATTATTCATGGTTATTATTTTCCTGTTTTCTCCTGATTGAACACATCAATGATTTACATTACATTATTGTAACTAGGCGAGGGTCAATCTGGATAGTCATGACGAGCAAAGCTTGCTTGTGCTTTTCAAGGAAGCATTGCAGTAGTATAGGTGTTACATGAGGAAATCACACTTTGATGGCAAGTCTATAAACGAATTTCCGGTGAAGTCTCCTGTGCTAAATTTAGAAGACATTGAATGGAAAAACCTTGTTATGCACTAGTCTCGTTCCCAGGATGAGGTACTGTCTATGAAATCACATGAAAATTTGAACTTCTACTTTTCCGCATGTGCCTTACGGATCTTTTTTGCAGGAAATCTGCTCGAAGAAGAATTCTGGTTTGACAAGAACGACAGGATATCACAAATATGCTGCCCGCTGCTTTGGTCACTGTACTTGCATACATACCTGGTTCATTATGTGACAGCAGTATGCATGATAGCTTGCTTATCAGTTGTTTGCTCCAAATTATCCGATCTGTATGAATGGTTACATTAGTGTAGAATATATCCAATGCCAATGTTTTTTATGCATTGTTCTTGTAAGTACATGCTGTCCTTTATCAGTGTACTTATAATGACAGGTAGTTGTTCATGTACCATCACTCTGCAGCTTATTTTCCTTTGCCCTCCATTTTCTACACATCAGATCTATATTAACTCTTACCATAAGGTTGGTACTGAAGAAGTTTAGATGTGCATTGCTCTTGGCTGTACCTTTTGCCTGTATCGCTGCACTTACATTTATAGCTACTTGGTTATGTAGCATCACTCTTCATCTTATCTTAAATATTCTCCATTTTTTCGTATATTATCACATCTATATTTACTCTTAACAAAATGTAGAATAAAGGCAATGCTTTTGAAGAAGATTCTGTGGTAAACTTCTTGAATTGCCCCCCCCCCATCAGCACGGACAAGGCCTTTATAGAGCCTGTCTTCACCAATAATGTAAGTTTGTCCATCTCAAGCCTTCAAACTTTGTTGTATATATTTGGTTAGGCATGACTGCAACATCTGTTTATTTTTGGTGTTTGCATCAAATTGCTTGTTTAAAGTTTATTATGTAGTTCATAAACAAAAGTTTGTCCTTTCTCAATTTAAGTTTTCAGTTGTACAACCAAGTTCCTTCTTCATACCATGTAAATTAAACTATACAGAGAAAGTGATCTTCTTTTGCACTGCATGTATGCTTCTATTCTTCATCCGTAATCCAGTGGTGTGGTGAACCTACCCACTACAGCACAATGTCATATTGTGCAATGTCTTAACTATGAACAATGTCATATCATTCTACTATTATTTAAACCGTCTCTTTATTTGCCAATCTGAAATGGTATAAATTGACAGCACACTAACCGTTGATACTTATGAGTTCTTGATCTGTAATCCAGTGGTGTCGTGAAGCTGCCAACTCCTTCACAATGTCATTTCCTGCCATGTCTTGACCTGAACAATACCATATTGTGTTAATGCAATTTTAAACTGTGTCACTTTATTCGTCAGTAAGAAATGTGATGAATTGTTAGCACTGATACTTTTATGTGCAAAACCTGTCATCTGTCTGCTTGTTTATCTTTCAGAGTGAGGAAGATATAAGTGTTGAACAAGCGCAGTCTCATCATCTTGCTCAGCTGCTTGCGCTGCAGCTCCCCAGCAGGGCTAACCTTTCTTGAACTCTATAGAAGTGCTGTCGGTTTTGTATATTATTTTGTCGGTGTGTTTATTTGCACTGGTGGCGATCTTTGATGCCCAGTGTATGTAATCTGATGTCTGCTTGTGCTTTATTATCATAGTGGCGAACTTTGATGCCCATTGGATGTAATATGCCGTAATTTCTTTATTGTATAGTCTAGGTTTTTTCTTATTCACGATGCTGTGGTTATTTTACTGTATATATATCCTGTCTTCACAGTAAACCGGCCAAACCATAAAATTACGGTACATAATCAGGCCGTAATGTAATCACGGTGTAGGTTGGCCCTGAAACGTGCCGAACAGCTCATGGGCCGGCAGCAGCCCGAAATGAACCCCGTCCCATGATTGTGCGAATCAAATCACGGCCTTTTAACAGGCCAAAATTGTCTCGGTCCTTGTTTGGCCCAATCAGATATCGGCTGCGAGTAGGCCGGATGCAAACCGGGCCATAGTTAGGCCCAACTATATGACGGGCTTTTAACATGCCAAAATTAATATAGGGCCGAAATGTTAAATGGGCCCTTAACAGGCCAAAACTAATATCAGGCCGAATTACTAAGTGGGCCTTTAGCAAGTGGGCCCAAAAGCATAGTGTCCAGTTGGCGGGCCGAATCTGATATGGGCCATAATTGAGCCCAAAGCCTCTTAAAGGGCCGGACCTTATCTGGGCCGTAATTTGGCCCAGAACATGGTAGGATTTTAATGTGCCGGATCTCATATGGGCCACTATTAGGCCCGGAGCGTGGCAGACCATTGATGGACCGGATTAAATATGGGCCGGCATTTGGCCCAAAACATGGCAGCCAGTTAATGGGCCGGCCTACTAGGGTCCTCAAAATCTTGTGGGCCTACAGCTGGGCCGGCCCATTAATGCCGGCGAAATCCTGTGTGCCTTTAGCTGGACCTGCCCATTATGATCCGCAAGAATCTTGTGGGCCTTTACCTGGGCCGGCCCATTATGGCACACAAAAATCTTGTGGGCCTTTACCTGGGCCGACCCATTATGGCCCGAAAAATCTTGTGGGCCTTTAGCTGGGCCAGCCCATTATGGTCCGCAAAATCTCGTGGGCCTTTAGCTGGGCCGGCCCATTAGGTTCTGCAAAATCTTGTGGGCCTTCAGTTGGGCCGGCCCATTTAAACTTGATGCGTCAGTCCACGTGTCAACATATCATAGGCGCGTCTCGCCCATTGGATGAGTGACACCTGTGCCAACGTGGACCTGACATGTGTCTCCAACCAATGATGATTTTACACGTGGAAAATCCCCATTGGTCGGGGCTGTTAACGGGTTACCGGATCCAAAATCCGACCCGATAGCTTAACGGTGTTCCATTACGGTGGATGCCACGTGTCGGTCACCCTTGATGAAAGCACATCTGTGACGCGTGATTTATCGTCATGGAAGTGGACACTTCCATGATGATAATTTTGGTAATGTCATGGAACACTTCTATGACAGCACAGGTATGACTATCTTGATTCTTTCATAAATTTGTCATGGATGTACATGCAAGACAAAAAACGCGATCTACTATGACAAACACGTATCATCACGGAAGTGTATTATTTTTGTAGTGATAGATCGGGAGTTCCGCCGCCAGAAGCCTCCGTATCCACCGAAAACCAATCTAGACCCATTCCGGCACCCTGCCGGAGGGGGGAATCCCTCTCCGGCGGCCATCTTCATCATCCCAGCGCTCTCCATGACGAGGAGGGAGTAGTCCACCCTCGGGGCTAAGGGTATGTACCAGTAGCTATGTGTTTGATCTCTCTCTCTCTCTCGTGTTCTTGAGGTGGTACGATCTTGATGTATCGCGAGCTTTGCTATTATAGTTGGATCTTATGATGTTTATCCCCCTCTACTCTCTTGTAATGGATTGAGTTTTCCCTTTGAAGTTATCTTATCGGATTTAGTCTTTAAGGATTTGAGAACACTTGATGTATGTCTTGCGTGGGATAACCGTGGTGACAATGGGTTATTCTATTGATTCACTTGATGTATGTTTTGGTGATCAACTTGCGGGTTCCGCCCATGAACCTATGCATAGGGGTTGGCACACGTTTTCGTCTTGACCCTCTGGTAGAAACTTTGGGGCACTCTTTGAGGTTGTATGTGTTGGTTGAATAGATGAATCTGAGATTGTGTGATGCATATCGCATAATCATACCCACGGATACTTGAAGTGACATTGGAGTATCTAGGTGACATTAGGGTTTTGGTTGATTTGTTTCTTAAGGTGTTATTCTAGTACGAACTCTAGGGCTGTTTGTGACACTTATAGGAATAGCCCAACATATTGATTGGAAAGAATAACTTTGAGGTGGTTTCGTACCCTACCATAATCTCTTCGTTTGTTCTCCGCTATTAGTGACTTTGGAGTGACTCTTTGTTGCATGTTGACGGCGAGTTATGTGATCCAATTATGATATTATTGTTGAGAGAACTTGCACTAGTGAAAGTATGAACCCTAGGCCTTGTTTCCTAGCATTGCAATACCGTTTGTGCTCACTTTTATCATTAGTTACCTTGCTGTTTTTATATTTTCAGATTACAAAAACCTTTATCTACCATCCATATACCACTTGTATCACCATCTCTTCGCCGAACTAGTGCACCTATACAATTTACCATTGTATTGGGTGTGTTGGGGACACAAGAGACTCTTTGTTATTTGGTTGCAGGGTTGCTTGAGAGAGACCATATTCATCCTACGCCTCCTACGGATTGATAAACCTTAGGTCATCCACTTGAGGGAAAATTGCTACTGTCCTACAAAGCTCTGCACTTGGAGGCCCAACAACATCTACAAGAAGAAGCTTGTGTAGTAGACATCATAGTTGCAAACGTTACTATTTTAACGGACTTTGTTATTCTTGATATTCCCGAGGACGATAGTATGTCTATTATCCTTGGAAGACCCTTTTTGAATATTGTAGGGGCTGTTATTGATTACAACAAAGGCAATGTCACTTTTCATGTCAATGGTAATGAGCATACGGTACACTTTCCGAGGAAACAACCTCAAGTTCATAGTATCAACTCTATCGGAAAAATTCCATCGATTATTATTGGAGGTTTCGAATTTCCTCTACCCACTTCCAAAAAGAAATATGATATTCTTATTATTGGGGATGTGCATACCCCATTGAGGTAACACAGTGTTATTCGAAATTTCTCCGGTTCCATGTTATTCGGAATGAGTTCGTTAACAAGACTTGATCAACCTTGTTAGTGGATTCCTTTTGATGAGCATGAGATGGCTGAAACTAGAAGGCACAACTCTCTGTACCCTCCTTTTACTTTCTGTTATTTATATTAAATAAAATAAAAAATAGTATTTTCTGTTTGTTATCTGAATTATCAGTGCAATATAAAAATACCCCGAAAATAAAAGTTCTCCAAATGCCCTAAAATTTAAATATGATTTTTTCTGGAATATTTGAGAATATCTGGCACTGAGAACACAGCAGGGGGAGCAAGCACCTGGCCACAAGGGTCCAGGGCGTGCCCCCTGCCTCGTGGGCCCACGGTGGCCCTCCTCCACTTATTCCTGCACCCACACACTCCGTCTTCCTCCCACAAACACCATTATCCAGTTCAAACCCGAGTCCAAGCTCATTTTGTTGCCATTTTCGATCTCCTTGCTCAAAGCACCTCTCACAAAACTGCTTGGGGGATTGTTCCTTGGTATGTGACTCCTCCATTGGTCCAATTAGTTTTTGTTCTAGTACTTTATTCATTGCATATTTTTTCTGCTTAGGTGACCCTGTTCTTGAGCTTGCATGTCAAATTTATATGGTTCCAAGTAGTTTTGATGCATGATATGGGCTCTAGGCACTTGTAGGAGTTGTTGCTATCAATTTTGTTGGGCTTGGTTCACTTTTATTTGAAGTTACTAAAAATTTCAGAAATTTTTTAGAGGAAGAAATATGTTTAGGAAAAGGTACCAAGGTGGTTCTTCAAGGAAGCAAGGACCCAGGCTTGCAATGTGTGATGCTGACGATGAGCCACCAAGGGACGCTCAAGTGAGGCCTTGTGAATGGCCTTCGGGAAACTTTATGGATTGAGCGGGAATTAAGGAAGAATTTAATGCATATTTGCGTAATGCTGATCTTGTGAGCTTCGAGGAAGAAAAGTGCCGCCAGTACCACTATCTCACTAGTTCCTTTGTGAGGAGGTTTGAATTTTCATCTTCACATAATTCTCTGACTGTCCTGTTTGATCTTTATGAAAAATCTTATACTATGGACTTAGAGGATTTTACCACTGCTTGCAAACTTCCACAATGGGGTTTTGCTAGTGAACCCCGCAAATCTGAATTTAGAAATTTTCTTGCTAGTATAACTGTGGGGGAATCTAGAGACATAGCACAAGCTACCATAGGGAGCATTCATTTTCCTACTATACATTATTTTGCTCTATTCATAGGTAGGTGCATAAATAGTAAAGATGAAGCATGTCATATGTGTGTCCCTGACCTCAGTATTCTTAGGAGTGATGTGTTAGGAGACAAATCTTATAATTTGGGAGCCATTGTTGCACGTAGGTTGCATCATAATAGATTTAATGGAGATTTCTTTGGAGGAATTTATGCAACCCGCTTAGCTGATTTTCTTGGTGTAACCATACGTAATGATGATATTGAATTGCCTCCTGCTTACCTAGACTTTAATGCTATGGTTCACCACCAGTTTGTCGAGAGGAATGAATCACCTCTCCGGTATCGCTTAATCTTTGACAGACGTTGTGCTGTCCGTATTACTCTCCCTGCTCCTGCCTTCTTTGATTATCAGGCAAAAGGAAGACATTTTATTACCAGAGAGGAGGCAGATGAGTACGAGAGGAGGGCGGAGGCAGCTCGCTGCTACCTTGAGCACTGCGTTGGATTTCCCCGAAGAGGTGAGGATGATGCAGCAAAGTAGCGTAAGTATTTCCCTCAGTTTTTGAGAACCAAGGTATCAATCCAGTAGGAGGCTACGCGCGAGTCCCTTGTACCTACACAAAAACAATAGCTCAATGCAACCAACGCACTTAGGGATTGTCAATCCCTTCATGATCACTTACAAAAGTGAGATCTGATAGGGATGATAAATAATATTTTTGTTTATAGAGATGCAAAGTGAAAAGTAAAAAAGCAAAGCAATAATAAAGTGATGGAGATTGATATGATGAGAAAGAGACCCGGGGGCCATAGGTTTCACTAGTGGCTTCTCTCAAGAGCATAAGTATTCTACAGTGGGTGAACAAATTACTGTTGAGCAATTGACAGAATTGAGCATAGTTATGAGAATATCTAGGTATGATCATGTATATAGGCATCACGTTCGAGACAAGTAGACCGACTCCTGCCTGCATCTACTACTATTACTGCACTCATCGACCGCTATCCAGCATGCATCTAGAGTATTAAGTTAAAAATAGAGTAACGCCTTAAGCAAGATGACATGATGTAGAGGGATAGTTTCATGCAATATGATAAAAACCCCATCTTGTTATCCTCGATGGCAACGATACAATATGTGCCTTGCTGCCCCTTCTATCACTGGGAAAGGACACTGCAAGATCAAACCCAAAGCTAAGCACTTCTCCCATGGAAAGAACAACCAATCTAGTAGGCCAAACCAAACTGATAATTCGAAGAGACTTGCAAAGATAACCAATCATACATAAAAGAATTCAGAGAAGATTCAAATATTATTCATAGATAGAGTGGATCATAAACCCACAATTCATCGGTCTCAACAAACACACCGCAAAAAGAAGATTACATCGAATAGATCTCCACGAGAGAGGGGGAGAACATTGTATTGAGATCCAAAAAGAGAGAACAAGCCATCTAGCTACTAACTATGGACCCGTAGGTCTGAAGTAAACTACTCACACTTTATCAGAGGGACTTGGATGATGATGTAGAAGCCCTCCGTGATCGATGCCCCCTCCAGCGGAGCTCCGGAACAGGCCCCAAGATGGGATCTCATGGATACAGAAAGTTGCCGCGGTGGAATTAGGTTTTTGGCTCCGTATCTGATCGTTTGGGTTACGTGGATATATATAGGAGGAAGAAGTACGTCGGTGGAGCAACAGGGGGCCCACGAGGGTGGCGGGCGCACCTGGGGGGGGGGGGGGGGGGGGGGCAGGCACGCCCCCTACCTCGTGGCCTCCTGTTAATTGTCTTGACTTAGGGTCCAAGTCTCCTGAGTTGTATTCGGTGAGAAAATCACGTTCCCGAAGGTTTCATTCCGTTTGGACTCCTTTTGATATTCCTTTTCTTCGAAACTCTAAAACAGGCAAAAAACAACAATTCTGGGATGGGCCTCCGATTAAGAGGTTAGTCACAAAAATAATATAAAAGTGGATAATAAAGCCCAATAATGTCGAAAACAGTAGATAATATAGCATGGAGCAATCAAAAATTATAGATACGTTGGAGACGTATCACTCGCCGCCACGCTACAGCTCAGAAGGCAATAGCTGCTGCATCGCAGTAGGACCCCAACTATTATTTTGGATATCCGCCAGGCCGGCCGTGGCCATAGACCAACTTAGGACAAAATCCTAAGCTTGGGGAGTACGTATTTCTCACCGACATTACATTTATGTTCGCACACTCATTGTTAGATGTCGGTGCTCATACTTTTTCATTGTATCGTCCATGCTAGTTTATTTCCTTTTTATACTTTCTTCTTGTGTGTTTAGTAAACTCTAAGAAAAACAAAAAAATAGTTGTTTCTTTTAGCTAGTTTTAATTTCCATGCTTGTAGTAGAAATTAAAAAGAAAAACCAAAAAGATTTCCTATTCTTCTTTTGCTTGTTGGGAGCTTTCCGTGTAAATAGTTTTGTTTCTTTTCTTTTCTTTGGGGGTCGATAGGAGAAGACCATGATCAAATTGTTGAAGTGGCTCTTATATGCATTATTGTTGATTTAACCAAGATCCCATATTGCCTTGTCTTCTTGTGTTTATTGAATGCTTGCAGATTCTAGCTTAGTCCAATGCACGCGCACTATTATTATTATCCACATCGTTCGGTCATGCAAGTGAAAGGCAATTATGACGATATATGATGGCCTGACTGAGATGAGAAAAGCTGGTATGAACTCGACCTCTCTTATTTTTGTAAATATGATTAGTTCATCGTTCCTGATTAAACCTATTATGAATAAACATGCTTGCAATGACAACTAGAGATCATAGTTTCTTGTGCCATGCTTGATTAACTAGGAGCTTATAATGGTTTATTGTAACATCCCAAAATTCTAAATTTTGGAATGTTATAATAAATATATAGATTGATTGATTGTTTGATTGTTGTGTGATTTATGGAGTGAAATTCAAAAAAATTTGAAAGTTAAATGAGAGGGAATAAAAGGACTTTCCCAAACTTTCACCTTTTGCATTTTGATCTCCGTGAATTCAAATTCTTTTCATCATAAAACCCTAGAGAGAAGATGACATGACTTCTTCCATTTAAATAAATGAAAAGGGTTTTTGAAATATTTGAATTCCATTTGGAAATATTTCCAATTCTGAAACTTTAAGCGACTCAATGATTTTCACGAGAGAAGATAAAATGACTTCTTCAAAACATATGAAATATCAGTTGGGAGTTTCAAAGAAACTCAAATTTGAAATCCATTTGAAATTATTTTTCAATTTGGGTTATTTGAGTTTTATTCAAATTATTTTTCTCCAAAAATAAAATATATGGAAAATAGGGTAACATGATTCCCAACATTAGAAAATTGGAGAAAAATTAATTTGAAATCATTTTGGTATTTTTAAAATGATTTTTGTTGGATTTTAATAGACCAGTAGCACTCTTTGCTTTATCTGAATTTGTATGAATTTTATTTGACTCTAGAAAAATGTTCAGCTTGTAGGAAATCTTTTTCTGAAATTTTGATATATTATATGCCTAGGTTCTATTTTATTTTAGTTTGCTTTATTTTATTTTCCATTGTGTTTTTTTTAATCTTTTCGCCGACTGGGCCGGCCCAGCTCCTGCCAGGCCCAGGCCCAGCGCGCCACCGCCTTCGTCCCCGACTCTAGCATCGGCACGCCGCCGCTGCCACCGCCGTGTCCTTCACAGACACCGCCTCCCGCCGCGGCCACCTTTCCCCTTCCCCACGCCATCGCCTCCCCCTCCGCCTTTAAAAGGCGAGGACCCTGGCCCTCTCTCTCTCCTCGCATCTCGCGCCGCCGCCGCCGTTGCGCCGCATCCCGCCACCGCCGACGAGATCCACCGCCGCTGCCCCGCTCTGTCTCGTCACCGTTAACCACCGCCGACGCCGCCATCCTCCTCGCCTCGTCGCGCCGCCCCTCCCCGACACCTTCGCCGCCCTCCTGGACGACCGGAGCCGCCGCCCCGGCCGGACCCGAGCCGCCGCCGCCGTCCTGTCTCGCCGGAAACTGCCGCCGTCGGTTTTTGCCAAAAAAACCGCCCGAACCGTTAATAAACCGCCCTTGGTTCGGTTTTATTCTTTTAGGGTTTCTTCGGTTATCTTTTTAGTCGGTTTTCCTTTTTAGTTAGATTTATTTAATGGACACTCAATGGTTTAGCCTCTGTAGTGAACGGTTTTCGTCGTGTATGCTTCTGTAGTGAATGTTCGTGCGATAGGATTTTCCTTTTATTTTAGTTTTCCTCCAAGGACCCGTTTGTGAATAGTTTCTTCACCGATTAGTCCCTGTACTTCAAACAACCACATCTTTTTACCCGTTTATCCAAATTCAACGAAACCAACGCCCACTTCTTCGTTATGATCCCCTCTATCCAGTAATCCAACTCAAACATGTTTTTGAAAGTTTAAAATTTGAATTAGACCAGATTGGAATTCAAACTTCGTTTGATCATAACTTGAGTTTCGTAGCTCCGTTTGAGTTGATTCTTTTTGCCAATCGAAGCTCTTGACCTAAACTTTCTGATAAGGCCAAATTTATATAATTTTGTTACTGTTAGAAATTGGTTTATGTTGCAAGAGTTATTTGCTTGGTTTTGATGTTTTCCGAATCGTCTTCTTCGTTCTTTCTAATCCTTTGAGTGATTGCTTATGTGTGGTTACTATTGCTTGCTTACGATAGATTGACCGGAGTGTGACGAGTAGAACTATCAAGAGTTTTGAGTGCGAATCAACTTCATCAACATTGCAGGCAAGTTCACACTTTGATCATATTCCTTTCATACCCAGTTTTTATGCATTAGTTTCAACCTCAAACATTGCATGAGTAGGAATTGATAACATGTGGGTATTGGGAAGTAGTTGATGAGGTAGGAATCTATTCCCTGCATTCAAACCTTGGGAGTTACTATTACGTTATGCTTATACTTCTATGCTATGCTCGTAGACGTGGATTGGGTTTGAGAGTATTCATGACAGATGTGAGATTGTTAATTAATGGTTTACTTAAGGTGGCACCTTTAACACACATCTGGGTGGATTGAGACACCTGGGTATTCCAGCAATTGCCTGTTTAGGAAACTGGGTATTCCAGCGATTGCCTGTTTCTTTATGGACCGCCACCCAGGCTCAAAGGGATCAGAAGATTATTCATACTAGAAACTTCCGTGTGCAGCCACAAGCTATTATGGGCTCTAGCATAGTTGATTAAGTCGTGTGAACTCTTACAGTGGTAGACTAGCAGATGTAGGGGTAGTAGGTGGTACGGTCTACCCATCGTAAGGTGCAAACGCTTCTGAAAGATAATGTCTCGGTCATCCGTTTCTCAAACACCATGTAGTGCGAGAAATCCAATGGAGGAGATCGAGTCTTGTGGGGAAAAGTGCGAAAACCTCTGCAGAGTGTATAAACTAATCATGATTAGTTATGTCCCCGGTTATGGACGTATTGAGTATCTAGTACCTGGATTATCATGTGAATCTCATCATGTGACTTGAATTAATTTTGTTGGGTTTTAATGATGATGCTTAATTGGGATTGAGAGGGTGTCTACACTCTCAATGTTTAACAACCACCATGATAGTTAAATAAAATGTATTCCTTTGTAGTAGGGAAAAATTGGCTTTTCGCAAAAACATTATAACCATAGAGCTTTTCCACTAGCCAAATATGCATGTAGTGATAGCCATTGTTCATCATTTCTCTCTATGGTGTGAATTTGCCAGTACATTCAATGTACTAACCCTTTGTGGCTGCAACGTCTCATGTTGCAGGATTATCTTACGACGAGTAAGTGATACGTTAGGGTTACGATTTCTACACTCAACTTTGCCATTGGTGTTGATGGGAATCCACAACCTTGTTACTTCCGCTATTTGGATTGAGGTAATAGTATTTATGTTACTTTATACATGTGATTTACCTCTTTTATAAATCCTCGAGTACTATGTGTGTCAGCATACCAATCCAGGGATGACACTTAAGCACAGAGACTTGATCCATTCAGGTTGGGTCGCTACAAGATGGTATCAGAGCACATGTTGACTCTAGGACGTGACCCTAGAAACTGGCATGCCCATAGGAAAGATTTTTCTCTAAAACTTTACTTTTCAAAAAAGATCTTTTACCTCTCTTCTCTTCTGAGCTTATTCAAATATCCCCTTTTAGTGAGACCATACCCCTTTTCCCCTTTGACCACACGAAGATTCGACTAATGAGACCACTCCAAGAAGTACAAGATATCGGACAACCGAGATCATTCGAAATGAAGAGGATTTTGCCATACATTATGATAATGGAAACTACAACTGTTGAAGACTGTGGAGACTAGGAGAATTGGAGGCTCCAAAGAATTTATAGATTTGTGTGACCTAGGAAGGCTACCCTTATGGAACTTGGCAGACTATGGAAGTTGTCAATACCCGAGATCAAGGTGTATCGGAGAAAGACCGGAGCATGGAGAGTTAAAAACTCAAAGTTCTGTCAAGGAAAACCCTAAGTCACGAGATATCACCTATGAAGAGATAGCTCATGGAAATGACAAGAGCAGAACCACAGCTATCCATGAGGTTATCGCCCGCTTGTGATATTTTCACCGTGCTGAGTTAAGCATGCATATTCATGGAAGGATTGGATGGTAGAAGGATGATGGAGCACCTATCAGCAAGAGGTGAAGTTTTAACCTTAGCTGACGTAACACCGGGATCTGGAGTATTACATGAAGGATTTTAAGATGGACCTTTAGGAAGCTATATTTGACAAGGAGCATTTCGTGAAGAACTCAGGATCCAAAAGCTGAAAGTAGCCAAGCTAGAGGAGTAAAAACTTGAGATACAGGAGATTCGTCAGGAACTGAAGGACAGTAGGACCATGATTCATGCCAAGGATGTTGAAACCTAGAATTTAGGAATGCAGCTATCTCCAGAATACTAAAGGACGTCTCAAGAGACCTCGCGTCAACAGAGTTGATCTGGCAAAAAAACTTGAGAAAGACAAGCATGATCGGAAGAAGCCATTGGAGGCATGAACAAGGCTTGAAGAGTTTGGAGACGTTGAAGATTTATTGACCTTTAAAAGACCAAACCCTTGTTATATACCTACATTAGATGCGACGTTTGTGAGTTGTCATTTGTTTGATGTTTTTCCGACAGCCACAAATAAAATATGTCTTTTCAAAACCATTGTTTGTATTGTGTGCATCCCTCTCCCTCTCTCTTATCTTACCCCAAACCCACATGGACCCAATAGAGGATGAATGGAGATGAGCTTGTATTTTCTGGACCGATGAGTCAATTGGAGACGGACCAATGGATTCAGAACATGGAGGATCACATGAAGAATAACCCTATAGTCGGAAAGGATATGACCCATCATGCTCTTCAGTGCTTTGAAAGAGGTGCTGCTACTTGGTGGAGGATGTACCAAACCATCAATGGATGGCAAGGAGTAACCACTTGGAAAGAATTTACGTTGACTCTGCCAAAGTCTCGGCTTGTGTCCCAGAAGTTGAAGCCTTATGGAAAGGATATGAAGAAACCTTGTGCATGCAAGATTTGTGGAGAAATAGGACACACCCATAAAGAACACAAGGATGAATGCCCTAATTGTGAAGGAAGTCACCCAGTTGAAGAATGCCCAACTAGGCAGATTACTTGTTTCTTGTCTGAAGGGACTACCCACTATCCTGCTCAGTGTCACATTTACCCCATGGTACAACGAACCATCCAGCAGAAGAAAGAAGTAATGAAAGGAGCCCTCATGGAAATTTTAGAAGAAGCTGTGATGAAGGAAGAGATGGAGGACACACCTAAAGAAGACCCGAGTAAACCCTGCACTAAGTCTTGCTTTCATGTGGAGAAGAAGGACACATCTCCCAAAATTGTTATGAATGGGGATCTAGTAGAATTCCCGGCGGGGGAAGTAGAATATGACCCACAAGAAATAGAAGCCATGATTGGCATGAAAAGGTCCAGGAAGAGAAGCAGATTGGATTCCAGGAAGGACCTGAGTCATATCACCTGTTACAGGTGCAAGGAGTCAGGGCACTACCTCAGCAGTTGCCCAAAAAGGAAACCTCGAGACTTGTCAGAAGTAATATGTTTTAGTTGTAATGGAGCAGGGCACTTTGCCAGAGAATGCCCCAAGGAGAAGGAAACTTGTGCTAGATAGTTGAGTTTGCAACAAAGAAATGGAGTAGTAGAAGTGAGAACATTTTCTTTTATATTGAGGTGTTCAGTTGAGACAGGTAATGGAAAAACGAGAGATTGTAATCATTTGAGAATGAATAAAGTTAGCATCGTTGGTACTGATATGGATTTTATGAGTTGTTACTCTATGAAGAAGATTTTTGACCATTTTCAAGGATATGAGAAATATGGTCTATGGATGAATTTGTGCATTTCAAGGGTGGTAGTACCCTATAAGAACCGTTGACCCCTGGAAAAGATATGGATACTCCACTGAGTGGATTTCAGACAAAATGAATACGAGTTTTGTCTTGATATGTGTGATACCCCAAGAGTGTGTGGGATGAAGTTGGAGATCGTCAGTTGTTTGGACCAAATGTGATCAAGGAGTCAAAAGAGAATGTTAAGTTTATTCGAGATAGACTGAAGGTAGCTCAGTCCAGGCAGAAGAATTATGCAGACTCAAAAAAGTCAAGGAGGTAGTCTATGAAATTGGAGAAAGAGCATGTCTTCGTGTGTCCCCTCTGCGAGGAGTTAAGCGATTTGGAGTTAAGGGACAATTAGCCCCGAGATTTGTAGGACCATACCGAGTTTTGGAGTGTATGGGAGAAGTGGCCAACAAGTTGGAGTCACCCGAAGGACTGTTAGGAGTTCATGATGTGTTTCACGTTTCCCAGTTGAAGAGTGCCATGCAGAGATGGCCAATATTCCCCTATATGGATGCTTGACCCTAGAAAGGATAATGATGTTCCATGAAGTGGAGTATGGATTTCATAAGTATAAAATTTTATCTCAGTATGTGGGATATCCCACGAGGATGAAGAGATGAATTACTATTGGATATAAAGGAGGTATGATGTTAGAAATATGGATCAATGGAAATTCCATGATGAGTCTGAGTAATCGTGCATGTCCTAGTCTGGTGCCAATAGAAGGAAGGAAGACAGTACAATTGGATGGATTTAAGTATGCTAGGACGCTGGAAGTTGGATGTTGGAATAACGATAAGTTGCCCAGAGGATAAGTTCAAGGTTTACAAGTGATGAGATGGGCCATAACTCACAGGCCCCAGGACCTGCCAAGAAGCAAGCACACTCTTGTTGAAGGAAAAAACCTGGAAGAAGTTACGATTTTATCGACATACGATCTTATAGGAGTTACACAAAACCTGAGAGTTGTGAAGAAACGATAGATGTTTGTTTGGCTTGCAGAATCAATGGATTCATCCGAACTTGGTTCGTCGACAAGAGAAATTCTGCAATGCTTGTGAGGATGACCGAGTGTTAGAATGCGAGATTCACTAAACCGTATATAGGGTAATGATTTGGGTGCGGGATGGATTGATCACCATATCGACTTACTCTTATTTTCTGCCTTGCTATATGGGATGGTAAATCTGAGAGACTTACCTATAGTAGAGAGACGACGATCAAACCTTGTTTAAACCCTAGAATGGTATAAGAATTTTTCCCTTGTACACGGCAGCTTTTGCCAACCGTAGGTTATACGGTGAGGATCAACCCAGACCCATTTCCTGCAGGAGAAAACCATAAATTGTTGACCCCCATGAGATATCGATAGTTCTTTAGTATTGGCGCCAGACCCGTCAGCTAAGAAGACCCAGTCATGGAAGAACCTTACCAAGATGAAAGGATAGAAGAATTGTGGTAAAGGTTATGCCACTACCGGAAGAGCCTGGATAAGGAATTATCATGAAGATCTGAGAAGACCAACACTATTAACCATATGGATGAATTACATGAGTTTTGATGGAACCGTAACCATGTTTCTAAGGGTGGTAGCACCCCAGACCCCCTATGACGATCGATGGAATTTGAGAAGACCCCCAAACCCTAACCTCTTTCTTGCTAGACTCTCCGAATCTCGAGGACGAGATTCATTTTAAGGGTGGTAGGTTTGTAACATCCCAAAATTCTAAATTTTGGAATGTTATAATAAATAGATTGATTGTTTGATTGTTGTGTGATTGATTGAGTGAAATTTGAAACTTTTTGAAAGTTAAATGAGAGGGAATAAAAGGACTTTCCCAAACTTTCACCTTTTGCATTTTGATCTTCGTGAATTCAAATTCTTTTCATCATAAAACCCTGGAGAGAAGATGACATGACTTCTTCCATTTAAATAAATGAAAAGGGTTTTTTGAAATATTTGAATTCCATTTGGAAATATTTCCAATTCTGAAACTTTAAGCGACTGAATGATTTTCACGAGAGAAGATAAAATGACTTCCTCAAAACATATGAAATATGAGTTGGGAGTTTCAAAGAAACTCAAATTTAAAATCCATTTGAAATTATTTTTCAATTTGGGTTATTTGAGTTTTATTCAAATTATTTTTCTCCAAAAATAAAATATATGGAAAATAGGGTAACATGATTCCCTACATTAGAAAATTGGAGAAAAATTAATTTGAAATCATTTTGGTATTTTTAAAATGATTTTTGTTGGATTTTAATAGACCAGTAGCACTCTTTGCTTTATCTGAATTTTTATGAATTTTATTTGACTCTAGAAAAATGTTCATCTTGTAGGAAATCTTTTTCTGAAAATTTTGATATATTATATGCCTAGGTTCTATTTTATTTTAGTTTGCTTTATTTTTATTTTCCGTTGTGTTTTTTTAAATCTTTTCGCCGACTGGGCCGGCCCAGCTCCTGCCAGGCCCAGGCCCAGCGCGCGACTGCCTTCGTCCCCGACTCCAGCATCGGCACGCCGCCGCTGCCGCCATGTCCTTCACGGACACCGCCTCCCGCCGCCGCCACCTTTCCCCTTCCCCACGCCATCGCCTCCCCCTTTAAAAGGAGAGGACCCCGGCCCTCTCTCTCCTCGCATCTCGCGCCGCCACCGCCCTTGCGCCGCATCCCGCCGCTGCCAGCGAGATCCACCGCTGCCGCCCCGCTCCGTCCCGTCACCGTTGACCACCGCCGACGACGCCATCCTCCTCGCCTCGCCACGTCGCCCCTCCCCGACCCCTTCGCCGCCCTCCTGGACGACCAGAGCCGCCGCCCCGGCCGGACCCGAGCCGCCGCCGCCGTCCTGTCTCGCCGGAAATTCCCGCCGTCGGTTTTTGTCAAAAAAACCGCCCGAATCAGTAATAAACCGCCCTTGGTTCGATTTTATTCTTTTAGGGTTTCTTCGGTTTTCTTTTTAGCCGGTTTTCCTTTTTAGTTAGATTTATTTAATGGACGCTCACGGGTTTAGCCTCTATAGTGAACGGTTTTTGTCGTGTATGCTTCTGTAGCGAACGTTCGTTCGATAGGATTTTCCTTTTATTTTAGTTTTCCTCCAGGGACCCGTTTGTGAATAGTTTCTTCACCGATTAGTCCCTATACTACAAACAACCACATCTTTATACCCGTTTATCCAAATTCAATGAAACCAACGCCCACTTCTTCGTCATGATCCCCTCCATCCAGTAATCCAACTCAAACATGTTTTTGAAAGTTTAAAATGTGAATTAGACCAGATTGGAATTCAAACTTCGTTTGATCATAACTTGAGTTTCGTAGCTCCTTTTGAGTTGATTCTTTTTGCCAATCGAAGCTCTTGACCTAAACTTTCTGATAAGGCCAAATTTATATAATTTTGGTACTGTTAGAAATTGTTTTATGTTGCAAGATTTATTTGCTTGGTTTTGATGTTTTCCGAATCGTCTTCTTCGTTCTTTCTGATCCTTTGAGTGATTGCTTATGTGTGGCTACTATTCCTTGCTTACGATAGATTGACCGGAGTGTGACGAGTAGAACTATCAAGAGTTTTGAGTGCGAATCATCTTCATCAACATTGCAGGCAAGTTCACACTTTGCTCATATTCCTTTCATACCCAGTTTTTATGCATTAGTTTCAACCTCAAACATTGCATGAGTAGGAATTGATAACATGTGGGTATTGGGAAGTAGTTGATGAGGTAGGAACCTATTGCCCTGTATTCAAACCTTGGGAGTTACTATTACATTATGCTTATATTGCTATGCTATGCTCGTAGACGTGGATTGGGTTTGAGAGTATTCATGATAGATGTGAGATTGTTAATTAATGGTTTACTTAAGGTGCAACTTTAACACACATCTGGGTGGATTGAGGCACCTGGGTATTCCAGCGATTGCCTGTTTAGGTACCTGGGTATTCCAACGATTGCTTGTTTTTTTATGGACCGCCACCCAGGCTCAAAGGGATCATGAGATTATTCATACTAGAAACTTCCGTGTGCAGCCACAAGCTATTATGGGCTCTAGCATAGTTGATTAAGTCGTGTGAGCTCTTACGGTGGTAGACTAGCAGATGTAGGGGTAGTAGGTGGTACGGTCTACCCATCGTAAGGTGCAAACACTTCTGAAAGACTATGTCTTGGTCATCCATTTCTCAAACACCATGTAGTGTGGGAAATCCAACGGAGGAGATCGAGTCTTGTGTGGAAAAGTGCGCAAACCTCTGCAGAGTGTATAAACTAATCATGATTAGCTGTGTCCCCGATTATGGACGTCTTGAGTATCTAGTACTTGGATTATCATGTGAATCTCATCATGTGACTTTAATTAATTTTGTTGGGTTTTAATGATGATGCTTAATTGGGATTGAGAGGGTGTCTACACTCTCAATGTTTAACAACCACCATGATAGTTAAATAAAATTTATTCCTTTGCAGTAGGGAAACATTGGCCTTTCGCAAAAAACATTATGACCATAGAGCTTTTCCACCAGCCAAATATGCATGTAGTTATAGCCATTGTTCATCATTTCTCTCTATGGTGTGAATTTGCCAGTACATTCAATGTACTGACCCTTTGTGGCTGCAACATCTCATGTTGCAGGATTATCTTACGACGAGTAAGTGATATGTTAGGGTTACGTTTTCTACACTCAACTTTGCCGTTGGTGTTGATGGGAATCCACAACCTTGTTACTTCCGTTATTTGGATTGAGCTAATAGTATTTACGTTTCTTTATACATGTGATTTACCTCTGTTATAAATCCTCGAGTACTGTGTGTGTCAGCATACCGATCCAGGGATGACACTTAAGCACAGAGACTTGATCCATTCGGGTCGGGTCGCTACATTTACCTTGAGTGCCAACATGCTATTAAAATGGTTGTGATGTGGTATGATAGGGTGGTATCCTCCTCTGAATGATTTTAAGTGACTTGACTTGGCACATGTTCACGCATGTAGTTGAAACAAAATCAACATAGCCTTCAGGATATTTATGTTCATGGTGGATTATATCCTACTCATGTTTGCATTCGGTGTTGATTAATTTTAATGCATGTTCATGACTGTTGTCGCTCTCTAGCTGGTCGCTTCCCAGTCTTTTTCTAGCCTTCACCTGTACTAAGTGGGAATACTGCTTGTGCATCCAATCCCATAAACCCCAAAGTTATACCATATGAGTCCACCATACCTACCTATATACAGTATCTACCTGCCGTTCCAAGTAAATTTGTATGTGCCAAACTCTAAACCTTCAAATAAATATCCTGATTTGTATGCTCGAATAGCTCATGTGTCAACTAGGGATGACCGTATCTTCCATGTTAGGCGGGTTATGCTCAAGAGGAGTGGATGATACGTCCATTTTGCATCATGCTTTTATATCGATATTTACTGCATTATGGGATGTTATTACACATTATGTCACAACACTTATGCCTATTCTCTCTTATTTTACAAGGTTTACATAAAGAGGGAGAATGCCGGCAGCTGGGATTCTGGGCTGGAAAAGGAGCAAATAATAGAGACCTATTCCGCACAGCTCCAAAAGTCCTGAAACTTCACGGAAGATGTTTTTAGAATAAATAAAAAATACTGAGCGCAAGAAGTTCACCAGGGGGGCCACACCCTGCCCACGAGGGTGGGGGCGCGCCCTACCCCCTGGGCGCGCTCCCCTACCTCGTGGGCCCCTAGTGGCCCTCCGGTGGCCATCTTCTAGTATATGAAGTCTTTCGATGAGAAAAAAATAAGAAGCCATCTTCTCGGACGAAACTCCGCCGCCATGAGGCGGAACCTTGGCGGAACCAATATAGGGCTCCGGCAAAGCTGTTCTGCCGGGGAAACTTCCCTCCGGTAGGGTGAAATCATCGCCATCGTCATCACCAATGCTCCTCTCATCGGGAGAGGGAAATCTCCATCAACATCTTCATCATCACCATCTCCTGTGAAAACCCTTGTTCATCTCTTGTATCCAATTCTTGTCTCCATGTCCGGGATTGGTACTAGTAGGTTGCTAGTAGTGTTAATTACTCCTTGTAGTTGATGCTAGTTGGTTTATTTGGTGGAAGATCATATGTTTAGATCTTATATGTATATTAATACCCCTCTGATTATGAACATGAATATGCTTTGTGAGTAGTAACATTTGTTCCTGAGGACATGGGAGAAGTCTTGCTATTAGTAGTCATGTGCATTTGGTATTCGTTCGATATTTTGATGAGATGTATGTTGTTTCTCCTCTAGTGGTGTTATGTGAATGTTGACTACATGACGCTTCACCATTATTTGGGCCTAGAGGAAGGCATTGGGAAGTAATAAGTAGACGATGGGTTGCTAGAGTGACAGAAGCTTAAACCCTAGTTTATGTGTTGCTTCGTAAGGGGCTGATTTGGATCCATATGTTTCATGCTATGGTTAGGTTCACCTTAATACTTTTGTTGTAGTTGCGGATGCTTGCATTAGAGGTTAATCATAAGTGGGATGCTTGTCCAAGTAAGGGCAGCACCCAAGCACCAGTCCACCCACATACCAAATTATCAAAGTACCGAACGCGAATCATATGAACGTGATGAAAACTAGCTTGATGATATTCCCATGTGTCCTCGGGAGCGCTTTTCTCTATATAAGAGTTTGTCCAGGCTTGTCCTTTGCTACAAAAAGTATTGGGCCACCTTGCCGCACTTTATTTACTTTTGTTACTTGTTGTTCGTTACAAATTATCTTATCACAAAACTATCTGTTACCACTTATTTCAGTACTTGCAGAGAATACCTTGCTAGAAACTGCTTATCATTTCCTTCTGCTCCTCGTTGGGTTCGACACTCTTACTTATGGAAATGACTATGATAGATCCCCTATACTTGTGGGTCATCAAGACTCTTTTCTGGCACCGTTACCGGGGAGTGAAGCGCCTTTGGTAGGTGGAATTTGGTAAGGAAAAATTTATATGGTGTGCTGAAATTTACTGTCACTTGTTACTATGGAAAGTAATCCTCTGAGGGGTTTGTTTGGGGTATCTTCACCCCGACCAGTAGAGCAAAGAGTTGCGCCTCAACCTACTGAACCTACTAAAAATGAAAATGTCTGCTTTGAAATTCCTTTGGGTATGATAGAAAAACTGCTAGCTAATCCTTTTGTAGGAGATGGAACAAAGCATCCTGATGATCATCTAATATATGTGGATGAAGTTTATGGATTATTTAAGCCTGCAGGTGTACCCGGAGATGTTGTTAAGAAGAAGGTCTTCCCTTTATCTTTGAAGGGAGATGCATTGACATGGTATATGCTATGTGATGATATGGGGTCATGCAACTACAAACGATTGAAATTTGAATTTCATCAGAAGTTTTATCCTATGCATCTTGTTCATCGTGATCACAATTATATATATAATTTTTGGCCTCACGAAGGAGAAAGAATCGCACAAGCTTGGGGGGGCTTAAATCAATGTTATATTCATGCCCCAATCATGAGCTCTCAAGAGAAATGATTATTCAAAATTTTTATGCTCGACTTTCTGATAGCAATCGCACCATGCTTGATACTTCTTGTGCTGGCTATTTTATGATGAAGACTATTGAATTCAAATGGGATTTATTGGAAAGAATTAAACGCAACTCTGAAGATTGGGACCTCGCAAAGGTAAGGAGTCAGGTATGACACCTAGGTTTGATTGTGTTAAAACTTTTATGGATACCGATGTTTTCCGTAAATTTAGCACTAAATATGGACTTGACTCTGAGATAGTAGCTTCTTTCTGTGAATCTTTTGCTACTCATGTTGATCTCCCCAAGGAGAAGTGGTTTAAATATCATCCTCCCATAGAAGTAAAAGTAGCTGCACCTATTAAAGTTGAAGAAAAGACTGTCACTTATAATAATCCTATTGTTCCTACTGCTTATGTTAAGAAACCACCTTTTCCTATTAGGATAAAGGATCATGATAAAGCTTCAATTGTGGTTCGTAAAAGCAATATTAAAAATTGTACACCTTCTGAGCAAATTAAAGTTGAACCTGATATTGCTATTGTTAAAGATCTCTTGGCTGATAATATTGATGGGCATGTTATTTATTTTTGTGATTAAACTGCTAGAATTGTTAAACCTTGTGCTAAAGATAAACCTAGACCTGTGGTAGGCATGCCTGTTATTTTTGTTAAAATAGGAGATCATTGTTATCATGGTTTATGTGATATGGGTGCCAGTGCTAGTGCAATACCTATTAGCCTATATAGAGAAATTATGCATGATATTGCACCTGTTGAGTTAGAAGATATTGATCTCACAATTAAACTTGCCAATAGAGATACTATTTCACCAATGGGAATTGTTAGAGATGTTAAAGTCTTCTGTGGGAAAACTAAATATCCTGCTGATTTTCTTGTTCTTGGTTCCCCACAAGATAGCTCTTGTCCCATTATATTTGGTAGACCCTTCTTGAACACTGTTAATGCTAAGATAGATTGCAAAAAGGATGTTGTTACTATCGGTCTAGATGACATGTCTCATGAATTTAATTTCTCTAAATTTAGTAGACAACACCGTGAAGAAGAATTACCTAGTAAGGATGAAATTATTGGTCTTACTTCTATTGCCGTACCTCCTAGTGATAATTTAGAACAATATTTGCTAGACCATGAAAATGATATGTTTATGAATGAAAGAAGGGAAATAGATGAAGTATTCTTTAAACAGGAACCTATTCTGAAACACAATTTGCCTGTTGAAATCATAGGGGATCCTCCTCCACCCAAGGGTGATCCCGTGTTTGAGATTAAACCGTTGCCTGATACTCTTAAATATGCTTATCTTGATGAGAAAAAGATATATTCTATTATTATTAGTGCTAACCTTTCAGAGCATGAGGAAGAGAGATTATTGAAAATTCTGAAGAAGCATCGTGCTGCTATTAATTGGGTATACTCTTGATGATATTAAGGGCATTAGTCCGACTCTATGTCAACATAAAATAAATTTGGAAGAAGATGCTAAACCAGTTCGTGATCATCAACGGTGACTGAATCCTAAAATGAAAGAAGTGGTAATAAAGGAAATACTAAAGCTCCTTGAGGCAGGTATAATCTATCCCGTTGATGATAGTCAGTGGGTAAGTCCTGTCCATTGTGTCCCTAAGAAGGGAGGTATTACTGTTGTTCCTAATGATAAAGATGAATTGATTCCTCAAAGAATTATTACAGGCTATAGGATGGTAATTGATTTCCACAAATTAAATAAGGCCACCAAAAAGGACCATTACCCCTTACCTTTTATCGATCAAATGCTAGAAAGATTATCCAAACATACACAATTTTGCTTTCTAGATAGTTATTCTGGTTTCTCTCAAATACCTGTGTCAGCCAAAGATCAATCAAAGACTGCTTTTACTTGCCCTTTTTGTACTTTTGCTTATAGACGTATGCCTTTTGGTTTATGTAATATAGCTGCTACCTTTCAAAGATGCATGATGGCTATATTCTCTGACTTTTGTGAAAATATTTGTGAGGTTTTCATGGACGATTGCTCTGTCTATGGATCTTGTTTTGATGATTGCTCGAGCAACCTTGATCGAGTTTTGCAGAGATGTGAAGAAACTAATCTTGTCTTGAATTGGGAAAAGTGCCACTTTATGGTTAATGAAGGTATTGTCTTGGGGCACAAAGTTTCTGAAAGAGGTATTGAGGTTGATAAAGCCAAGGTTGATGCTATTGAAAAGATGCCATGTCCCAAGGACATGAAAGGTATAAGAAGTTTCCTTGGTCACGCTGGATTTTATAGGAGGTTCATTAAGGTCTTCTCAAAAATTTCTCGGCCTCTGACTAATTTATTACAAAAAGATATACCATTTGTCTTTGATGATGATTGTGTAGAAGCATTTGAAATACTTAAGAAAGCATTAGTCTCTGCACCTGTTGTTCAGCCACTTGATTGGAACCTACCCTTTGAAATTATGTGTGATGCTAGTGATTATGCTGTAGGTGCCGTCCTAGGGAAAAGAGTTGATAAGAAATTAAATGTTATTCACTATGCTAGTAAGACTCTAGACAATTCTCAAAGAAATTATGCTACTACTGAAAAAGAACTCTTAGCAGTTGTATTCGCTTGTGATAAGTTCAGACCTTATATTGTTGATTCTAAAGTAACTATTCACATTGATATAAAATATCTTATGGAAAATAAATATGCTAAACCTAGACTTATTAGATGGGTTCTGTTGCTACAAGAATTTGACTTACATATTGTTGATAGAAAGGGAGCTGAGAACCCCGTTGCAGACAACTTGTCTAGGCTAGAAAATGTGCTTGATGACCCACTACCTATTGATGATAGCTTTCCTGATAAGCAATTAAATGTCATAAATGCTTCTCATACTGCTCCATGGTATGATGATTATGCTAATTACATTGTCGCTAAGTTTATACCACCTAGTTTCACATACCAGCAAAAGAAAAAGTTCTTCTATGATTTGAGGCATTACTTTTGGGATGACCCACATCTTTATAAAGAAGGAGTAGATGGTGTTATTAGACGTTGTGTACCTGAGCATGAACAGGAACAGATCCAACGCAAGTGTCACTCTGAAGCTTATGGAGGACACCATGCTGGAGATAGAACTGCACATAAGGTATTGCAATCTGGTTTTTATTGGCCTACTCTCTTCAAGGATTCCCGTAAGATTGTCTTATCTTGTGATCAATGTCAAAGAATTGGTAATATTTGTAGACGTCAAGAAATGCCTATGAACTATTCACTCGTTATTGAACCATTTGAGTTTTGGGGCTTTGACTATATGGGGCCTTTTCCTTCCTCTAATGATTATACACATATTCTAGTTGCTGTTGATTACGTTACTAAGTGGGTAGAAGCTATTCCAATTAGTAGTGCTGATCATAACACTTCTATTAAAATGCTTAAAGAAGTTATTTTTCCAAGATTTGGAGTCCCTAGATATTTAATGACTGATGGTGGTTCACATTTTATTCATGGTGCTTTCCGTAAAATGCTTGCTAAATATGATGTTAATCATAGAATTGCATCTCCTTATCACCCACAGTCTAGTGGTCAAGTAGAATTGAGTAATAGAGAGCTCAAATTAATTTTGCAAAAGACTGTCAATAGGTCTAGAAAGAATTGGTCCAAGAAACTTGATGATGCATTATGGGCCTATAGAACTGCATATAAAAATCCTATGGGTATGTCTCCGTATAAAATGGTTTATGGAAAAGCATGTCACTTACCTCTCGAACTAGAACACAAGGCATATTGGGCTACTAAAGAACTCAATTATGATTTTAAACTTGCCGATGAGAAGAGGTTATTTGATATTAGCTCACTCAATGAATGGAGAACCCAAGCCTTCGAAAATGCCAAGTTGTTTAAAGAAAAGTTAAAAGATGGCATGATAAAAGGATACAAAAGCATGAGTTTAATGTAGGTGATTATGTATTGCTATACAACTCTCGTTTAAGATTTTTTGCAGGAAAACTTGTCTCTAAATGGGAAGGTCCCTACGTTATCGAGGAGGTCTATCGCTCCGGTGCCATAAAAATCAACAACTTCGAAGGCACAAATCCGAAGGTGGTGAACGGTCAAAGAATCAAACATTATATATCAGGTAACCCCATAAATGTTGAAACCAATGTTATTGAAACCGTAACCCCGGAGGAATACATAAGGGACACTTTCTGGAATGTTCCAGACTCCGAAAAGGAATAGGTATGTGGTACGGTAAGAAAGCCGACTCCAAAACAGTTTTTAAGGCAATATTTCTCCGTTTTGGAATATTTAGAAAATAGAAAAATAAAAAGCAGTCCGAGAAGGACATGAGGCCTCCACGAGGGTGGAGGGCGCGCCCTACCCTACTGGGCGTGCCCCCCTACCTCGTGGGCACCTCGTGCGCTTTCTGGACTCCGCTTTCTTGCACATTATGTATTTTGGTCGGTAAAAATTCATTATATAATCTCCCGGAGGTTTTGACTCCCGTATCACGCAAATATCTCTTGTCTTTGTTTTGAGCTGTCCTGCTGTAGACAGAGCAACATGTCGTCCCAGGATTCAGAAGGAGAAAGCTATGTGGCTGATTACCTTGCAGATCCTAAGGTCTATGGGGATGTGGAGCATTGTGGTTGGACTACGGAAGAAGAAGAGGACTATGAACCCAAGGGAAAGGACGAGACGAGCTCAGATGAAGATGAAGTCCCACTACCTCAACCTGGGGACTTGTATGTGGAGTTTAAAAAGTCAAGCCTCCCGGATAGAGTAAAGAAACCTAAGATCGAGTTTATCCCTTTTCGCCTCTTGCAAGAAAACAAGCAGGAACTATGCAAAAAGATACTGAGCCTGGACCAGGAGATCGAGGACCTAAGGGACCAAAATTATGTCCTCAAGTGCAAGTTAAGGAAGAAGCCTACGCCATCAACAAAACCATCACCTTCTCCACCAACAAAGAAGAATTGAGCATTGGGTATGGGCACTCCCCTTGGCAACTGCCAAGCTTGGGGGAGTGCCCCGGTATCGTATCACCATCACTTTTATCTTTACCGTTTTTCTTAGTTCGATCCTTTTGATAATATCTTGATCTAGTAGAATAAAGTTTTAGTATGATCTAGTTGTGAGTTTTGCTTTATGATCCTTCTATATAATCAAGTCCGTGAGCTATATATAATAAAGATTAGTGTTGAGTCAAGGGCTTGATTATTTTGCCATGATCTTAAGTGAATAAAAGAAAAGAGAAAGAAACAAAAAGAAATAAAGAGATCATATGGATCTTATGGAGAGTAATGAGCTCACATAGAAAAAGTATGATGAATAAAAGTTGTTGAGAGTTGACAAACATAGTTTTGGTCATCGTTGCAATTAATAGGAAGTAATAAAGAAACAGAGGTCTTCACATATAAATATACTATCTTGGACATCTTTTATGATTGTGAGCACTCATTAAAATATGACATGCTAAAGAGTTGAGGTTGGACAACGAAGACAACGTAATGGGTGATGTTTTCTTACATCTGAGATAAATTATATTGTCATGGATCATCCAACATGATTGAGCTTGCCTTTCCCCCTCATGCTAGCAAAATCCATCGCACCAAGTAGAGATACTACCTGTGCTTCCAAATACCCTTAAACCAGTTTTGCCATGAGAGTCCATGAGGGAGTCCTGGATTAGGGGGTCTCTGGACAGCCGGACTATATCCTTTGGCCGGACTGTTGGACTATGAAGATACAAGATTGAAGACTTCGTCCCGTGTCCAGATGGGACTCTCCTTAGCGTGGAAGGCAAGCTAGGAAATACGGATATGAAGATCTCCTCCCTTGTAACCGACTCTGTGTAACCCTAGCCCCCTCCGGTGTCTATATAAACTGGTGGGTTTAGTCCGTGGGACAACATACAATCATACCATAGGCTAGCTTCTAGGGTTTAGCCTCTACGATCTCGTGGTAGATCAACTCTTGTAATACTCATATCATCAAGAACAATCAAGCAGGACGTAGGGTATTACCTCCTTCAAGAGGGCCCGAACCTGGGTAAACATCGTGTCCCTTGTCTCATGTTACCATCCGCCTTAGACGCATAGTTCGGGACCCCCTACCCGAGGTCCGCTGGTTTTGACACCGACATTGGTGCTTTCATTGAGAGTTCCAATCTGCCGTCACCGTAAGGCTCGATGGCTCCTTCGATCATCGGTAACGATGCGGTCCAGGGTGAGGTTTTCCTCCCCGGACAGATCTTTGTATTCAGCGGCTTTGCATTGCGGGCCAATTCGCTTGGCCATTTGGAGCAGATCGAGAGCTATGCCCCTGGCCATCAGGTCAGATTCAGAAACTTAAACTACACTACCGACATCCGCGGAGACTTGATCTTCGACGGATTCGAGCCCGTGTCAGGTGCGTCGCATAGTCATGACGAGCACGACGTAACTCTGTCGTCGGACAGTGTTCGGGAGATCGCATCTGCAACTACTCCGGCCTTCAATCCGGAGCAAATTGCGCCATCCAAGGATGGAGGGATAGACCCCGCCATGGAAGCCGCACTCTCAGTGGCGATGGAGCCGGATACTGACTTCACCCCTTGCGAGAGCCGTGTCACCGAACCACTGGATTCGTCTCTGGCCACGGACTCCGAGCCACCTGCATCCGTGGCTATCGAATCCGATTGGGCGCTGATCATGGAGTTCACCTCCGCGGATATCTTTCGGCACTCGCCTTTCGGTGATGTGCTAAATTCATTAAGGTCTCTCTCCTTGTCAGGAGAACCTTGGCCGAACTATGTCCGGCTAGAATGGGATGTGGACGACGAAGAAATTCGTTGCCCACCCACCACCCACTTAGTAGCCACTGTCGACGACTTAACTGACATGCTCAACTTCGACTCCGAAGACATTGACGGCATGGACGAAGATGCAGGAGACGAACAGGAACCAGCGCCCACAGGGCGTTAGACAACCACTTCATCACATGACATATACATGATGGATACACCCAAAGAAGGCAATGTCGAAGAGACAGCAGAGGATGGTCCCTCCAAGAAGCAACCCAAGCGCCGACGTCAGCGGCGCCGCTCTATGTCCCGCCATAGCAAAAACAGCGATAACAGCGCAAGAGAAAATAACACTCCATTCGACTCTAGAGGAAACGACGACCACATTGCCCCGGCGGCAGAGCATGATGAAGCTCCAAGCGGCGAACATAGTACAGATCCGATGTCCGAACACGGTGACACCGAGGATAAACCTCATCAAACCCCCTCTAGGGAGGAAAACAGTCCAGACGAAGCTGCACATGTCATCCCGGAAATGCACTTGGAGCAAGAGAACCTCCGCAGAAGGCTTATTGCCATAGCGAGGAGTCTGAAGAAGCAGAAGCAAAGGCTTAAGGTAGCACAAAATACACTCAACAGCAAGTGGAACAAAGTGCTCGACAACGAAGCAAAGTATGGTGGAAGTTACCACACAAAGAGCTATCCAAAGCGCAAGCTATTACCTGAATTGACGACGAGGCCTTAGAGCCCACACAGCCAAAAAATAAAATGGACAACCGGTCGGATCAACCACCCTGTGACCGTGATAGAGCGGCTAACAAGGTCGCAGATAAGTCAACACACGATCTACATGAGGACTTGCGCCAAAAATCCGGTATGACCAGATCCATCTATGGATCTAGGAAGCGCGCTCCGGCACAAAATCAAAACCAAATACTAAAACCGTCCGAACGCCATGGTACATCCAAGTACAGGGGTGCCACACAGACCCTATGTTTCACCGATGAGGTGTTGGACCATGAATTCGCCCTATAGTGAGTCGTATTACAATTCACTGGCCGTCGTTTTACAACGTCGTGACTGGGAAAACCCTGGCGTTACCCAACTTAATCGCCTTGCAGCACATCCCCCTTGGAGACGATCTCCATGCCATTAAATACTTGCCCCTCAAGCTTAAAGGACCAGCTTGGCACTGGCTGAAAAGCCTCCCCTAAAACTCAATTGGAAGTTGGGAGGAGCTTGAGGACGCTTTTCGGGCTAATTTTCAAGGGACCTACATTCGACCTTCGGATGTAGACAATTTAAGTCATATAATTCAACAGTCCGGAGAGTCCGCTCGAAAGCTTTGGAACAGGTTTCTCACCAAGAAGAACCAAATCATCGACTATCCGGACGCCAAAGCCTTAGCAGCTTTCAAACACAGCGTCCGAGACGAATGGCTCACCAGACACCTGGGCCAAGAAAAACCGAGAACAATGGCAGCTCTAACAAGTCTCATGACCCGCTTTTGCGCGGGCGTAGACAGCTGGTTAGCCCGCAGTAGCACCAGCGACCCAAGCACATCCGAAGTCAGGGATGGCAATGGAAAACCACGACGCAATAAAAACAAGCGTCGAAATAAAGAAGATAGCCCAGATAATACGGCGGTAAATGCCAGATTCAGGGGCTCTTGACCAGGTCAGCGAAAAAAGCCTTTTAAAGGCAGCAGAGACGGACCGTCTGGCCTAAACAAGATTCTTGACAAACTATGTCAGATTCATGGCACCCCCGATAAACCTGCAAATCACACCCACCGAGAATGCTGGGTCTTCAAGCAGGCCGGTAATCTAAACGCCGAACACAAGGGGGGGAGACACCAAGAGAAGACGAGGACGAGCCTCGCCAGCAAAGCACTGGAGGACAAAAAAAATTCCCACCAGAGGTTAAAACAGCCAACATGATCCATGTGATGAAGAGGAGAAGCAAACATGCACTCGGAGACACACGCGCCATAAAGCCCGTCACCCCTAGGTTCAACCCCTGGTTTGCCTGCCCGATCACTTTTGATCGCGGGGACCACGCGACAAGCATCCGCCACGAAGGATTGGCTGCCTTGGTGTTAGACCCAATAATAAACGGATACCATCTCACACGAGTCCTCATGGACAGCGGCAGTGGTCTAAATCTGATATATCAGGACACAGTCCGCAAAATGGGGATAGACCCGACAAAAATTAGCCACCGTACTACTACCTTCAAGGGAGTAATAACGGGCCTAGAGACCCGCTACACGGGCTCTCTATTACTAGAGGTTGTATTCGATTCTTCTGACAACTTCCGAAGCAAAAGGTTAACTTTCTACATCGCTCCATTCCGAAGTGGCTATCAAGCACTACTCGGAAGAGCGACTTTCGCTCGTTTTAATGCAATACTGCATTACGCTTCTCTCAAGCTTAAGATGCCCGGTCCACATGGCATGATCATAGTTAGCGGAAACACTAAGCGCTCTCTACGCGCGGAAGAATGTGCGGCGGCTTTAGCCGCCGAGCACTAGACGGCCTCACCAACCAGAAAAAATGACAGGTCGTCAAGACCACAGACACGGTTGGACGAGTCCGGTGCACCACTACATATACATGAGATTGGTTTGATGATCAAACCCTCCTAGACGGTACCAGGGGCTTCTCGCGTGTAATCAGGGCTAGTCCAGCTCAACTTGACTTATCTTGAATTTTAATGGTTTATTGATAATAACCAATTTTCTGGCACGGCAACTTTCACCTAAGTTCTTCTCTTTAACAGATGACAATCGTGCTACACCCGTCCAGGACATGGCACAATGGAGAAACAGGCGCAGACGTGCAGCAGGGACCCGCTCAAAGGTTTCTTTTTAGATTAAGACCCTGCGTAAACCTTTTTTACTGTCTCTTGTTGTTCACATCCTCCGGATACTCAATACAACCGAGAAGGGCGCTGACGTATTGTCCTGTGGCCACGTCAGGATATTGCACGTACCTGGACACTCGGGGTTTATTATTAAGGGCATTGTTCAGCCCGACATATGTTATAAAGACCGAATACCTTAGGGAGTGTTCGGCATCGCGAGTTTGGCCTTATATGCATCAGCTCTGAATAATGTCTTTGGTCAAATGTTGGGTTTGCCCGGCTCCCATGTTTTCGTACCTTATGGTCCGTTATATCGGCTAAGGTAGCACTGGGAGAACTACTGCGATTGTGCCCTGGTTCATCCGGATGAGCACCTCAGTAGAGAAAGCCGAAAAGTGACTGTCATGATATAGCGCGAGACTGGTCAACCACTCGATGAATCAGCGGAATCTTCGAGATTCCTCCGCATTAACGAAGGGTCGTTTCTTGGTCATGTACGTACGTGCCCCGTATTCGGACGAGCGCGGAAGTACTAGGGGCTATATAGTAGCCCCACCGTCAAACTCCTATGGCTAAGTTAAAGTGTTAAAGCAATATAGTCTGATTGCCTCGTTCCCTGCGCTACCACCTCCTTAATGGACCAAGACGTTGGATCAAGTGTGAATACACATTTTTTGCGAACATCCCCGCATTATATGCGTGGGGGCGGAAGCCGACGACTGCAAACTTTCAGGTTATATACATATATACATAAACGGCCGCACAGTAGGCATCATAATACTTTCAGGCAAAAGTATAAACACAGCCTTGATAACTCAATAAAACGTTGTTCTTACAATGGGAGTACATGTCACTAGAACATAATATTCTTCGAGCACTGAGCCTCTATCGAATGAGCGCCTTCAAGAACTTCTTCAAAGTAGTGCTCGGCAGCCACTCGGCCCACGGCGGAACCCTGTATTGCAACAGTGGTGGCCTCCATCTCTGCCCAGTATGTCTTGACACGAGCAAAGGCCATCCGCGCACCCTCTATGCATGCCGACCTCTTCATATATAGCATCGATGTGCGGCACAGCACCAAGGAATTGTTGCACTAAACTAAAGTAACTATTTGGCCTTGGCCTTCCCGGCCATAGATGATCCACAACGGACCTCATGGCAAGTCCGGACAACCTATGGAGCTCGGCCCACTCGGCCATTCACTCATTCAACAGCAGCAGACACACTGGAGCATGGAATTGTGACCAGAACAGCTTTTCCACTTCGCGATCTTTTTGATCCTTGAAGTACTCGGCTGCATTAGCAGCACTTGCCGCCAAATCCATGTAGGCGTCCGCAGAACTCCATAGTTGATCAAGAGGAGCATACTTTGGATCTCCGAACTTAGTCCGCAACAAGAAGGGCTTCCCAGCCACGATATCCGCAGCTTGATGCAGCTCCTCCTTCGTCGCTCTGATTTTAGAGCGGGCTTCCTTGGCTGCTACCATGGCCTTCTCCAGGTCCGTCGCCCTCGCTCGGCTTTCTTTTTCAAGAAGTTGGTAACGGTCAGTGGCATCTTTCAACTCAATGGCCATCTTGGCTATCATTTCCTTGCTCTGGCGATGCGCGAACTGTTCGGCCCTCAGCTCTTCGACCGCCTTTAGAGCGGCCGCATCGCTATTCCTTGCTTATTCCTTGGCTCGGGCAAGCTCTGCCCGAAGGGTCTCCATGGTGGCAGCTCCATCTGCAGTCACAACATATTAAAGATACTGGCATCATGCTCCTCTTACTATGCGTTGATCACTGGAGAAATCACTTAACCTGTGCCTCGTCAAGCCGCTTGTTGACAAGCACGATGTTGGCATCTACCGCAGCAAGTTGCCGCTTTAGTTCGGCAAACCCATCAGTCCGGCTAGCCACCGGAGCTTCATCCACCTGCACATAAAGGTGGTCTGGTTATTACCTGGGACTATGATCCTCTGTTTGCCGCCGTTTTCGACGACAACCAGAGTCCCAGGGGCTACTATTTGTATAGGGCACACCTAACGGGTGCGGTACTATCAAAAACATACACTATTTCACGTACCTCAAAGCCTTTCAGCAGACTCATAAAAGCTTCATGCAATCCACTTTCAGCGGATGAAATCCTTTCAATTACCGTACCCATTAGCGTACGATGTGCTTCTGAGATGGCCACTTGCTCTAGAAGATCCTTCAGTGCGTCCGACCGCACACTGTATGGTTCCAGACTCTTTCTGTTGCTCTCTTTAGGAGCCGAATACTGAGGACTCCGGGTGGCCAAGGGATTACCCCCTGGCCTTCGCGGATCAGGAGAAACCCTCCGCGACGACACTTCAGGGTCGCCCGCCTCATGAGGCGGGGTGGCAGGGGGAGGTGTTTCGCTCTCCATCATCTCCGGAAGAAGATCCCCCGAAGATGAACTCTGTCGAGAAGGGCTACGATCCTAACTACAGGATATAAGCTTCGGTTATTGTATTCAGAAGTAAGGTAGGATATTTTCACTGCTAAGTACTTTTCGATTACTTACAGCTCGGTAGAGGGATGATTCCCTTGCGGACACTGTGCGGCAAGGGTACCCCCCGAGGCAGGACCCTCTGGCGAAGATTTCTTCCCCCGTTTGGAAACCTATGTTTCCGGATCTTCAGAGGTGGTCCTCTTCCTTCCTCGGGGAGAGGGAATGTCAGATTCTTCTCCCTGGTTATCCTCCTTCGCGGAGGCGCTCATTCCCCCGGTTGGGACGAGTAGTGAGTGAGGCTCGCTTTCGGCCTCTTTATTCCCCCCTTTATCTTCCTTCGAGGGCACCTGATAAGGCACCGGCTCCATCATTCTGTCTAGTACTGGATTGGCCAAGCCCTCGGGAAGGGGGGCCGGACACCTGATCATCTTCGCCTTTGTTATCCAGTCCTGGTCAAAGAGCGACTTTTCAGAATGATGTTATGATAAATAAGAGAAACATTGTGTTCGGCCATGGGATTACTTATTTGGGTATCCGGGCGATTACAGCTCAGACCCGCATCCTCAGTGGTGTCTGGACACTTTATTTATGGTCCGAAGAACAACTTGTACATCTCCTCGAGCGTCATGCCGAGGAAGTGTTGAATGATTTGCGGTCCCTCCGGGTTGAACTCACACAAACGGAGAGATCTACGTTTGCAAGGCGGGATCTGGCGCACTAGCATGACCTCAGATGCGACTCTGCAATATCGGCACATCCTTTATTGGACCCCAGTCTAGCCCGTCGCTAATCCATGACGTTAGTTGTGGTGGGGGCCCGAGCGAAAGGCAGGGGCGGCTACCCACTTGGCACTCCGGGGAGCTGTGATATAAAACCACTCCCGCTGCCACAAACTGGACACCTCTGGGAAGGAACCATGTGGCCATGGAGCATCAGCGCTTTTGCTTATTACGGCACCTCCGCACTCTGTGTGTCGCCCCTCGATCATCTTCGGCTTCACATTGAAGGTCTTGAGCCACAGGCCGAAGTGAGGGGTAATGCGAAGGAAGGCCTCACATACGACGATGAACGACCAGATGTGAAGGAGGGAATCCAGGCCAGATCATGGAAATCCAGCCCATAATAGAACATGAGCCCCTAATAAAGGGATCCAGAGCAAGGCCTAGTCCTCGGAGGAAGTGAGAGATGAACACAACACTCTCGTTGGGTTCGGGAGTGGGGATGACCTGCCGTCGAGCAGGCAGCCTGTGCGAAATTTCGGCGGTCAGATATCTGGCCTCTCTCAGCTTCTTGATGTCCTCCTCTATGACAGAGGAAGGCATCCACCGACCTTGGAGGTTGGATCCGCACATGGTTGAAGGTCCGAAGTGCTTGACCTGAGCCTGGGGTGTTGGAACTCGAGGTGGGGGAAGAATTCGATTGAGCGCGAGAGGAAAAAAGGGCAAGTCTTGGCCTCTTTATAAAGAGGGTGAATGTCAAGGATCCTCCTCGCGGCTGTTTTGGACTCGCCTAAAATCGAGGAGTTATACCAACGGGCACGAGTGGGTTACCCACGTCCGTATTGATGAGAATCCCGTAATAAGGGGAACACGATCTCTGCTTTGACAAGACGTGTCAAGAAAACCGCCTCGTGATATGTGCGGTGCTGGTTGAGAAAAACGGTTCGAATAATGACCGGGCCATGGCGTGATGTCATGCTGTCAAAACGTGTCAGTAGATTAGATTTGTGGAAATATTATTCTCTCTACGGTGGTATGTGGAACTTGTTTTGCAGAGCCGGACACTATCCTTGTGTTCAAAATCTTCCATGGAGTATTCGGAGGAGGAACTCGCCTTGCAATGCCGAAGACAATATTGCGCGCCGGACTCATCGTCATTGAAGCCTGGTTTAGGGGCTACTGAGGGAGTCCTGGATTAGGGGGTCTCCGGACAGCCGAACTATATCCTTTGGTCAGACTGTTGGACTATGAAGATACAAGATTGAAGACTTCGTCTGGTGTCCGGATGGGACTCTCCCTAGCGTGGAAGGCAAGCTAGGCAATACGGATATGAAGATCTCCTCCCTTGTAACCGACTCTGTGTAATTCTAGCCCCCTCCGGTGTCTATATAAACCATAGGGTTTAGTCCGTGGGACAACATACAGTCATACCATAGGCTAGCTTCTAGGGTTTAGCCTCTACGATCTCATGGTAGATCAACTCTTGTAATACTCATATCATCAAGAACAATCAAGCAGGACGTATGGTATTACCTCCTTCAAGAGGGCCCGAACCTGGGTAAACATCGTGTCCCTTGTCTCCTGTTACCATCCGCCTTAGTCGCACAGTTCGGGACCCCCTACCCAAGATCCGCCGGTTTTGACACCGACAGTCCACCATACCTACCTATGGATTGAGTAAGATCCTCCAAGTAAGTTGTCATTGGTGAAAGCAATAAAAATTGCTCTCTAAATATGTATGACTTATTAGTGTGGGAGAAAATAAGCTTTATACAATCGTGTGATATGGAAGAAATAAAAGCGACAGACTGCATAATAAAGGTCCATATCACAAGTGGCAATATAAAGTGACGTTCTTTCGCATTAATATTTTTTGTATCCAACTATAAAAGCGCATGACAACCTCTGCTTCCCTCTGCGAAGGGCCTATCTTTTACTTCTATCTCCTACATTGCATAAGAGTCATGGTGATCTTCACCCATCCTTTTTACATTTTATCCTTTGGCAAGCACAGTATGTTAGAAAGATCCTGGTATATATGGCTAATTGGATGTGAGTTTTCGTGAACTATTATTGTTCACATTACCCATTAGGTAAAACGTTGGGAGGCAAAACTATAAGCCCCTATCTTTCTCTGTGTCCGATTAAAACTCCATACCCATAAGTATTGTGTGAGTGTCAGCAATTGCGAAAGACTATATGATAGTTGAGTATGTGGACTTGCTGAAAAGCTCTTAGATATTGACTCTTTCCTATGTTATGATAAATTGCAATTGCTCCAATGACTGAGATTATAGTTTGTTAGTTTTCAATGAAGTTTACGAATCATACTTGAAATTGTGATTGAATTATTACTCTAGCATAAGAGATCATATGACAAGAATTATATAAGTTGTTGTTCTAAGAATGATCATGATGCCCTCATGTCCGTATTTTATTTGTATCGACACCTCTATCTCTAAACATGTGGACATATTTTTCCATTTTGGCTTTAACTTGAGGACAAGCGAGGTCTGAGCTTGGGGGAGTTGATACGTCCATTTTGCATCATGCTTTTATATCGATATTTATTGCATTATGGGCTGTTATTACACATTATGTCACAACACTTATGCCTATTCTCTCTTATTTTGCAAGGTTTACATAAAGAGGGAGAATGCCGGCAGCTGGGATTCTGGGCTGGAAAAGGAGCAAATATTAGAGACCTATTTTGCACAGCTCCAAAAGTCATGAAACTTCACGGAAGACGTTTTCAGAATATATAAAAAAATACTGAGCGCAAGAAGTTCACCCGGAGGGCCACACCCTGCCCACGAGGGTGGGGGCGCGTCCTACCCCCTGGGCGCGCCCCCCTACCTCATGGGCCCCCTAGTGGCCCTCCGGTGGCCATCTTCTGCTATATGAAGTCTTTCGATGAGAAAAAAAATAAGAAGCCATCTTCTCGGACGAAACTCCGCCGCCATGAGGCGGAACCTTGGCGGAACCAATCTAGGGCTCCGGCAGAGCTGTTTTGTCGGGGAAACTTCCCTCTGGGAGGGGGAAATCATCGCCATCGTCATCACCAATGCTCCTCTCATTGGGAGAGGGAAATCTCCATCAACATCTTCATCAGCACCATCTCCTCCCAAAACCCTAGTTCATCTCTTGTATCCAATTCTTGTCTCCAAGTCTGGGATTGGTACTAGTAGGTGGCTAGTAGTGTTAATTACTCATTGTAGTTGATGCTAGTTGGTTTATTTGGTGGAAGATCATATGTTTAGATCTTATATGCATATTAATACCCCTCTGATTATGAACATGAATATGCTTTGTGAGTAGTTACGTTTGTTCCTAAGGACATGGGAGAAGTCTAGCTATTAGTAGTCATGTGAATTTGGTATTCGTTCGATATTTTGATGAGATGTATGTTGTCTCTCCTCTAGTGGTGTTATGTGAACGTCGACTACATGACACTTCACCATTATTTGGGCCTAGAGGAAGGCATTGGGAAGTAATAAGTAGATGATGGGTTGCTAGAGTGACAGAAGCTTAAACCCTAGTTTATGTGTTGCTTCGTAAGGGGTTGATTTGGATCCATATGTTTCATGCTATGGTTAGTTTCACCTTAATACTTTTGTTGTAGTTGCGGATGCGTGCAATAGAGGTTAATCATAAGTGGGATGCTTGTCCAAGTAAGGGCAGCACCCAAGCACCGGTCCACCCACATACCAAATTATCAAAGTACCGAACACGAATCATATGAATGTGGTGAAAACTAGCCTGATGATATTCCCATGTGTCCTCGGGTGCGCTTTTCTCTATATAAGAGTTTGTCTAGGTTTGTCCTTTGCTACAAAAAGGATTGGGCCACCTTGCTGCACTTTATTTACTTTTGTTACTTGTTGCTCGTTACAAATTATCTTATCACAAAACTATCTGTTACCACTTATTTCAGTACTTGCAGAGAATACCTTGCTGGAAACCGCTTATCATTTCCTTCTGCTCCTCGTTGGGTTCGACACTCCTACTTATCGAAAGGACTATGATAGATCCCCTATACTTGTGGGTCATCAGTGGACTCCGTCCTCACTCACGAGAAAATGGCTGGTCACCGGGATGCCCAGTCCCATGCTTTATGCATATCAAATCAAAATAATTGCAAACAAAAAATCCCCCTGGGACTCTTGTTAGTTGGAGGCACTCGTTGTTTCGAGCAAGCCATGAATTGATGCTTGTTGGTGGAGGGGGAGTATAAACTTTACCATACTGTTTGGGAACCGCCTATAATGTGTGTAGCATGGAAGATATCATCATCTCTTGGTTGTTATGTTGACAATGAAAGTATACCACTCAAAATATTATTCACCTCTATTTCAAAACCGAGCTCTGGCACCTCTATAAATCCCTGCTTCCCTCTGCGAAGGTCCTATCTATTTACTTTTATGTTGAGTCATCATCCTCTTATTAAAAAGCACCAGTTGGAGAGCACCACTGTCATTTGCATTCATTACTGTTAGTTTACATTGAGTATGACTTGACTGGATCTCTTTTACCATGAATTACAATGTCTAGTCAGTCCTTGATCTTTAAAGGTGCTCTGCATTTATGTTTTGCAGTCTCAGAAAGGGCTAGCGAGATACCATCTTGTTATATCATATTATGATTGTTTTGAGAAAGTGTTGTCATCCGAGATTTATTATTATTGCTCGCTAGTTGATAATGCCATTGATATGAGTAAACATGAGACCTAAGAGTTATTGTGAATGTGGTTAGTCATAATCTTTGCTGAAAACTTGAATGCTGGCTTTACATATTTACAACAACAAGAGCAAACAGAGTTTGTAAAAGTTTTTCGTTATCACTTTCAGTTTATCAATTGAATTGCTTGTGGACAAGCAAAGGTTTAAGCTTGGGGGAGTTGATACGTGATACGTCTCCAACGTATCTATAATTTTTTATTGTTCCATGCTATAATATATTCTGTTTTTGACATTATTGGGCTTTATTATACACTTTTATATTATTTTTGGGACTAACCTACTAACCGGAGGCCCAGCCCAGAATTGCTGTTTTTTTGCCTATTTTAGGGTTTCGAAAAAAGGAATATCAAACGGAGTCCAAACGGAATGAAACCTTCGGGAACGTGATTTTCGGAGCGAACATGATCCAGAGGACTTGGACCCTACGTCAAGAAATCAACTAGGAGGCCATGAGGTAGGGGCGCGCCTACCCCCCAGGCGCGCCCTCCACCCTTGTGGGCTCCCTGTTGCTCCACCGACGTACTCCTTCCTCCTATATATACCTACGTACCCCCTGATACGTCTCCAATGTATCTATAATTTTTGATTTCTCCATGCTATATTATCTACAGTTTTGGACATTATTGGGCTTTATTATCCACTTTTATATTATTTTTGGGACTAACCTATTAACCGGAGGCCCAGCCCAGAATTGCTGTTTTTTTGCCTATTTTAGGGTTTTGAAGAAAAGGAATATCAAATGGAGTCCAAACGGAATGAAACCTTCGGGAACGTGATTTTCTCGCCGAACATGATCCAGGAGACATGGACCCTACGTCAAGAAACAAAGGAGGAGGCCACGAGGTAGGGGGCGCGCCTACCCCCCCCCCAAGCGCGCCCTGCACCCTCGTGGGCCCCCTGTTGCTCCACCGATGTACTCCTTCCTCCTATATATACCTACGTACCCCCAAACGATCAGATACACAGCCAAAACCCTAATTCCACCGCCGCAACTTTCTGTATCCACGAGATCCCATCTTGGGGCCTGTTCTGGGATATCCATCACAGAGGGATTCTACATCAACACCATAGCCCTTCCAATGAAGTGTGAGTAGTTCACCTCGGACCTTCGGGTCCATAGTTATTAGCTAGATGGCTTCTTCTCTCTTTTTGGATGTCAATACAATGTTCTCCCCCTCGCTTGTGGAGATCTATTCGATGTAATCTTCTTTTTGCGGTGTGTTTGTTGAGATCGATGAATTGTGGGTTTGTGATCAAGTCTATCTATGAACAATATTTGAATCTTCTCTGAATTCTTTTATGTATGATTGGTCATCTTTGCAAGTCTCTTCGAATTATCAGTTTGGTTTGGCCTACTAGATTGATCTTTCTTGCAGTGGGAGAAGTGCTTAGCTTTGGGTTCAATCTTGCGGTGTCCTTTCCCAGTGACAGAAGGGGCAACAAGGCACGTATTGTATTGTTTCCATCGAGGATAATAAGATGGGGTTTTCATCAGATTGCATGAGTTTATCCCTCTACATCATGTCATCTTAATTAAGGCGTTACTCTGTTTTCATGAACTAAATACTCTAGATGCATGCTGGATAGTAGTAGATGTAGGCAGGAGTCGGTCTACTTGTCTCGGACGTGATGCCTATATACATGATCATACCTAGATATTATCATAACTATACTCAATTCTGTCAATTGCTCAATAGTAATTCGTTCACCCACCGTTAAATACTTATGCTCTTGAGAGAAGCCACTAGTGAAACCTATGGCCCCCAGGTCTATCTTCATCATATTAATCTTCTAATACTTAGTTATTCCTTTGCTTTTTTACTTTGCTTTTATTTTACTTTGCATCTTTATCACAAAAATACCAAAAATATTATCTTATCATATGGACAATAATAATATCATGAAGAATTCTGACGCTCGTGCTGAAGAACCCCCATCTTACATACAAAAAAATCCGTGTTGGTAGTGGTAATATTATTGGAAAAGGAGTTATTCAAGATTTCTTTACTTGTGTCGGTTCTTTACCTTCTATGGGTAGTTCTATCCTTCATAGACTAGTAGTCTTGCGGACGCTATTGCCATGCTTGTAGTTGAACTTGAAAGACAATTCATGCATCCTTGCATACAAAGGATTTTCCTAGAATTTTCTAATATTGAGCATTCTTCTGTTAAGCATGCCGCTACTATCTTTTTGGCTCATGAGTTTAGATTCATAATAAAAGAGGCCAACGAAATATTTGCGCATTATAGGGTGGATGCTTTCCGTCCTCCCATAGAAGATGTCCTTTTTTATCAAGAAGAAATAATGTGTTTTCAATCTCTTGACTATGTTGCTTTCAATGAGAATCTTAGAAAAAGGGTTCCTACCAATGTTTTAGTTGATAGAATTTCTGAGCTTAATGATGATTTGGCCATTCGAAATAATGAACTAGGATATTCTCTTGAATATAGGCTCACAAAGTTCTGTCAAAAGAATGCTTATAATGATGAATTAGTTGTGCAATACGAAGGACCAAAGGAGGAACCTATACCTCCCAAGGTTGATCTTGGGTACTTTTGTCCCATTAAATTTAGCCCTTTTGATTACTTTTTCTTGTCTCAAAGAAAACTTTCTACCGAACGTAGAGAATATGAAATGAGTTTTAATGATCTATCTTACTATTATGGCAACACCTAGATCTATCCTTGCTTTTTATGCCTAGCTAGGGGCGTTAAACGATAGCGCTTGTTGGGAGGCAACCCAATTTTATTTTTATTCCTTGATTTTTTCTCCTGTTTAGTAATAAATAATTTATCTAGCCTCTGTTTAGGTTTTTTTGTGTTTAATTAGTGTTTGTGCCAAGTAGAACCGTTGGAAAGACTTGCGGAAAGTCTTGATATCTTGCTGTAAAAAACAGAAACTTTAGCGCTCATGAGAACTGCTGCCATTTTTATTTTGAAGTGCTATTGAGTTAATTATTTTTGCATATGATTAATAGATAAATTCCGCACGTCCGGCCATTTATTTTAGAATTCTTGGGGTTCCAGATCTTGCGCTAGCTACAGATTACTACAGACTGTTCTGTTTTTGACAGATTCTGTTTTTCGTGTGTTGTTTCCTTATTTTGATGAATCTATGGCTAGTAAAATAGTTTATAAACCATAGAGAAGTTGGAATACAGTAGGTTTAACACCAATATAAATAAAGAATGAGTTCATTATAGTACCTTGAAGTGGTCTTTTGTTTTCTTTCGCTAACGGAGTTCATGAGATTTTCTAATTTAAGTTTTGTGTTGTGAAGTTTTCAAGTTTTGGGTAAAGATATGATGGATTATGGAACAAGGAGTGGCAAGAGCCTAAGCTTGGGGATTCCCATGGCACCCCCAAGATAATTTAAGGACACCTAAGAGCTAAAGCTTGGGGATGCCCCGGAAGGCATCCCCTCTTTTCGTCTACTTCTATCGGTAACTTTACTTGGAGTTATATTTTTATTCACCACATGATATGTGTTTTGCTTGGAGCGTCTTGTATGATTTGAGTCTTCTCTTTTTAGTTTACCACAATCATCCTTTCTATACACACCTTTTGAGAGAGCTATACATGATTTGGAATTTGTTAGAATACTCTATGTGCTTCACTTATATCTTTTTGAGTAATATAGTTTTGCTCTAGTACTTCACTTATATCTTTTAGAGCACGATGGTGGATTTGTTTTATAGAAACTATTGATCTCTCATACTTCACTTATATTATTTTGAGAGTCTTAAATAGCATGGTAATTCGCTTAAATAATCCTAATATGCTAAGTGTTCAAGATTAGTAAAAAAATTCTTATGAGTGTTTTGAATACTAAGAGTAGTTTGATGCTTGATGATTGTTTTGAGATATGGAGGTAATAATATCAAAGTCGTGCTAGTTGAGTAGTTGTGAATTTGAGAAATGCTTGTGTTGAAGTTTGCAAGTCCTGTAGCATGCACGTATGGTAAATGTTTTGTAACAAATTTGAAACATGAGGTGTTATTTGATTGTGCTCCTTATGATTGGCGGTCGGGGACGAGCGATGGTCTTTTCCTACCAATCTATCCCCCTAGGAGCATGCGCGTAGTGCTTTTTTTGATGACTTGTAGATTTTGGCAATAAGTATGTGAGTTCTTTATGACTAATGTTGAGTCCATGGATTATACACACTCTCACCCTTCCATCATTGCTAGCCTCTTTGGTACCGCGCATTGCCCTTTCTCACATTGAGAGTTGGTGCAAACTTCGCCGGTGCATCCAAACCCCGTGATATGATACGCTCTTTCACACATAAACCTCCTTATATCTTCCTCAAAACAGCCACCATACCTACCTATTATGGCATTTCCATAGCCATTCCGAGATATATTGCCATGCAACTTTCCACCATTCCGTTTATCATGACACATTCATCATTGTCATATTGGTTAGCATGATCATGTAGTTGACATAGTATTTGTGGCAAAGCCACCATTCATAATTCGTTCATACATGTCACTCTTGGTTCATTGCATATCCCGGTACACCGCCGGTGGCATTCATATAGAGTCATATCTTGCTCTAAGTATCGAGTTGTAATTCTTGAGTTGTAAGTAAATAGAAGTGTGATGACCATCATTCATAGAGCATTGTCCTAAAAAAGAGAAAGGCCAAAAAAGGGACAACGTTACTATCCTTTGCCACACTTGTGCTTCAAAGTAGCACCATAATCTTCATGATAGAGAGTCTTTTGTTTTGTCACTTCCATATACTAGTGGGAATTTTTCATTATAGAACTTGGCTTGTTTATTCCAACAATGGGCCTCCTCAAGTGCCGTAGGTCTTCATGAGCAAGCAAGTTTTATGCACACCCACTTAGTTTATTTTGTTGAGCTTTCATACATTCATAGCTCTAGTGCATCCGTTGCATGGCAATCCCTACTCCTTGCATTAACATCAATCGGTGGGCATCTCCATAGCCCATTGATTAGCCACGTTGATGTATTGTGTGAAATTTTTCTCCTTTTCTGTCTTCTCCACATAACCCCCTCATTATATTATATTCCACCCATAGTGCTATATCCATGGCTCACGCTCATGTATTGCGTGAAAGTTTATAGGTTTGAGATTACTAAAGTATGAAACAATTGATTGGCTTGTCATCGGGGTTGTGCATGATGAGAGCATTCTTCTGTGATGAAAATGGAGCATGACTAAGCTATATGATTTTGTAGGGATGAACTTTCTTTGGCCATGTTATTTTGAGAATACATAATTGCTTAGTTAGTATGCTTGAAGTATTATTATTTTTATGTCAATATGAACTTTTGTCTTGAATCTTTCGGATCTGAATATTCATACAACAATTAAGAATAATTACATTAAAATTATGCCAAGTAGCACTCCGTATCAAAAATTATGTTTTTATCATTTACCTACTTGAGGACAAGCAGGAATTAAGCTTGGGGATGCTTGATACGTCTCCAACATATCTATAATTTTTGATTGCTCCATGCTATATTATCTATTGTTTTGGACATTATTGGGCTTTATTATCCACTTTTATATTATTTTTGGGACTAACCTATTAACCGGAGGCCCAGCCCAGAATTGCTTTTTTTGCCTATTTTAGGGTTTCGAAGAAAAGGAATAACAAATGGAGTCCAAACAGAATGACACCTTCGGGAACGTGATTTTCTCACCGAACATGATCCAGGAGACTTGGACCCTACGTCAAGAAACAAAGGAGGAGGCCACGAGGTAGGGGGCGCGCCTACCCCCCAGGCGCGCCCTCCACCCTTGTGGGCCCCCTGTTGCTCCACCGACGTACTCCTTCCTCCTATATATACCTACATACCCCCAAATGATCAGATACGGAGCCAAAACCCTAATTCCACCGCCGCAACTTTTTGTATCCACGAGATCCCATCTTGGGGCCTGTTCCGGAGCTTCGTCGGAGGGGGTATCCATCACGGAGGGATTCTAAATCAACACTATAGCCCCTCCGATGAAGTGTGAGTAATTGACCTCAGACCTTCGGGTCCATAGTTATTAGCTAGATGGCTTCTTCTCTCTTTTTGGATCTCAATACAATGTTCTCCCCCTCTCTTATGGAGATATATTCGATGTAATCTTCTTTTTGCGGTGTGTTTGTTGAGACCGATGAATTGTGGGTTTATGATCAAGTCTATCTATGAACAATATTTGAATCTTCTCTGAATTCTTTTACGTATGATTGGTTATCTTTGCAACTCTCTTCGAATTATTAGTTTGGTTTGGCCGACTAGATTGATCTTTCTTGCAATGGGAGAAGTGCTTAGCTTTTGGTTCAATCTTGCGGTGTGCTTTCCCAGTGACAATAGGGGTGGCAAGGCACGTATTGTATTGTTGCCATCGAGGATAACAAGATGGGGTTTTCATCATACTGCATGAGTTTATCCCTCTACATCATGTCATCTTGCTTAAGGCGTTACTCTGTTTTCATAAACTTAATACTCTAGATGCATGCTAGATAGCGGTCGATGAGTGGAGTAATAGTAGTAGATGCAGGCAGGAGTCGGTCTACTTGTCTCGGACGTGATGCCTATATACATGATCATACCTAGATATTCTCATAACTATGTTCAATACTGTCAATTGCTCAACAATAATTCGTTCACCCACCGTAAAATACTTATGCTTTTGAGAGAAGCCACTAGTGAAACCTATGGCCCCCGGGTCTATCTTCATCATATTAATCTTCCAATACTTAGTTATTTCCTTTGATTTTTACTTTTCATTTATTTTACTTTGCATCTTTATCACAAAAATACCAAAAATATTATCTTATCATATCTCACTCTCGTAAGTGGTCGTGTAGGGATTGACAACCCCTTATCGCGTTGGTTGCGAGGATTTATTTGTTTTGTGCAGGTACGAGGGACTCGCGCGTAGCCTCCTACTGGATTGATACCTTGTTTCTCAATAACTAAGGTAAATACTTACGCTACTTTGCTGCATCATCCCTTCCTCTTCGGGGAAAACCAACGCAGTGCTCAAGAGGTAGCAAGTAGGATTTCTGGCGCCGTTGCCGGGGAGGTCTACGCAAAAGTCAACATACCAAGTACCCATCACAACCCTTATCTCCCGCATTACATTATTTGCCATTAGCCTCTCGTTTTCCTCTCCCCCACTTCACCCTTGCCGTTTTATTCACCCTCTCTCTCTATCCTCCCTCTCTTTCTCTATTTGCCTCTTTTTGCCTGTTTCTTGTTTGCTTGTGTGTTGGATAGCTTGCTTGTCACGATGGTTCAAATAACACTAAATTGTGTGACTTTACCAATAGCAACAACAATGATTTTATTAGCACTCCGATTGCTCACCTTACCGTTGCTGAATCTTGTGAAATTAATGTTGCCTTGCTGAATCTTGTCATGAAAGATCCATTTTCCGGCCTTCCTGGTGAAGATGCCGCTACGCATCTAAATAGTCTCATTGATTTGTGTGATATGCAAAAGAAGAAAGATGTGGACAATGATATTGTTAAATTGAAGCTATTTCCTTTTTTGCTTAGAGATCGTGCTAAAGCTTGGTTTTCATCTTTGCCTAAAAATAGTATTGATTCCTGGAATAAGTGCAAAGATGCTTTTATCTCTAAGTATTTTCCTCCCTCTAAGATCATCTCTCTTAGAAATGATATTATGAACTTTAAGCAACTTGATCATGAACATGTCGCACAAGCTTGGGAGAGGATGAAATTAATGATACGTAATTGCCCAACACATGGTTTGAATTTGTGGATGATTATACAAAAAATTTATGTCAGATTGAATTTTGCTTCTAGAAATCTTTTAGATTCAGCCATGGTAGGCACTTTTATAGAAATCACTTTAGGAGAAGCTACTAAACTCCTAGATAATATTATGGTTAATTATTCTCAATGGCACACTGAAATATCTACTAATAAGAAAGTGCATGCGATAGAAGAAATTAATGTTTTGAGTGGAAAGATGGATGCACTTATGAAATTATTTGCTAATAAAAGTGTTTCTTCTGATCCTAATGATATGCCTTTGTCTACTTTGATTGAGAATAATAATAAATCTATGGATGTGAATTTTGTTGGTAGGAATAATTTTGGTAACAACGCGTATAGAGGAAACTTTAATCCTAGGCCATATCCTAGTAATTCCTCTAATAATTATGGTAATTCCTACAACAATTCTTATGGAAATTATAATAAGATGCCCTCTGATTTTGAATCTAATATTAAAGAATTTAATACTTCATAAAAAAATTCAATGCTTTGATTGAAGAAAAATTGCTTAAGATTGATGAGTTGGCTAGGAACATTGATAGAATTTCTCTTGGTGTTGATTCTTTGAAACTTAGATCTATTCCACCTAAGCATGATATTAATGAGTCTCTCAAAGCCATGAGAATTTCCATTGATGAGTGCAAAGAAAGAACCACTAGGATGCGTGCTAAGAAAGATTCCTTTATAAGAGCATGTTCTTCTAGTTTCCATGATAATAAAGATGAAGATCTAAAAGTTATTGATGTGTCCCCTATTAAATCTTTGTTTTTCGATATGAATCTTGATAATGATGGGACTGAATATGATCCACCTTTACCTAGAAGGCGTTCCAAAAATTCGGAGTCTTTAGATCTTGATGCTAAAATTGTTAAAATGGGATTGAAGAAGTCAAAACTCTAGATGTTAATGAACCTACTATTTTGGATTTCAAGGAATTTAATTATGATAATTGCTCTTTGATAGATTGTATTTCCTTGTTGCAATCTGTGCTAAATTCTCCTCATGCTTATAGTCAAAATAAAGCTTTTACTAAACATATCGCTGATGCTTTGATGCAATCTTATGAACAAAAACTTGAGATGGAAGTTTATATCCCTAGAAAACTTTATGATGAGTGGGAACCAACTATTAAAATTAAAATTAAAGATCATGAATGCTATGCTTTGTGTGATTTGGGTGCTAGTGTTTCCACGATTCCAAAGACTTTATGTGATTTGCTAGGTTTCCGTGATTTTGATTATTGCTTTTTAAACTTGCACCTTGCGGATTCCACTATTAAGAAACCTATGGGAAGAATTAATGATGGTCTTATTGTTGCAAATAGGAACTATGTGCCCGTAGATTTTATTGTTCTTGACATAGATTGCAATCCTTCATGTCCTATTATTCTTGGTAGACCTTTCCTTAGAATGATTGGTGCAATTATTGATATGAAGGAAGGAAATATTAGATTCCAATTTCCGTTAAGGAAACGCATGGAACACTTTCCTAGAAAGAAAATTAAATTACCTTATGAATCTATTATGAGAGCCACTTATGGATTGCCTACCAAAGATGGCAATACCTAGATCTATCCTTGCTTTTTATGCCTAGCTAGGGGCGTTAAACGATAGCACTTGTTTGGAGGCAACCCAATTTTATTTTTATTCCTTTCTTTTTGCTCCTGTTTAGTAATAAATAATTTATCTAGCCTATTTTTTGGTTGTGTTATTTGTGTTTAATTAGTGTTTGTGCCAAGTAGAACCGTTGGGAAGACTTGGGGAAAGTCTTGTTAATCTTGCTGTAAAAAACAGAAACTTTAGCGCTCACGAGAACTGCTGCCATTTTTATTTGCAAAGTGCTATTTAGTTAATTCGTTTTTAAGATGATTAATAGATAAATTCCTCACGTCCGGAAATTTATTTTAGAATTTTTAGGGTTCCAGATCCTGCGCTAGCTACAGATTACTAGACTGTTCTGTTTTTGACAGATTCTGTTTTTCGTGTGTTGTTTGCTTACTTTAATGAATCTATAGCTAGTAAAATAGTTTATAAACCATATATAAGTTGGAATGCAGTAGGTTTAACACCAATATAAATAAATAATGAGTTCATTACAGTAACTTGAAGTGGTGTTTTGTTTTCTTTCGCTAACGGAGCTCACGAGATTTTCCACTTTAAGTTTTGTGTTGTGAAGTTTTCAAGTTTTGGGTAAGGATTTGATGGATTATGGAACAAGGAGTGGCAAGAGCCTAAGCTTGGGGATGCCCATGCCCCCCCCAAGAAAATCTAAGGACACCAAAAAGTCAAAGATTGGGGATACCCCAGGAGGCATCCCCTCTTTCGTCTACTTCCATCGGTAACTTTACTTGGAGCTATATTTTTATTCACCACATGATATGTGTTTTGCTTGGAGAGTATTGTATTATTTGAGTCTTTGATTTTTAGTTTACCACAATCATCTTTGCTGTACATACCTTTTGAGAGAGACACACATGATTCGGAAATTGTTAGAATACTCTATGTGCTTCACTTATATCTTTTGAGTTATATAGTTTTTGCTCTAGTGCTTCACTTATATATTTTAGAGCGCGTCGGTGGATTTGTTTTATAGAAACTATTGATCTCTCATGCTTCACTTAGATTATTTTGAGAGTCCTACAAAACATCATGGTAATTTGCTTTAATTATGTTAGGCATTCAAGATTAATAATAAAATTCTCTTATGAGTGTGTTGAAAACTAAGAGAAGTTTGATACTTGATAATTGTTTTGAGATATGGAGATGGTGATATTAGAGTCATGCTAGTTGAGTAGTTGTGAATTTGAGAAATACTTGTGTTAAATTTTGTGATTCTCGTAGCATGCACGTATGGTGAACCGTTATGTGATGAAGTCGGAGCATGATTTATTTATTGATTGTTTTCCTTATGAGTGGCGGTCGGGGACGAGCGATGGTCTTTTCCTACCAATCTATCCCCCTAGGAGCATGTGATACGTCTCCAACGTATCTTAATTTTTGATTGCTCCATGCTATATTATCTACTGTTTTGGACATTATTGGGCTTTATTATCCACTTTTATATTATTTTTGGGACTAACCTATTAACCCGAGGCCTAGCCCAGAATTGTTGTTTTTTGCCTGTTTTAGGGTCTCAAAGAAAAGGAATATCAAACGGAGTCCAAACGGAATGAAACCTTCGGGAACGTGATTTTCTCAACAAACAAGACCCGGGAGACTTGGACCCTATGTCGACACAAAAGAGGAGGCCACGAGGTAGGGGGCGCGCCTACCCTCACCAGGCGCGCCCTCCACCCTCATGGGCCCCCTGTTGCTCCACCGACGTACTCCTTCCTCCTATATATACCTACGTACCCCCAAACGATCAGATACGGAGCCAAAACCAAATTCCACCGCCATGACTTTCTGTATCCATGAGATCCCATCTTAGGGCCTATTCCAGAGCTCCGCCCGAGGGGGCATCGATCACGGAGGGCTTCTACATCAACACCATAGCCTCTCCGATGAAGTGTGAGTAGTTTACCTCAGACCTACGGGTCCATAGTTATTAGCTAGATGGCTTCTTCTCTCTTTTTGGATCTCAATACAATGTTCTCCCCCTCTCTTGTGGAGAATATTCGATGTAATCTTCTTTTTGCGGTGTGTTTCTTGAGACCGATGAATTGTGGGTTTATGATCAAGTCTATCTATGAACAATATTTGCATCTTCTCTGAATTCTTTTATGTATGATTGGTTATCTTTGCAAGTCTCTTAGAATTATCAGTTTGGTTTGGCCTACTAGATTGATCTTTCTTGCAATGCGAGAAGTGCTTAGCTTTGGGTTCAATCTTGCGGTGTCCTTTCCCAATGACAGTAGGGGTAGCAAGGCACGTATTGTATTGTTGCCATCGAGGATAACAAGATGGGGTTTTCATCATATTGCATGAGTCTGTCCCTCTACATCATGTCATCTTGCTTAAGGTGTTACTCTGTTTTTTTTTACTTAATACACTAGATGCATGCTGGATAGCGGTCGATGAGTGGAGTAATAGTAGTAGATGCAGGCAGGAGTCGGTCTACTTGTCTCGGACATGATGCCTATATACATGATCATACCTAGATATTCTCATAACTATGCTCAATTCTGTCAATTGCTCAACAGTAATTTGTTCACCCACCGTAGAATACTTATGCTCTCGAGAGAAGCCACTAGTGAAACCTATGGCCCCGGGGTCTATCTTAGTTATTTCCTTTGCTTTCTACTTTGCCTTTATTTTACTTTGCATCTTTATCACAAAAATACCAAGAATATTATCTTATCATATCTATCAGATCTCACTCTCGTAAGTGGCCATGTAGGGATTGACAACCCCTATTCGCGTTGGTTGCGAGTATTTATTTGTTTTGTGAAGGTACGAGGGACTCACGCGTAGCCTCCTACTGGATTGATACCTTGGTTCTCAAAAACTGAGGGAAATACTTACGCTACTTTGCTGCATCATCCCTTCCTCTTCGGGGAAAACCAACGCAGTGCTCAAGAGGTAGCAAGAAGGATTTCTAGCATCGTTGCCAGGGACGTCTATGCAAAAGTCAACATACCAAGTACCCATCACGTACCCTTATCTCTCGCATTACATTATTCGCCATTTGCCTCTCATCTTCTTCTCCCCCACTTCACCCTTACCGTTTTATTCGCCCTCTCTCTCTCTCTCTCTATCCTCCCTCTCTTTCTCTATTTGCCTCTTTTTGCCCGCTTGCTTTTTGTTAGCTTGTGTGTCAGTTGCTTGCTTGTCGTTATGGCTAGTCCCTTATCTTCTCCGTTATCTCCCGAGAGTGAAATTCTAAATTTTAATCAAAGGGAGGGAGAAAATCTAAAAGATGCTTGGTATAGAATTTGCAATGCTCAAAATAGATCTACTAGGAAGCAATCTACGTTCGTTCTCCTTCGCAATTTTTATGTAGGCATTACTCCTTGCCACATATATGTTCTTGATACTATTACCGGAGGAACATCTTAGGTAGCCATACCTTTGATTCTGATAATGCTATGATAGATTTATTTGGCTCACCCCCTCTTTTGGTTAATGGAACTGTATTAACTTTAGAGCATGTAATGCAAAGGCTTGAAATTATTGAAAATAAGGTTGCTACCGTAGAGTTAATTGAAAATTTGGATAAAAAGATCCACAGCCGAATCTCTCAATATGGATCTAAAGTAGGAGTTACTTTGAAAAATATTAAAGAAAAGGAACCCATAGTTAATGAGAAAATAAATCACGATTCCACTAGGATTGATAAACTTGAGGATATTATTACCAACTTGGGAACCGCTTTTTCTTCCATAAAGAATACTCCAAGTCCTCCTACTAAAATTTCCAAGCTTATGCATGTTCCTAAAAATAAGGGTGAATCCTCTAGTAAGGAAACTGCGGATCTCAAATCTACAAGTGTGCATCCCAATCTTTTTGCTATCATTAAGGAACCATTTATTACAAATGATTTTTTTCGATCTTGTGCCTAAAAATTTGATAATCAATAAAAAGGAATAAATTCCTAACGATGGTAGATGCCCCATTGAAGAATTTCCTACCAAAGATGGCAATACCTAGATCTATCCTTGGTTGTTATGCCTAGCTAGGGGCGTTAAATGATAGCGCGTGTTGGGAGGCAACCCAATTTTATTTTTTATTCCTTGCTTTTTGCTCCTGTTTAGTAATAAATAATTTATCTAGCCTCTGTTTTGGTTGTGTTTTTTGTGTTTAATTAGTGTTTGTGCCAAGTAGAACCGTTGGGAAGACTTGGGGAAAGTCTTGTTACACTTGCTGTAAAAACCAGAAACTTTAGTGCTCACGAGAACTGCTGTCATTTTTATTTGGAGAGCGCTATTTAGTTAATACTTTTTGCAGATGATTAATAGATAAATTCCTCACGTCCAGCAATTTATTTTAGAATTTTTGGGGTTCAGATCTTGCTCTAGCTACAGATTACTACAGACTGTTCTGTTTTTGACAGATTCTATTTTTCGTGTGTTGTTTGCTTATATTGATGAATCTATTGCTAGTAAAATAGTTTATAAACCATAGAGAATTTTTAATACAGTAGGTATAAAACCAATATAAATAAAAAATGAGTTCATTACAGTACCATGAAGTGGTCTTTTATTTTCTTTCGCTAACGGATCTCACGAGATTTTCTACTTTAAGTTTTGTGTTGTGAAGTTTTCAAGTTTTGGGTAAAGATTTGATGGATTATGGAACAAGGATTGGCAAGAGCCTAAGATTGGGGATGCCCATGGCACCCCCAAGATAATCTAAGAACACCTAAAAGCCAAAGCTTGGGGATGCCCCGGAAGGCATCTCCGCTTTTGTCTACTTCTATCGGTAACTTTACTTGGAGCTATATTTTTATTCGCCACATGATATGTGTCTTGCTTGGAGAGTCTTGTATGATTTGAGTCTTTATTTATTAGTTTACCACAATAATCCTTGCTGTACACACCTTTTGAGAGAGCCATACATGATTTGGAATTTGTTAGAATACTCTATGTGCTTCGCTTATATCTTTTGAGTTATGTAGTTTTGCTCTAGTACTTCACTTATATCTTTTAGAGCACGGTGGTGGATTTGTTTTATAGAAACTATTGATCTCTCATGCTTCACTTAGATTATTTTGAGAGTCTTAAAAAGCATGGTAATTTTCTTAAAATCTTAATATGCTTGGTATACAAGATTAATAATAAAACTTTCTTATGAGTGTGTTGAATACTATGAGAAGTTTGATGCTTGATAATTGTTTTGAGATATAAAGATGGTGATATTAAAGTTGTGCTAGTTGACTAGTTGTGAATTTGAGAAATACTTGTGTTAAAGCTTGTGATTCCCATAGCATGCACGTATGGTGAACCGTTATGTGATGAAGTCGGTGCATGATTTTTTATTGATTGTCTTCCTTATGAGTGGCGGTTGGGGACGAGCGATGGTCTTTTCCTACCAATCTATCCCCCTAGGAGCATGCGTGTAATAATGTGCTTTGATAACTTGTAGATTTTTGCAATAAGTATATGAGTTCTTTATGACTAATGTTGTGTTCATGGATTATACGCACTCTCACCCTTCCACCTTTGCTAGCCTCTCTAATACCACGCACCTTTCGCCGGTATCATACACCCACCATATATACTTTCCACAAAACTGCCACCAAACCTACCTATTATGGCATTTCCATAGCCATTCCGAGATATATTGCCATGCAACTTTCCACCGTTTCGTTTATTATGACACACTCCATCATTGTCATACTGCTTAGCATGATCATGTAGTTGACATCGTATTTGTGGCAAAGCCACCATTCATAATTCTTTCATACGTGTCACTCTTGATTCATTGCATATCCCGATACACCACCGGAGGCATTCATATAGAGTCATATTTTGTTCTAAGTATCGAGTTGTAATTGTTGAGTTGTAAGAAAAATGAAAGTATGATGATCATCATTATTAGAGCATTGTCCCAGTGAGGAAAGGATGATGGATACTATGATTCCCCCAAAAGTCGGGATGAGACTCCGAACGAAAAAAAAGAGAAAGAAAAGAGGCCATAAAAAAGGCCCAAATAAAAAATATAATAATAAAAAAACTGAGAGAAAAAGAGAGAAGGGACAATGTTACTATCCTTTTACCACACTTGTGCTTCAAAGTAGCACCATGATATTCATGATAGAGAGTCTCCTATGTTATCACTTTCATATACTAGTGGGAATTTTTCATTATAGAACTTGGCTTGTATATTCCAATGATGGGCTTCCTCAAAATGCCCTAGGTCTTCATGAGCAAGCAAGTTGGATGCACACCCACTTAGTTTCTTTTTGAGCTTTCATATACTTATAGCTCTAGTGCATCCGTTGCATGGCAATCCCTACTCACTCACATTGATATCGATTGATGGGCATCTCCATAGCCCGTTGATACGCCTAGTTGATGTGAGACTATCTTCTCCCTTTTTGTCTTCTCCACAACCACCATTCTATTCCACCTATAGTGCTATGTCCATGGCTCACGCTCATGTATTGCGTGAAAATTGAAAAAGTTTTGAGAATGTCAAAAGTATGAAACAATTGCTTGGCTTGTTATCCGGGTTGTGCACGATTTAAATACTTTGTGTGGTGAAGATGGAGCATAGCCAGACTATATGATTTTGTAGGCATAACTTTCTTTGGCCATATTATTTTGAGAAGACATAATTGCTTTGTTAGTATGCTTGAAGTATTATTATTTTTATGTCAATATGAACTTTTGTCTTGAATCTTTCGGATCTAAATATTCGTACCACAATTAAGAAGAATTATATTAAAATTATGCCAAGTAGCACTCCGCATCAAAAATTTTGTTTTTATCATTTACCTACTCGAGGACGAGCAGGAATTAAGCTTGGCGATGCTTGATACGTCTCCAACGTATCTATAATTTTTAATTGCTCCATGCTATATTATCTACTGTTTTGGACATAATTCGGCTTTATTATCCAATTTTATATTATTTTTGGGACTAACCTATTAACCGGAGGCCCAGCCTAGAATTGTTGTTTTTTTGCCTGTTTTAGTGTTTCGAAGAAAAGGAATATCAAACGGAGTACAAACGGAATGAAACCTTCGGGAACGTGATTTTCTCAACAAACAAGACCCGGGAGACTTGGACCCTACGTCAAGACACAAAAGAGGAGGCCACGAGGTAGGGGGCGCGCCTACCCTCACCAGGCGCGCCCTCCACCCTCGTGGGCCCCCTGTTGCTCCACCGACGTACTCCTTCCTCCTATATATACCTACGTACCCCCAAACGATCAGATACGGAGCCAAAAACCTAATTCCACCACCGTAACTTTCTGTATCCATGAGATCCCATCTTGGGGCTGTTCCGGAGTTCCGCCGGAGGGGGCATCGATCACGGAGGGCTTCTATATCAACACCATAGCCTCTCCGATGAAGTGTGAGTAGTTTACCTCAGACCTACGGGTCCATAGTTATTAGCTAGATGGCTTCTTCTCTCTTTTTGGATCTCAATACAATGTTCTCCCCCTCTCTTGTGGAGAACTATTCGATGTAATCTTCTTTTTGCGGTGTGTTTGTTGAGACCGATGAATTGTGGGTTTATGATCAAGTCTATCTATGAACAACATTTGAATCTTCTCTGAATTCTTTTATGTATGATTGGTTATCTTTGCAAGTCTCTTCGAATTATCAGTTTGGTTTGGCCTACTAGATTGATCTTTCTTGCAATGGGAGAAGTGCTTAGCTTTGGGTTCAATCTTGCGGTGTCCTTTCCCAGTGACAGTAGGGGCAGCAAGGCATGTATTGTATTGTTGCCATCGAGGATAACAAGATGGGGTTTTCATCATATTGCATGAGTCTATCCCTCTACATCATGTCATCTTGCTTAAGGCGTTACTCTGTTTTCATGAACTTAATAGTCAAGATGCATGCTAGATAGCGGTCGATGAGTGGAGTAATAGTAGTAGATGTAGGCAGGAGTCGGTCTACTTGTCTCGGACGTGATGCCTATATACATGATCATACCTAGATATTCTCATAACTATGCTCATTTCTGTCAATTGCTCAACGGTAATTTGTTCAACCACCGTAAAATACTTATGCTCTTGAGAGAAGCCACTAGTGAAACCTATGGCCCCCGGGTCTATCTTCGTCATATTAATCTTCCAACACTTAGTTATTTACGTTGCTTTTTACTTTGCTTTTATTTTGCTTGCATTTTTATCATAAAAATACCAAAAATATTATCTTATCATATCTATTAGGTCTCACTCTCGTAAGTGACCGTGTAGGGATTGACAACCCCTTACCGCGTTGGTTGCGGGGATTTATTTGTTTGCGTAGGTGCGAGGGACTCGTGTGTGGCCGCCTACTGGATTGATACCTTGGTTCTCAAAAACTGAGGGAAGTTGTCACAGCCCTAGCTTAGCTTTGCTTACTCTTGCATGATCATCATGGCATCATGTTTATTTTTTATGAAACTGAAATGGGGATGATCAAACCCCTAGCACCAAAGCAATGCAAATAGGCCCAACTTTAAATATTTTCAATGAACCCAATATGCCCTTAAAAATGTTCATCATTTTTTGTTCTGGCTAAAACCTCTGCCAAAAATAGGTTCATAAATTTTGGAGCCATTTTGGATTTTTGAATTAAGACATAACTATTTGCATTTGGGCATTTAAAATAATATAAATACTTTTAAATTCCCAAATACTTTTGCGAGTAATTTTAGGCTGTTGGGAGTAATTCCAAAGGTGCCTATGATTATTTTCAGAATTTTCTAAAATGGATAAGTATTTCTACTAATTCAAAACAAACAACAGAGAAATAAATAAATGAAAACAGAAAAGAGAAGAGGGAAGAGTTACCTGCCGCTCACCTCCCTGGCCCAGCCCAGCCCACTGGCCTCCCCCTGTCGTCTTCCTCACCTGCCAGGAGGACGATGGCGCGTGCCCACCGCGCGCACGTCGCATGCCGGCCACCTCCTTCTTCCTGGAGGGCTCCACCGAGCTGGATTAGGACGCAGGCGCCGTCCGGATGGAGCCCTCCTCCCCTCGCAGCTCCCCCTCCCCTGGTTCTCTCCCCCCATCTCCTCTCAAGCGGAGCTCGTCGCCACCCTCACCGTTCGCCGTGGCCACCATGCTCCCTGCGCCACCTCGCCCTGCCTAGAGGCCCCGCCACTGTCGCCTACGCCTTCTGCACCGAGCCAAGCGAGTCGGGAAGCCCTGCTTCCTCCTCGACGTCGTCTTCTTCAACCTCGGCCACCGGAGATCGCCACCGTCATTCGGCGCTGTCCGTGCTTCCCCAAGGCCGCCGACCAGCTCTCTGGATCTGCCATGAGCTCCTCTACCTAGCCCCCTACTTCCCGTGCTCGATTACGCCGCGTAGCCACCACCCCCTTCGAGCCCGAGCGCTCCTCGCCGCCGGCCATATCGCTGTCATGGCTACGGCCGTGCAAGCACACGTCCGAGCGCACCACCGCATTCAGTGCATCCTCAGGAGCCTAACACACGCACTCCCTCGCCCTGTCGTGCATCGTAGCCCTCTTTCCCTCTCCGCCGGAACTCCGGCGCCGCCGCGAGCTCTGCTCTGGCGAGCTCCGGCCACCCTGCGCCCTGCTGCTGCCTCTGCTCGATGCGGCCAAGCGAGGGCTTCCTCCTGGTGCCCCAGTGCGGCAAACGGTGACCCGCACGAGAAAACCGAGCAACTCCGGTGAAACCCCGCCGCGTATTTGGTCGCCGCCGACCAAGCTCCGGCGAGCTGACGTGGCGCTGGCTTAATTAGTGCTAATAACCCTGCTAAAACCCCCTAGAGCCACTGCCATGTGGGCCCAGTGCCTGTTTAGTTTAACTTAATGTTCTGTTTAGATTAGTTATTAACCCAGCTGGTCCCACACGTCAGTTTGACTTGCTGATGTGGCCTTTGACCAGCCCCACACGTCAGTGACTCATGCCAGCAGTGTGTCACTGACCAGTAGGCCCCACTGGTCAGGTGTCGAGGGTTGGGTGCGACATATGGCAAAGGATGGCTTATCATGGTGGGGGCGAGTAGAACGTCGCCGGTGCCTGGAAATGGGATAAGGCGAAGGCATGCACGCCGGCGAATCTTACCCAGCTTCGGGGCTCTCCGGGGAGATAATTCTCCTACTGCTGCTCTGCGGGGTCTCCGCATGATCACTATGGCAAAGTGTTTACACGGTTGCTCCTCGAGCTGTTTCCTGGAGGTAGGAGAAGGCAAGGCTAGCTCTCTCCTTCCTATATGACCTGGTCTAGTGCTAATGGACTCCAACCCTTTGCATGGGTGCCCTAGGGGGTTTATATAGGCCTACCCCCAGGGGTACAATGGTAATCCGGCTGGGTGCGGGCCCAGCCGTCAGTTTCTCCGGCCTCCGTCTTCTCCGCCGACTACTGGGGCCCGCCAGCTGGCAGGTCCCGCCGACTGGTCTGGTACGGCGCCGACAGGCCGTGTCTGCCGCTGGCCGGTCTTGCCTGCTGCTGATTACTGTAGCCGTGCTTCTAATGACGCGGGCTTGGTCATGGGGTTGTGGCAACAGCCCCGCCGCCTGGCGGGCGATCACTATTTCCACTCCCCATCACATCTGGTTAATGGCGCGTGGGCCCCGGGGGAGGAGCTGGCCGACTCTCGGGGGCCGACTCCCAACGGGTCCGACTGGTGACGCTCTCGCCGTCTTCTGGACTCCCGCTGACTGGTGGGACCTGCCGCCCCAGGGTCGTACAGACAAGCCGTTGTGGGTGCAGGATTCTGCCCACTGGTGCTGATGTCAGGGCCGGATGGCAACAGTGCCGCGCCGGACGAAGATCTCCATGGGTACGGCATACTATGGACATGCCTGCCTTTGGAAAGGGGTGGGAGTGGGCTTTACTGTAGCCACTCCCCGTCCCGTCCCTCTTGATGAGGGCATGGGGTTTGTTGGAGTTGCGGGCCGGCTCCCATGGCCGGCTTCTTTGGAGGTCGCTAGTTAGGAGTCGGCTCATCCTGAAGTCGTCCCCGGGACTCAGCCACGAGTGGGCAGTCGGTTGCCTTGCCGATGACTTCTCAGAAGGCGGCTCTTCGTCCTGGGGTCTTGAGGAGCGCAGCCTGCCCCGATGTCTTGAAAGGTTCAGGGACTCGGGTTAGCCTACCCGTGGCCCATTACTCCGACAGTAGTCCTCGAAGCTGATGAGGCGCCACGGACGATCGGCCAAGGAGCCTCAGTAGTTTCTCTTTCCGGGTGCCCGGGACATGGATCTTGCTTGACTTCTACCGGGCCGACTAGAAGGAGTCGCACTCGCTCAACTCTGATTTGTACGATATTTCGAACGCCGCGGTAGGATCCAAGTGGCATGCTGGCTAAGCTTCTAGGCCGCCGCCCGTTCCGGGCACATCACGTGCCCACGCGGCCGGGCCAGTCTGCCTGCCCACGCGCGTGAAGGGACAGGCCCAAAGGCGGGGCCCGCCATTAGCGCGCCTCGGCGCACGAGCGGATCTACTGCGGCCTGAGCGGACGGTTGGGATTCCCGTGAAGTTACTGCGCGCAGTAACTTTGGCGTGGAAACGTGGGGGTCGTGGGCGCAGTAAATCCCATGACCGCCCCCTCGGCTTCGCAGCCCATGAGGCTATATGATAGAGGCAAAGGTGTTCATGTCCTCATCACTATAAGTACGGGAAGGAGGGGGAGCGGCAGAGCACGCGCGCCCCTCCTCCACGCTACTCCTTGCTCTTCTTCTTATTCTTCCTCGCACCGCCCCGCGCCCAGCTTTGCCGAACGCTGCAGCGATCCGCTCACGATGAGCTCTTCCTCTGCCGCCGCGCCTCTCTCGGTGCATTCCGGCACCTGGGATGGCTCAGAGGTCCATGATGACCACATCGAGTTCCTCCGCAAGACTCGTCGGTTCCCCAGCAAGGATTACGTGCGGGTACGCCTTGCACCGAGGGGGGAGATCTCTCCGGTGCCGGAGGAGGGCGAGCGGGTTAGCTTCCGCTCGCACTGCCTGCGCGGCCTGGGGCTGCCGGCGAGCAGCTTCTTCCGCTCCTTTCTGGAGTTCTACGGCCTCCAGCCGCACCACCTCACGCCCAACATGGTGGTGCTGCTGTCCGCCTTCGTTGCCCTATGCGAAGGCTTCCTCGGAGTCCTCCCCACCATCGAGCTCTGGGGGGAGTTCTTCTACTCCAAGCTCGGCACCCAGGCCGCAGGCATGCCGGCTCAGTGCGGCGCGTTCATCGTCGTGCAGAGGTCGGGGGCCGACAACCCCTTCCCCACCATCAAGCTGATAAAGTCGGTGAAGATGTGGCAGCGATCGTACTTCTATGTGAAGAGCATCTTTGCGGAGGGCGATTGGGTCAATCTGCCGGCTTTCGAAGCCGGCCCGCCGGCTGGAAGGCTGCCCAACTGATCGTATCGGGCCAAGTCGCTGACGCCTGCGAGAGCCGGCGCTGTCACGCGACTCCGAGTGCTGACGCAGTCGGAGGGCTTGACTGGTCCAGATCTATTGGCCGCCTTCGTGGCGCACCGAGTTCTCCCGCTCCAAGGTCGCCCCCACATGATATGCCAAATGAGCAGGCACCGTGACCCGAGTCGGATGTGCACCAAGGACATGCCTCACGAGGAGGTGGCCTACATGGTGAACTACCTCTCGGACAACAAGCTCCTGGAGGTTTGTCGGCTCGGCAAGGAGCCGTACTCTCGCGCCAACACCCCGCCCATAGTGAGTTGCCTTTTTCCTTCTTTCTTTGAATTGTCTTCTTTCTTGCCGAGTTTGTCTTGTCCGACCTGACCAGTCGGCTTTGGTCAGAATCCCCTCCTCCATCCATCAGCCGGCACTGCGGGGCCGGCCCGCGAGTTCCTCGCCGACCGGGCGGAGAGAGATGTCGACGACCCCGATCTGGGGGCAGCAGCTTTGAAAGACGACGCCGAGGGAGGAGGTGGCCCGTGGCTCGGGGCCGGTCTAGAGGACTGGCCTGATGATGAGGAGGAGGTCGCCCCCCGCCACCGGCCAGGAGTCGGCCATCCTGGCGTGGGCTCTTCTGCCGCGCCGGGCGCTCTAGGCGGCGGGAAGAAGCGCAGGGCCATGCCGACCTTGTTCGGTAGTCGGCCGAAGAAGCCCAAGAGTTCGGCTGCGGTGACCAAGCGGGACGAGGCGGCCGCGAAGGCCATCCGCTTCTGCAAGGAAGTAAAGAAGCCGATACTGGTCTCCGCGTGAATATTCCATCTTAACTCCTTTATTCCTTCTTTGTGGCTTTTGTCTGAGTCTTTACTTGCTTCCCTGTCTCCAGGGCTCCCCTCACTCTTGAGAGGGTCGTCACCGCCTCCGTCATGGGGTCGGCGGAGACGTCCGCCACCACTCGGCGGATTGACCCCGCCGCCGACCTCCGGGAGGCGACGGAGCGGAACGCGCAGGAGAAGCACGACGAGGAAGAAGCCGCCAGCCTGGAGAAGGTGGAGGCCGAGAAGCCGGAGGCCTCCACCGAGAAGAAGCTGGCGGAGGCCGAAGCTGCTGTCGCGGCGAGGCGGCAGGCTGAGGAGGCTGCGCACCGCCAATCGGCGGTGTTCGTCATCCCGCTGAACTCTGCGCCGCCGCCTCCGGAGTTCACGGGGCAGACTGGGGAAGCCGGCGGAGAGAACCCCATCATGGAGAGAGAAGGCGGCGACGCCTCCGTGCCAAACGTGATTGTTCCGTCGCCGCCTCTGCCGCCGTCTGGGAGCGCGCAAGGCAAACAACCGGCGGGCCCGCCGGTGCCGCCGACTGAAGATGAGGCCGTGGAGAAGCTACTCCTTCAAGTCGGCTCGCCAACACGCCGCCGTCTTGAGAAGGCGACTTCGGCACCACGCCCCTTGGAGACCGGCACCGCCAGCTCGACGATCCCAGACACCGAAGCGACGAGCGCCGTGCCCATTGGGTGGGTGCGAGGAGGCGGCACGGGCCCGCTGAACCAGGCGCTTCTGGACGTCCAGACAAAGCTGTGAGCTGAGGGCGACGCTATCCAGAACTGCACCAAGGCGCACCTGGCGTCGCGGGTAGCCGTCCGGGTATGCTTTCTCTTTTGTCCTTGTTTTCTTGTTCCTCTCTATGGGGGTGCGCCAGCGCACCCACTGGGTGTAGTCCCCGAGTTTCGGGCCGGCTGCTGAGCAGGCGGCCCGGAACTCCAATTGGTGAGTTCCGGGTACTAACTATTGTCTGAAATACTTGTCGCAGGACTATCACAACCTCCGTGTCACTGCCTTCAACCGCAACGTTGAAGAGCTGGGCAAGCAGACCGCCGACTTGTTGCAGAGCCGGAGTGAATCCTTTTTCTTCTTTGCGGGGGCGCGCTGGCGCACCCGCGGGCTGTAGTCCCCGAGATTCGGGCCGACTGCTGAGCAGTCGGACCGAATCTCCTCGGCGACCTTCTTTGTTGATGACTTAACGCCTTCTTCCTTCTTTCTCTTCAGAGGCCAACGCCACTCTTCAACAGCAGCTGAGCGAAGCCAACTCCATGTTGCGCGCCAAGGGGGAGGAGTGTAGCAAGCTCACCGCAGAGCACGATCTGCTGGCCACACAATTGGCAGAGCAGAAGGAGCTGCTTAAGAAGACGCAGAAGGAGGTGGAAGAAGTGGAGACCGCCCTCCTGGCCGAGTTTGCAAGCGAGCGCTCCTCCTGGTCTGACAAGGAGGCATTGCTGGCCTCCGGCTTCCATGAGATTGAGGACATCATTGATGGTGAGTTTCTTTACTTTATTTCTTCGAGCTACCGACTATAGGTCGAGCCGACTCCTGATTTTTGACTTGCTTCTTCATTCTTTTCGTCTTGGCAGACTTCTTCCCTGGCCACTCGCAGGCCACCAACCAAGCCATCGAGGCTGACCGTGAAGGGCTGAGGGCGGAAGGCACAGAGATCGCCGCCGACACCTCCCGAACCCTTGACGAGCAGATCCTAAGCATCGAGGCTCGCCTTCGGCCGGCTCATCGGATGCTGCGCCGGCTTCAATGTGTTGGCGCCCAGGCGATCGCTGCCCTGTGGCCAGACATGCAGGCTCCACGCACCCCCAGTCAGACTGCCGACTGGCTGGAGGTCGCGGCTGGCCGTCTTGAGGCCTGGAAAGGTTCCTCGGCCCGGGCTGGAGCGCGCCAAGCCTTGGAATTCATCAAGGTGTGGTATCAGAGGCCCAGCCGGAGCTGGCAGCCGCGGAAGACGCCCTCGTCAAGCGCGCCGCGGCGATCGCCGAGTACACCGACACCAGCATCTTTGTCCTCGAGCGGGCTAAAGACGGCGATGAGGCACCGCCAGAGTGGTTTGGGATGAACCCAGACTACGACGAGGACTCGGCGGAGGTGATCGGCTCCAGCGTCGAGGAGGAAGGTGAGGCGGAGGACGGAGGCGATACGGAGGCACCAGAAGACGGAGCGGACAGCCAGCCTCAGCTCGATCGCGCCTCCAGCAACGAGCCGCGTGCGACCGAGCCGACTGCCACTGGAGGCGATAAAGTCGAGACTGCCCAGCCGACGGCCCCAACGCCTAACACCGCCGTCTCCTCCGACCCTCCGAATCCGTCTGCCGCTTCCTAGGCTGCCGCCTTATCTTTATTTTATCTGCTTTACTAGTCTTTGAAGAACTTGTTAATTCGCACAATTCCACCCGCGGGGTGTATTTTGAAATTCTGCTCGAAGATTCGTCCAAGGGCCTTTGTTATGTAAATATTCATCCGACTTCTATATTTTCTTGCTCATTGCTCTTTTGGCTTTTTCCTTTGCTGTCTTCCCTCAGTTGCCGTATTTGTCAGTCGGACAGCCACTCTGTAGACTGCTGCTGGATCAAATTCTAGGTTACTTTGGGAAGACAAGTACTTAGCCGTTTTTAGAGTTGTTTAACAAGTCAGATAGAAGGCGGCAAGCCGACTATTTCAAGAGTCGGTTTGCGAAAAAAAAGGCTGGAAGCCGGCCTTAACCTATGTTTATGCTTTGAGTCCTTAGCCATTTTTCATGTGGACGCCTATTCTTCCTTACTCCTGCCCACCAGACAGTCGCTCTGCGAGCTGCAGCTTCTGGTAGGAGACGGCTTAGACGCCACACACTACTTGTCCGGCTGCAGGAAGCATTTCATAGCGCAGGACGGCAAGTCCCCGGGCCGACTAGTCGAACCCGATGCCAAGTGGCATAACAAAGAGTAATATACTCGAAGGCATATTTCTTATCATATAGATAAAAGAGGGCAGTCCCCGAGCTCTTCTCGGGGGGGCCCGAAGTCTTGGTACTTTTAATACAAAAGGTAGCGTGATACATACTGCGTTTAACTATAAAATTTTCGGAGGAGATTTGCATTCCATGGCCGCTCTGTCTCTTTGCCGGAGTCATCCCTCTTGCGTGCTCGGGGCTTCTGAGCGTCGATCAGGTAGTAGGAGTCGTTGCCCAACACTTTGCTGATGATGAAAGGGCCTTCCCAAGGCGCCGACAGCTTGTGCTGGCCGGCTGTTCGCTGGATCAGTCGGAGCACAAGATCGCCCTCTTGGAAAGATCTCGGCCTGACCTTCCTGTTGTAGTATCGGCGCAGGCTCTGCTGGTAGATGTTGGACCGGCTGAGTGCCAACAGCCAACCCTCTTCCAGCAGATCGACGTCGTCTTGACGTGCTTCTTCTGCTTCCTCCTCGGTGTACATGGTGACTCGCGGGGAGTCGAACTCTATGTCCGTTGGGATGACGGCTTCAGCACCGTAGACGAGGAAGAAATGCGTGAAGCCGGTTGACTTGTTTGGAGTCGTGCGCAGACTCCAGAGAACGGCTGGCAACTCATCGAGCCAGCAGCCATCCGAGCACTCTAGAGGCTCGACCAGTCGGGGCTTGATGCCGGACAGGATGAGGCCGTTTGCTCGCTCCACCTGGCCGTTTGATTGTGGATGGGCGACGAACGCTAGGTCCAGTCGGATGCCCTGTGTCGCACAGAAACGGGCCAAGGCGCCTTTGGCAAAATTCGTGCCATTGTCGGTGATGATGTTGTGTGGTATGTCGTACCGAATTGTGATGTCGGAGATGAAAGTCACGGCAGTCGGACCATTCAGTTTCTTGATTGGCTTCTCTTCTATCCACTTGGTGAACTTGTCCACCGCGACAAGTAAGTGAGTTAAGCCACCTCGTGTCATCTTGAATGGTCCTGCCATGTCTAGGCCCCAAACTACGATAGGCCGGGCAATGGGGATGGTCTTGAGTGTAGAAGCCGGCTGATGTGGCTTGGAGCGGAACTTCTGGCACCCTTTGCATTTTTGGACCAATTGCTTGGCCTCTTCTAAGGCAGTCGGGCAGAAGAAACCGTGTCGAAAAGCTTTGGCGACGAGTGCTCTTGAAGCCGCATGGTGGCCGCACTCGCCTTGATGGATGTCCTTGAGAATTGCTTGGCCTTGCTCTGGCTCTACGCAGCATTGGTAGACACTAGTGACGCTCCGCCTGACCAGCTCTCTGTTGACTATGGTGTAAGCTGCCGCTCAGCGTTGTACTTGCCGAGCTGAGGTCTCATCAGTCGGCAGCTCTTTGCTCACCAAGAATTTGAGGATGGGCTGGGCCCATGAGGGTGCTGCTATTTCTTCGACTGCCAGAACTGCGACTTGGACGAGGGCGGCTAGGCTGGGAGGCGGCGGGCTGGAGTCAGCAACCGCTTGCTGGATTAATGAAGTCCCCGGGCCGACTGGCGCAGCCCTTGGGCCGAGTTCTGGAGTCTTCGGGCCGGGCGCCGCAGTCCCAGGGCCGGGTTCTGCAGTCCCTGGGCCGACTTCGACTGTGGCGGTTTTGGAGCCATCTGCCAAAATCCTCGTACCGTCTGTCGGGGCTCTGGAGTCGGATCCGACTTCTTTAGGAGGAGCCGGCACAAAGATGGAGTCTGATTCTCGTGAAGGCTTGAAAGACGGCTTGAGGAGGTGTTGAAGGGCGACGCCGGATGGTATTGCTTGGCGGGTAGAGCCGATTCGTTCCAGGGCATCTGCTTGGTCGTTGTCGTTTCTTGGCACATGGAGGAACTCGCACCCCTTGAAATATCCACTAAGTTGCTGCACGAGGAAACGGTAACTCGCCATGTTTGCATCTTTGGCATCCCAGTCACCAGACGACTGCTGGACCACTAAGTCCGAGTCGCCATAACACAGGATCCGGCGAATGCCAAGTTCTTTGGCAAGCCGGAGCCTATGAATGAGCGCCTCGTACTCGGCGACATTGTTGGAGGCGGCAAAGTGGATTTGCAGTGCGTATTTGAGCTTGTCGCCTTTAGGAGAAGTGAGGACAACGCCGGCTCCCAAGCCGGTGCGCATCTTGGAGCCGTCGAAATGCATCCGCCAATGGGTGGAGTCGGGCGCTGGAGGTAGGTACTGGGTCTCGGCCCAGTCGATGAGGAAGTCGGCCAGTGCTTGTGACTTGATGGCCGTCTCGGCCCATTTGGCCACTTGGCCAGAAGCATCTCGGCTTCCGATGATCTCGGCAAGTGGGGCCCTGCAGACCATAGTGATTGGATGCTCTTGAAAGTAAGGCTTCAATTTCTTGGCGGCAAAGTGCACGCCATAGCACATCTTCTGGTAGTGGGGGTAGTTCTGCTTGGAGGTCGACAGCACTTGCCTTCCTTCCTCCTTGCGTTCCACTACAATGACTGTGCTGACTACCTGGCTGGTGGCGGCGATGTACAGGAGCATAGGCTCCTTAGGAGTCGGAGCCGCCAGAACGGGTGGAGTAGTCAACATCTTCTTCAACTGGAGAAAAGCTTCATCCACCTTGTGGTTCCACTCAAAAAAAGTGGTCTTCTTTATGAGCTGGTATAAGGGGAGAGCTTTCTCGCCCAGCCGACTGATGAATCAGCTGATGGATGCCAAGCAGCCAGTGAACTTTTGCATGTCCAGCAGTCGGTTGGGTACCTCCATCCTCTCAATGGCCTTGATCTTTACATGGTTGCACTCTATGCCGCGTTCAGAGACCAGGAAACCAAGGAGTTGGCCGGCTGGTACTCCGAAGATGCACTTCTCAGGGTTGAGCTTGATCTGGAATCGGCGCAGGTTCTCAAAGGTCTCCTTGAGGTCTTCCAGCAGTGTTCCATGCTTATCCGTCTTCACCACCACATCATCCACGTAGACGTGGGCGTTTCTGCCGAGTTGCTTGAGGAGGCACTTCTGCATGCAACGCTGAAAGGTGGCGCCGGCATTCCTCAAGCCGAAAGTCATGGTGAGGTAGCAAAAGGCTCCAAACGGTGTGATGAAGGCGGTCTTCAGTCTGTCAGCCGGGTTCAGCTTGATCTGGTGATATCCTGAATATGCATCCAAGAAGCTCAACAGCTCGCATCCGGCTGTGGAGTCTATCACCTGATCAATTCTTGGCAAAGCAAACGGGTCCTTGGGGCAAGCCTTGTTGAGGCTTGTGTAGTCAATACACATTCGCCACTGCTTGTTCTTCTTCAGTACCAGGACCGGGTTGGCTAGCCACTCTGGAAAGAATACTTCCATAATGAAGCCGGATGCTAGGACTCGGGCTATCTCTCCTCCGGAAAATCTTCTCTTTTCTTCTGATAGGCGGCGCAAGGGCTGCCTGACCGGCTTTGCATCAGATCGGACATGTAACTTGTGCTCGGCGAATTCCGTCGGTACACCTGGCATGTCTTTGGGGGACCATGCGAAGATGTCCCGATTCTCACGGAGGAAATCGACGAGCTCGCCTTCCTATTTGCTGTCGAGGTTTGCGCCTACGACAGCGTACCTCTCTGGGTGCTCCGGATCCAAGGGTATCTTCTTTGTCTCTTTGGCCGGCTTGAATGAACCCTCAGCCTCCGACTCCTTGGGGTTAGGCGACACCTCTAGCTGCTTGCCGGCCATCGCCACAACCCGGTCAAGGAGCCGCTTCTCGGCCGTGATCACCAGGGACTCGGCCAACCGACTACTCTCAGCCGCATAGGCAGACGACTTCCGGTAGTCGCCGGCCGGTCAGAATCCCCTTGGAACTAGGCATCTTCATCTTGAGGTAGGCGTAGTGGGGGACCGCCATGAACTTGGCTAGGGCGGGTCGGCCGAGTAATGCATGGTATGGGCTCTCGAGATCCACCACCTCAAACCAAACTGACTCTCGGCGGAAGTGAGCTTTGTCTCCAAAGAGGACGTCCATTAGGATCTTGCCGATTGGTGAGCAGGAAAGACCAGGAACAATGCCGTGGAACACAGTCTGGCTGTTCTGAAGCTGTCTTTGCTTGATTCCTAACTTCTCCATGGTGTCCTTGTATAGGATGTTGATGCTGCTGCCTCCGTCTATCAGAACTCGCGAGAAACGAGTAGCTCGTCTATCCGTGGCAAAGGTGGCATCCAAGACCAAGGCATAAGAGCCCGGACTCGGCATCACCTCTGGGTGATCAACTCTGCTCCAGCTGATAGGCTTCTCGGACCAGTGCATGAACTCTGGTGTCTCTGATGCTACTGCATTCACCTCTTGCTGCTGCTGCCGCCTGCTGCGTCGATCATCAGCCACGCTGGTAAATATCACGTAGGCTCCGTGCTCTTCGGGGTACTCATCTTGTACTATGCCAACTGGCCTGACAGCCGGCTGCTGGGGCGGTGGCGGAGGTTGCTGCCCAGCAGGCGGGGGAGGCAGGAGGCCGTCTCCTTTGGCGATCTTGGTAAGCCAGTGGCACTTCCGGGTTGTGTGATTCGACGGCTTCACGCCGCTGTGGAATTTGCAAGGACCATCCAGAGTCTGCTCGTATGAGAAAGCCAGCAACCAGTTGGGCTTGCCACCTTTCTGTCGCTTGGGTGGAGGCTGCCCTTCTGGCTGCTGGTCTTCGACTATCCCCACCTGCCGGCTGCTGGAAGCTGGCTGTGGGGCCTTGCGCTTGTGGTCGCTCTGCTGTTGTCGCTGACTGGCGTCTCCAGCCGGAGTTCTAGGAGCCTGAGGGGCCACTTTGCCAGTCGCACTAACTTGAATCTCCGCCTTCATGGAGGAGTCGGCCGTGGCATACTTGTCTGCTATGATCAGCAGCTCGTCGAGGGTTTCTGGCTCATCGCAGAGGAGCTTGTGCTTGAGGAGGGTGCCTTCTCTGCACCCGGCGGTGAAGTACTCGATAGCCTGCACCTCGTGCACGCCCTCGCAGGAGTTCCGAAGGTCGGCCGAACGCGTGAGGTAGTCGCGAGTCGACTCGTTGGGGCCTTGCACGCACAAGGAAAGCTAACGAGGCTTGGGAGGATGCTTGTACGTGCTTGTGAAGTTGCGGACGAATGCATCGGTGAAGTCGACCCAGGTGTTGATGCTGCAGGGCTTCAGGCTGTTCAGCCATGTCCGAGCCGTGCCCTAGAGCATGAGCAGAATGTATTTTACGGCAACACGCTTGTTGCCGTTCACTATGTTGACGGCCGTGGAGTAGTCAACCAGCCAGTCTTCCGGCTTCACGGAGCCCGTGTACTTGGGCGTGTCTCTTGGGAGCGTGAACCCTTTGGGAAAGGGCTCGTCTCGAATGCAGGGCCCGAAACAAGGCGGGCCCAACTCGTCCTCTTCTTCCAGCGCCAGGGATCGGTGAAGCCGGTCGATCCGGTGGCGGGCGTCGTTTTCTCCGACTCCCTCTCGGCGGCCAAGGCGGTCGCCGAGAGTCGGATGGTCCACAGGCGGCAGCGAGACTCGCCTTTCCTTGTGAGGAGGAGGAGGCGGATAGTCGTCCCGTCGTTCCACTGCTCTTGGGCGGCCGTCTTGGTCGCGCTCTATGGTAATGCGAGTTCGGCTGTGGCTAACCGCCGGATCCTTGTCTTTCCTTCCTCGGGCGCCGCCAGTCGGTGTCCGAGACGTCGCGCCTTGGTCTCGGCGTGGAGGCGGGTCGTTGTTTTGCCACCGCGGCGCCTCTGTGCAGCAGCCGGCCTCGTTCTGCGCGGCAGCCGTGTCGAGGAGCCGCTGGACTCGCTCCGTCATCAGGGGGCGCTCTTCGCCCTCCAAGTTGTCCAGCTCGTCCGTCGCCACCTGGGCGGCTCGAATGTTCTCCGCAAGCGTGGCGTACACAGGGCGATTTGCCCCGAATAGGTTGGTGATGGCCATGCCGCGCTGGTGGACCGCGCCTAGGCGGCTGGGCCCAGCTGGGGCTGGCGAGCCACCCACAGCGCGATCCATCTCAGCTGGTAGGCTTCTGACAAGCGTCTCATGCTAGCCAGCTTCTCCGCGCCTTCGACGAGCTGAAGGCGGCGCGCCTCCAACGTCTCTGCGTCAGCGTCTTCCGGAATGGGTGCAGTCAGGTCTTGTAGTGCCGCGCCAAGTGGGTCATGCGCTCCTCCGTCGGGAGGCTCGTCATGACCGATGACGAGCACCTCGGTGACGGTGCTTCCGTCGCTCTCCGCGCGAGGGAGCGGCTCATCGTAGACCACCACGTTGGTGGGGAACACGTCGAGCGACGCGATGTCGGAGTCGACCAGCATCGGGTCGGTGGAGCCTATAGACTCCAAGTCCACGGCAGGCTCGCCGGCGACGTGGAGTTGGTCGAGGAGGCCCGTGAGGAGGCTCTTGGGGCCGCCCGTGCCTGCGTCGGATGCAAGCTCGTCGGAGAGGCGAACCTCGCCGACAAGATCGACGAGGCAGATGGCTGCGCAGGCGATCTCAACGCCGTGCAGTGCGTCAGCGCAAACTCCATCTGCGTGCCGGGCTGGCTGCGCTCGCCAGGGAGGAAAAGGGTTCCCGTCCAGAGCAGGTCTCCGGACGATGGTGAACTAGGCCCCACGGTGGGCGCCAAATGTCGGGGGTTGGGTGCGACATATGCCAAAGGATGGCTTATCATGGTGGGGGTGAGTAGAACGTCGCCGGTGCCTGGAAACGGGATAAGGCGAAGGCATGCACGCCGGCGAATCTTACCCAGCTTCGGGGCTCTCCGGGGAGATAATACCCCTACTGCTGCTCTGCGGGGTCTCCGCATGATCACTATGGCAAAGTGTTTACACGGTTGCTCCTTGAGCTGTTTCCTGGAGGTAGGAGAAGGCAAGGCTAGCTCTCTCCTTCCTATATGACCTGGTCTAGTGCTAATGGATTCCAACCCTTTTCATGGGTGCCCTGGGGGGTTTATATAGGCCTACCCCCCAGGGGTACAATGGTAATCTGGCTGGGCGCGGGCCCAGCCGTCAGTTTTTCCGGCCTCCGTCTTCTCCGCCGACTGCTGGGGCCTGCCAACTAGCGGGTCCCCCCGACTGGTCCGGTACGGCACCGACAGGCCGTGTCCACCACTGGCGGGTCTTGCCGGCTGCTGATTACTATAGCCATGCTTCTAATGACGCGGGCTTCGTCATGGGGTCGTGGCAATAGCCCCGCCGCCTGGCGGGCGATCACTATTGCCACTCCCCGTCACATCTGGTTAATGGCGCGTGGGCCCCGGGGTAGGGGCTGGCCGACTCCCAACGGGTCCAACTGGTGACGCTCTCGCCGTCTTCTGGACTCCCGCTGACTGGTAGGACCCGCCGCCCCAGGGTCGTACAGACAAGCCGTCGTGGGTGCAGGATTCTGCCCATTGGTGCTGATGTCAGGGCCGGCATGGCAATAGTGCCGCGCAGGACGGAGATCTCCGTGGGTACGGCGTACTGTGGCCATGCCTGCCTTTGGAAAGGGGTGGGAGTGGGCTTTACTGTAGCCACTCCCCGTCCCGTCCCTCTTGATGAGGGCATGGGGTTTGTTGGAGTCGCGGGCCGGCTCCCATGGCCGGCTTCTCTGGAGGTCGCTAGTTAGGAGTCGGCTCATCCTGAAGTCGTCCCCGGGACTTGGCCGCGAGTGGGCAGTCGGTTGCCTTGCCGCCGACTTCTCAGAAGGCGGCTCTTTGTCCTGGGGTCTTGAGGGGCGCAGCCTCCCCCGATGTCTTGAAAGGTTCACGGACTCGGGTTAGCCTACCCGTGGCCCATTACTCCGACATCAGGTTTGACCTGGCCAGCCACAGTTGACCTGATGACGTCACTCTTACACCATGCTGACGCAGTAAAACCTTTTCTGGATTTTAAATAAATCTAAATGATTTATTTATTTTCAAAAAATGCCTAAAACTTCTAAAAATCATAGAAAATAATCTATAACTCAGAATGAAATAATTTATATATGAAAAATTATTAGAAAAATTCAAGGAATCTGGTTGTGGCATTTTCATGCATGTTAGAACAACTTATGGCTGCTGTTTAGGCCAATTCATATAAATGGAATTTAAACTCTCACATATGGAGTTTGAATTTGAACCTAGGGTTCAAACCAACTCCATTTAACATGTTGCTAGTTGCATTAGCTCAAACCACAGCATATTGACATGTCATGATCATGCATCATATTGTGCACTGTATTGATTGTGTTTCTTTCTCTGTTGCTGGTATTTGTCCCCTCTCGATACATGTGGTTTCGACGATGAGATTGATGACACCGATGAAGAACTATATTATCTTCATGAGTGCCAGGCAAGCAAAACCCCATTGTTCATTCCGATACACTCCCACTCTCTCGCTCCTGCTCTCTTTTACTGCATTAGGACAACAACGATTCAACTATTACTTGCTGCGGTAGTTGAACCCATTATCCTCTGCGTGACCTGTCATTGCCACAGTAAATAGATGAAACCCACTAGCATGAGTAGGAGTTGTTTGAGCCCTGATGTGCCTACTCATTCATGCTTGTTGTCATGCCTGCTACTGCTTAGAGTTGAGTCAGGTCTGATTCATCGGGAATGAATTGGAATGGTGATGAACATGTCCTACTGTTGACAGCTAAGTGTGTGAACACGATTTGGTAAAGGTAGCGGTGAGAGGCCATGTAGGAGTACATGGTGGGTTGTCTCATTGAAGCCGTCCTTAGGAACTGAGTTCTGTGTTTGTGATCCATGAAACAGTTACTACCGCGCATTGGGCCCGAAACCAATGGACCCTCTCGGCTTCTTGATCACCCTTGTCCTCTGTCCAGGAGTTGCAACTAGTTTCTGGTGTTTATAGGATTTGTGTTGGCGGCCGTGCGTAGCGCTGACCCTTGGGGTGGGCTATGATGCGGTAGATACACCGTGGCCGGGCATGCCGGGCGCCCGTTTGGTGTCTTGGAACCCTGTACACATTGTCCGGGGCCGTATGTGGAAACCTCGGCCGGACTCCCTGCGGATGGAACCTGGATAGGCGATAAACCTGGACTAGAGACTTGAGTGTTTAGGTAGGCCGTGGCCGACACCCTCGTTGGGCTTCCGCTTGAAGGTTGCCGAGTACATGTCATGTAAACGATGGTAAGTGGTGAGAGCGTGTGTGAAGAAGTACACCCCTGCAGGGTTAACATCATCTATTCGAGTAGTCGTGTCCGTGGTAAAGGACTTCTGGGTTGCCTATAACAGTTCATAGACAAGTGAAAGTGGATACTCTAAAACTCGCAAGATAAGTGTGAGTGCTATGGATGGCCTTCTCGTAGGGAGACAGGAGCGGATCCATAGTGGTGTATTGAATGGTGAATATGTGGACTCGTGTGCGCCACCTCAAAAGAGTTGCTTGCAGTCGTAGTTCAGGTTAGCCACTAAGTCAAAGCTAGCTTCCTGCAGTTAAACTCCACCAACCCCTTTATTGATACCGATGCATATGTAGATAGTTCTAATGTAAGTCTTGTTGGGTACAATTGTACTCACGTTTGCCTATTTTATGTTTTGCAGAGAGACGTCAGTCCCGCTAGTAGTTCCGTGTGGACTTCGATGTTTAGCTTGATAATCCAGCTACGATCCTGTGCCCTCGGCAGGATCTGGAAGATAGTCAGCCTTCTCAGCCTTTTTCATTTGTAGATGTCTGTACTCAGACATGTTAAGTTTCTGCATGTGTTTGACTTGTATGCTATGATTGTTGGGTCATGAGACCCATGTTTGTAATATCTCGCTCCTCGGAGCCTAATGAATAAATACTTTGAGTCGTAGAGTTATGTTGTGATGCCATGTTGTATTTACACATATCGAGCATATTGTGTGTATGATTGAAATGCTTGGTATGTGTGAGATCCGACAACCAGGTTGTTTATCCTTGGCAGCCTCTCTTATGGGGAAATGTAGTCTAGTTCTTCCATGAGCCATAGTAGTCCGCTACAGCCCGGTTCACCGGAGTCCTGCTAGCCCAGCACTACTGCTCAGGACACTTGACTGGCCGGCATGTGTTTCATTTCGTTCCTATGTCTGTCCCTTCGGGGAAACGTCACGCGGTGACTTCCGAGGTCCTGCCTAGCCTGCTACAGCCTGGGTTCCCCGGAGTCCTGTTATCCCAGTGTTACAGCCCGGATTCACACGCTACTCACCGACATGCTCGATGTGATTCATGTATGCCTGTCCCCATAGGTTGGTGCTGCTTTGGGTTCATGACTAGCCATGTCGGCCCGGGTTCTCTGTCATATGGATGCTAGCGACATTATCATATACGTGAGCCAAAAGGCGGAAACGGTCCCGGGCCAGGTAAGGTGGCACCCGTGGGAATACCGTGCGTGAGGCCGCAAAGTGATTTGAAGTGTTACATGCTAGATCGATGTGACTTAGGATCGGGGTCCTGACAGCTTTGGTATCAGAGCCTGACTGCCTGTAGGATTACCAAGCCAAACTAGTCGAAGTTGAGTCTAGAAATGCTTTAGTTATATAAGGGAATTGATTGTGGGATGTAACGTAAGGCTCTTTTTACTCCTTATATCTCATGCCCTCTGATCTGAGTCACCCTCTTCCTTTCTACGGGGTTAAGAAACTAGGCCTTCTCATCTATCTATCAGGATGACGTGTTACTAACCCGTTGACTTATAGGATTGATGGATTCATGCCGCAGTTCAGTTTCCAGTACTTCCGTGTGTTCATAATTGGTCTCGGAACCTTGATATTGTGATGTTGAGTGGTTATGCCACCATTTTGTAGGATGTCTCAAATCTTTTTGAGCAATTACAGCCGTTATGTTGTCCGAGTCATCCCAAGTTTCTAAGTAGTCTGATGCATTTGCAAACCCCTTCCTCCTGTTCCTGATGTCCATTTGGGCCAGATTAATCACACTAATCGGTGAGTTGAGGTACTCTGTTGCCTCGACATATATGTTGGAGCTATTATTATGACCCTAGGTGTTTTAGGGAGTCACCTAGTAATCTAGCCATGTTTTGTGTTCCGGTGTGATAATTCTGGCCACCATTCTCGAAAGCATCCCATGATGCCATGTAGTGGTAGGTATTCTATTCATGGGTTCTTGAACCCGAGATTCACCCTACTTACCTCATGTTGATAGTGTTGCTAGTTCCTTTAGGATATTAGTAACCTTTGCATTAGTCCTCGAGGTCCGTGGTATATCCTTCTTCCAAATACTACGAACCGCCTATGGCAGAAGTTCTCTGAACCAAAAGATCACAACCAGAGTGCTCTTGATGAGTTCTCCATTCTTCATTGTGAATCTGCCAGTCCTACCTTTCTGCATGGGTTGTCCGGAAGGAATGTTGAGCTTTGCTTGACATACTAATCTATGCATCCACAACTCAGAAAATTATATGTTCCTTTGAGTTGTCCCTCTTTAGTTGTATTCTGACCCTCGTCCATCAATTGTTGGTCAAGAGTAGTTGTGCATTGGTGTTATCGATGCCTATTATTCATGTGATCCGTCAAGCCATTCTATTCCGGAATGACTAGGAGAAACAAACTCCAGTACCTCATCCATATCTAGGATTGGGTCAAAACAGTTGTATTCCGCGGATCAAAGTGCCAATCCAGCTTTTGTTCTGTTCTACCTTGGAGTGTTGCCTCCTTATGTCAGAATTGTCATGAGAATTGCACCACCTCTTATGAACTCTTGATGCAGTGATACTTCTCGCCATCATCATTCGATCCTTGGATCCATGTTGTTGCAACCGGAATACCGACAAGTGAACCGTGATGTGTGAAATCAATACTCCTAGCAACTAGTTGCTTGGTAGTAAATGGACAATATTATCATTCTTAGCGTGTTGGTTATTGGATCATCATTCTAAAATAGATTGTGCTACCTAGTCCTTATTTCCGGTGCACTCTTCGATCAATGAGTTAAGATTATTCAATCCCTTGCTTATTTGATCATATCGTCTTGCTCTGGAAAGCAAGATTGTTCTTGAGCTTAGTAACATATCGGTGGTTCGTGATTTTCCGAAGATCTTCTCGGAAGTATTACCTGGCTGTCACCTGACCGCTATGTTGAGTTCGTGATCAAGTTGGTTTTCTTATAAATCACCCCTCCTCCAAGAATCTGTGTTGGATATCCCTGAGCTAGTGGGTTGAGCTAGAAAACAACTTGGAGAATTGGAAGATAAAAGCTTGTCTGACTTAGTTCATGTTAAGGTATATCTTCTCTGTGTGTGTGTGTGTTGAAGAAAGATGATATCTCCATCAATTGGTCCTCGTAATCAGTTGTTGGATCTATTGCCTTGTCAAAACTTTGACTCGAGTATGGGCTATCGTCAAGTCAAATCAGAACCAACGATGTTTGTAATGTTGTCTTACCCGTGGTTGATCCCTCGAGCATACACCATTACATATTGTGGTCTGACCAATACTATCATCGTGTTCACATGATGGTGGAAGTCCAGTGATATGGAAATTCCGATGAGTTGTTGTTGAGCCCATCAGCAGCATTTTGTCTCCCCCATGATTCATGTTTAACATCAACCTAGTGTTGGAAACTTTATAAGCAATGCCTTCGTGTTCCATTCATGAAGCTTATGCTTGGATGGAAGAAGTGACTTCCTCGAATTCATGTGCATTTGGTGCAAGTTACCGCCGTGAGTTCGAGAAAGATTGTTTTTGTTTCCCCTGGTACCATCCCAAGTCAGTTATGCATGTGTGAATGTATTCTATGGTTTGGTAGATTAATTACCTCCACTCCATATGTATTCCCTAGCACACCAAGCCACTGATTGACTTGTTCAAGGCAAAGAAGTCTATGCTTGGGATCTAATCCATGGACTTGCGTAAGACTTCAAAATCCTTGATGATGGTTCCCCACCTGAACTCGATAGTGTTTTACTATAAGACTACTACGTGGTCATGCTCGTCTTGGATAGCGTGTTCACAGGTTTGTAGCAGAACCAGCTCATGTTTTGGAGCTTGCTATCGCAGTTCATTCCCCTAGAATCTCGCAACGTCATCTCGTCAAATTGTGTTGCAAACTCTCATTTTCTTTCTAGACTGGATGGGTCTGGAATATCCTAACACCAACCAGATCTGAATCTCAAGAAGATATGATGGTTGGAACATACTCCAAGAACTATATTGTTGGTCTCTCTGTAACCGGTAACGTGGATGTCGTGGACAACACACCTAGCCGGAAGGCCTATTATTGTAGTATCTTGGTTAAAGAAGTTGGTCACTTCCCCATAAGGATCTCGTAGGATCTGCCTCCGTAGTTATTCCTTATGGATTCTTGAGCTTCCGAAGTCCGACCTTTTACTTGATGTTCTAGATATCAAACCATATCTATGAATGGATTACGCTAGCACATCAAGGAGAACATTAGAAGCGGAGTGCTAAATTTCTCTCGGTCGATCGTCCAGATTCTGTTCCCTTAGCCTCTCTAAGGGAAGATCTGAGAAGGTGTTATCTTCCTTTGTATCCGCATCGTCCATCACTAGTCATCATGGTAGTATGTCGTGTTGCCAGGATCCTTGCCACGGATGTTGGTAGAACCTTCATGAATATGGAAATGCTCAAGTTCTTGAGAGCACGCGTAAGCAAAATCATCCCTTGTGTTGTCTTCAACAAGGTAGTCCACATCATCCATCCTAGTCCGAGTATGCCATTTCTTCGAGCTATCTCAAACGATCAATTGTAAATTGCCTTAAGTTGGTATGAAGAGTTTCAATGATTTATGGATTAAAAGTAATTCTTTTGCCACTTAAGGGAACAGTTCAACGAGTCACCTTCTCCGAGGTGCCCTGTTATGGGTTCATGACAATTATCTCCTCGCAACTTTGAAACCTTGCACCACCTTACTCAAGCGTGGAATTGCTACCTACCAACTTGAATCCTCGTCGTCTGATTTCCATCACCCTGATGTGAACTTTGTGTCTCAATTGGAGAGATGTTCCTATGTCTCACTCCATGAGTTGATCCTAAGTTTTTTTGATCTTCGAGAAGATTGATCCTTCTAGAGTTTTCCCTTCCCTCTCGTTGTCATGTTGGTTGGAGTTCTCAGAGCAAGACATCGAGACAAAGATGGTGATCGAACCAATGTTCTTATGAAGTGCAACTTGGATCGTGAAGTTTGGTTAAGTTTGCGTCCCCCTTCATCTTACCCTATGCTTGAATCTCGGGACGAGATTCTTGTTTAGTGGGGGTGAGTTGTCACAGCCCTAGCTTAGCTTTGCTTACTCTTGCACGATCATCATGGCATCATGTTTATTTTTTATGAAACTGAAATGGGGATGATCAAACCCCTAGCACCAAAGTAATGCAAATAGGCCCAACTTTAAATATTTTCAATGAACCCAATATGCCCTTAAAAAATGTTCATCATTTTTGGTTCTGGCTAAAACCTCTGCCAAAAATGGGTTCATAAATTTTGGAGCCATTTTGGATTTTTGAATTAAGACATAACTATTTGCTTTTTGGGCATTTAAAATACTATAAATACTTCTAAATGCCCAAATACTTTTGCAAGTAATTTTAGGCTATTGGGAGTAATTCCAAAGGTGCTTATGATTATTTTTAGAATTTTCTAAAATGGATTAGTATTTCTACTAATTCAAAACAAACAATAGAGAATTAAATAAATGAAAACAGAAAAGAGAAGAGGGAAGAGTTACCTGCCGCTCACCTCCCTGGCCTAGCCCAGCCCACTGGCCTCCCCCTGTCGTCTTCCTCCCCTGCCAGGAGGACGATGGTGCGTGCCCACCGCGTGCACGTCGCATGCCGGCCACCTCCTGCTTCCTGGAGGGCTCCACCGAGCTGGATTAGGACGCAGGCGCCGTCCGGATCGAGCCCTCCTCCCGTCGCAGCTCTCCCCTCCCCTGGTTCTCTCCACCCATCTCCTCTCGAGCGGAGCTCGTCGCCACCGTCGTCGTTCGCCATGGCCACCATGCTCCCCTCACCACCTCGACCTGCCCAGAGGCTCCGCCACTGTCGCCTACGCCTTCTGCACCGAGCCAAGCGAGCCGGGAAGCCTTGCTTCATCCTCGGCGTCGTCTTCTTCAACGTCGGCCACCGGAGATCGCCACCGTTGTTCGCCGCCGTCCGCGCTTCCCCAAGGCCGCCGACCAGCTCTCTGGATCCGTCGTAAGCTCCTCTACCTAGCCCCCTACTTCCCGTGCTCGATTACGCCGCGTAGCCACCGCCCCCTTCGAGCCCGAGCGTTCCTCGCCGCCGGCCATGTCGCCGTCGTGGCTACGGCCGTGCAAGCACGCGTCCGAGTGCACCACCGCATTCAGTGCATCCTCAGGAGCCTAACACATGCACTCCCTCGCCCTGCCGCGCACCGTAGCCCTCTTTCCCTCTCCGCCCGAACTCCGGCGCCGCCGCGAGCTCTGCTCCGGCGAGCTCCGGCCACCCTGCGCCCTGCTGCTGCCTCTGCTCGATGCGGCCGAGCGAGGGCTTCCTCCTGGTGCCACCAGTGCGCAAAACGGTGACCCGCACGAGAAACCCGAGCAACTCCGGCAAAACCCCGCCATGTATTTGGTCGCCGCCGACCAAGCTCCGGCGAGCTGACGTGGCGCTGGCTTAATTAGTGCTAATGACCCTGCTAAAACCCCCTAGAGCCACTTCCATGTGGGCCCAGTGCCTGTTTAGTTTAACTTAATGTTCTGTTTAGATTAGTTATTAACCCAGCTGGTCCCACACGTTAGTTTGACTTGCTGACGTGGCCTTTGACCGGCCCCACACGTCAGTGACTCATGCCAGCGGTGTGTCACTGACCAGTAGGCCCCACTGGTCAGATTTGACCTAGCCAGCCACAGTTTACCTGATGATGTCACTCTTACGCCATGCTGACGCAGTAAAACCTTTTCTGGATTTTTAATAAATCTAGAAATGATTTATTTATTTTCAGAAAATGCCTAAAACTTCTAAAAATCATAGAAAATAATCTATAACTCAGAATGAAATAATTTATATATGAAAAATTATCAGAAAAATTCAAGGAATCTATTTATGGAATTTTCATGCATGTTAGAACAACTTATGGCTGCTGTTTAGGCCAATTCATATAAATGGAATTTAAACTCTCACATATGGAGTTTGAATTTGAACCTAGGGTTCAAACCAACTCCATTTAACATGTTGCTAGTTGCATTAGCTCAAACCACAGCATATTGACATGTCATGATCATGCATCATATTGTGCACTGCATTGATTGTGTTTCTTTCTCTGTTGCCGATATTTGTCCCCTCTCGATAGACGTGGTTTCGACGATGAGATCGATGACACCGATGAAGAACTATATTATTTTCAGGAGTGCCAGGCAAGAAAAACCCCCTTGTTCATTTCGATACAATCCCACTCTCTCGCTCCTGCTCTCTTTTACTGCATTAGGACAACAACGATTCAACTGTTACTTGTTGCGGTAGTTGAACCCATTATCCTCTGCATGACCTGTCATTGCCACAGTAAATAGATGAAACCCACTAGCATGAGTAGGAGTTGTTTGAGCCCTGATGTGCCTACTCATTCATGCTCGTTGTCATGCCTGCTACTGCTTAGAGTTGAGTCGGGTCTGATTCATCGGGAATGAATTGGAATGGTGATGAACATGTCCTACTGTTCAGAGCTAAGTGTGTGAACACGATTTGGTAAAGGTAGCGGTGAGAGGACATGTAGGAGTACATGGTGGGTTGTATCATTGAAGCCGTCCTGAGGAACTGAGTTCTGTGTTTGTGATCCATGAAACAGTTACTACCACGCATTGGGCCCGAAACCAATGGACCCTCTCGCCTTCTTGATCACGCTTGTCCTCTGTCCAGGAGTTGCAACTAGTTTCTGGTGTTTATAGGATTTGTGTTGGTGGCCGTGCGTAGCGCTGACCCTAGGGGTGGGCTATGATGCGGTAGATACACCATGGCCGGGCATGCCGGGCGCCCGTTTGGTGTCTCGGAACCCTGTACACATCATCCAAGGCTGTATGTGGAAACCTCGGCCGGACTCCCTGCGGATGGAACCTGGATAGGCGATAAACCTGGACTAGAGACTTGAGTGTTTAGGTAGGCTGTGGCCGACACCCTCGTTGGGCTTCCGCTTGAAGGTTGCCGCATACATGTCATGTAAACGGCGATAAGTGGTGAGAGCGTGTGTGAAGAAGTACACCCCTGCAGGGTTAACATCATCTATTCGAATAGCCGTGTCCGCGGTAAAGGACTTCTAGGATGCCTATAATAGTTCACAGACAAGTGAAAGTGGATACCCTAAAACTCGCAAGATAAGTGTGAGTGCTATGGATGGCCTTCTCGTAGGGAGACGGGAGTGGATCCATAGTGGTGTATTGAATGGTGAATATGTGGACTCGTGTGCGCCACCTCAAAAGAGTTGCTTGCAGTCGTAGTTCAGGTTAGCCACTAAGTCAAAGCTAGCTTCCTGCAGTTAAACTCCACCACCCCCTTTATTGATACCGATGCATATGTAGATAGTTCTGATGTAAGTCTTGCTGGGTACAATTGTACTCACGTTTTCCTATTTTATGTTTTGCAGAGAGACGTCAGTCTCGCTAGTAGTTCTGTGTGGCCTTCGACGTTTAGCTTGATACCTCAGCTACGATCCTGTGCCCTCGGCAGGATCTGGTAGATAGTCAGGCTTCTCAGCCTTTTTCATTTGTAGATGTCTGTACTCAGACATGTTAAGTTTCTGCATGTGTTTACTTGTATGCTATGATTGTTGGGTCATGAGACCCATGTTTGTAATATCTCGCTCCTCGGAGCCTAATGAATAAATACTTTGAGTCGTAGAGTTATGTTGTGATGCCATGTTGTATTTACACATATCGAGCATATTGTGTGTATGATTGAAATGCTTGGTATGTCTGGGATCCGACAACCTGGTTGTTTATCCTTGGCAGCCTCTCTTATGGGGAAATGTAGTCTAGTGCTTCCATGAGCCATAGTAGTCCGCTACAGCCCGGTTCACCGGAGTCCTGCTAGCCCAGCACTACTGCTCAGGACACTTGACTAGCCGGCATGTGTTTCATTTCGTTCCTATGTCTGTCCCTTCGGGGAAACGTCACGCGGTGACTTCCAGAGTCCTGCCTAGCGTGCTACAGCCCGGGTTCCCCGGAGTCCTGTTAGCCCAGTGCTACAGCCCGGATTCACATGCTGCTGACCGACATGCTCGATGTGATTCATGTATGCCTATCCCCATAGGTTAGTGCCGCTTTGGGTTCACGACTAGCCATGTCGGCCCGGGTTCTCTGTCATATGGACGCTAGCGACATTATCATATACGTGAGCCAAAAGGCGCAAACGGTCCCGGGCCAGGTAAGGTGGCACCTGTGGGAATACCTGCGTGAGGCCGCAAAGTGATATGAAGTGTTGCATGCTAGATCGGTGTGACTTAGGATCGGGGTCCTGACAAAAATACTTATGCTACTCTGCTGCATCACACTTTCCTCTTCAAGGGAAAACCAATGCAAGTGCTCAAGAGGTAGCAATACGTCTGCATCGTATCTACTTTTCCAAACACTTTTGCCCTTGTTTTGGACTCTCACTTGCATGATTTGAATGGAACTAACCCGGACTGATGCTGTTTTCCGCAGAATTGCCATGGTGTTATTTATGTGCAGAAACAAAAGTTCTCAGAATGACCACAAACTTCACGAAACGTCTTTTTGGAAATAAAAAAATCCTGGCAAAAGATCAAGACCAGGGGGCCCACACCCTAGCCACGAGGGTGGGGGCACGCCTGCCCCCTGGGCGCGCCCCCTACCTCGTGGCCCCCCTGGAGCTCCTCCGACCTCAACTCCAACTCTATATATTTGCTTTCGGGGAGAAAAAAATAAAGGAGAAGGATTCATCGTGTTTTACGATACAGAGCTCCGGAGAGGGGAATCCGTCGCCGTCGTCATCATCAACCATCCTCCATCACCAATTTCATGATGCTCACCGCCATGCGTGAGTAATTCCATCGTAGGCTTGCTGGACGGTGATGGGTTGGATGAGATTTCTCATGTAATCGAGTTAGTTTTGTTAGGGTTTGATCCCTAGTATCCACTATGTTCTGAGATTGATGTTGCTATGACTTTGCCATGCTTAATGCTTGTCACTAGGGCCCGAGTACCATGATTTCAGATGTGAACCTATTATGTTTTCATCAATATATGAGAGTTCTTGATCCTATCTTGCAAGTCTATAGTCACCTACTATGTGTTATGATCCGGCAACCCCGAAGTGACAATAATCGGGACCACTCCTGGTGATGACCGTAGTTTGAGGAGTTCATGTATTCACCATGTGTTAATGCTTTGGTCTGGTACTCTATTAAACCGAGGCCTTAATATCCCTTAGTTTCCATTAGGACCCCACTGCCACGGGAGGGTAGGACAAAAGATGTCATGCAATTTCTTTTCCATAAGCACGTATGACTATATTCGGAATACATGCCTACATTACATTGATGAATTGGAGCTAGTTCTGTGTCACCCAATGTTATGACCGTTACATGATGAACCGCATCGGCATAATTCTCTATCACTGATCCATTGCCTACGAGCTTCCCATATATTGTTCTCCGCTTATTAACTTTTCCGCTGCTATTATTACAATCACTACAGAATACCAAAAACATTACTTTTGCTATCATTACCTTTTGCTACCGTCACCACTACAATCATATTACTTTGCTACTAAACACTTTGCTGCAGATATTAAGTTTCCAGGTGTGGTTGAATTGACAACTTAGCTGCTAATACTTGAGAATATTCTTTGGTTCCCCTTGTGTCGAATCAATAAATTTGGGTTGAATACTCTACCCTCGAAAACTTTTGCGATCCCCTATAATTGTGGGTTACCATGCCCCCCTCCACCATAATCCACCTCGGTCATATCGTAGCGGTGCTTAGGCGAAGCCCTGTTCCGATAGCATCATCATCACCGTCATCACACCGTTGTGCTGACGAAGCTCTCCCTCGACACTCTGCTGGATCATGAGTTCGTGGGACGTCACTGAGCTGAAGGTGTGCAGATCGCGGAGGTATCGTACTTTCGGTACTAGGATCGGTTGATCGTGAAGACGTACGACTACATCAACCTTGTTGTCATAACGCTTCCGCTTACAGTCTACAAGGGTACATGGACAACACTACTCCCCTCTCGTTGCTATGCATCACCATGCTCTTGCGTGTGCATAGGAATTTTTTTGAAATTACTATGTTCCCCAACACTGCCATCTTCTTAAGAGCATGAGCCTTGACCAATGGCTCTATAACTGGCTTCTCCAGATCCTCCTCTGGCAGTAGGGTGAAATTTGCCTTCAGCGCGGTCCAAAGGTTATCTTTCTGCCTATTGTTGACATAAGACACCTGAGGGTCTTTGTTCTTAGGCTTATACCATTGGTGGATGCTGATCGAGATCATGTCCCTAACAAGAAACCCGCACTGAGCAGAAAATGCTTCCTTAGTCTGGATGGGTTCAATCGGTTGACCATCGCCCGCGATTGCTGTGATCGTCAACCTTTCATCCTAGCGCAACTTTTTCTTCGGGCCTCGTCTCGTTATCGAAGTTCGGCTCGATCTGGAGGGCTAGAAAAGAAGAAAGAAGAGAGTTAATATGTGTACGTACCAAAACAATGAATGCATCAATTAGCTAGTCAGCACATACATAATTAATATATATACCTGGCCGGACTCCGTTCGGTCACCGGAGCCGTCATCATGGTCTCCTTCTTCTACCGGCATTCGGTCACCGGAGCCATCATAATCATTTCCTTCCTCCTCCATTGTTTGATCACCGGAGCCTGCTTCACCCTCTCCTTCCATACCATCGGTGTCGTTGAGATAGTATAAGACATCACCTCCGTTGAGGATTATGTCCCCCAACACCTGTTCTGCTTCCAAGTCTCGGTGCTTAGTAGTTTCTGCGAATATTACAACATGGCAATTAATATACAAACATGAAAATGGATATATTAGTGGCAAATGTAGACCTAGCTAGCTAATCACAACAAGGAATCATATTAGTGTCCTCGACGCTTCTATTGTTTGGGGTGGCCTCGGCAACGCTTCTAGGGTCTGGGGTGGCCTCGACGACAACGCTCTTTTAACTTGGTAAATTTTGGTGGCCTCGGCAGTGCTTCTAGGGTTTGGGCCGAACCGCCTCTCTCATGATTGTCCGATGTCCGGACTGACAAGGGATTTAACAAATGGCTCCATTCTGGATGTGCAGAAAATGGTCTATATTTTTCCTGATCTCACCATTGGTCCCGGTTCATGCCTGGAACCGGGACAAATGGGTCCAGACGAACCAGGACCAATGCCCCACGAGGCCCGGTCGGCCTCCTGGGCTCATGAACCAGGACGTATGCCTCCATTGGTCCCGGTTCATGACTGAACCGGGACTAACGGGCTGGCCAGGCCTGAACCAAAGCCCTATTTCCTACTAGTGGATGTACAGTGGGCATGGAGAAAAAGGAGCGAAATTAAAGGGTCATAGCCTCATTTGTTCCACTGGCTAGTACAGCCGATTGTGTATATTATCATGTACAGTATAGTAGTACACCGGATCAAGGTGCGCAAAGGATCATTTGTTCCACACAGGAGCCAAGAAAGGAAATACTCCGTCAGCCACGAAATTTCAGCGAACACCCCAGAGCAAGACAAGACCTCAACTCGGGATTGAGATGTGATCAGTTGGATGTGATCATGTGAGCACGCGGTGCCCACCAATAAAGGTGACCAGGGCAACCGCGAAACACCCTCCTCATCCCGGGACATTGCATTCAATAAGCTTTTTTTGCTGCTTGTATTACACTTGTGCTCTAATTATTTTTGATGTATGATCCCCTGTCGAAGATTAGAACTAACCACTGCTTCTAAGAAGTTCTTACTACCATGTATGATCCCCTGACAAACACGTTGATAGTCCTTGCCTTGCCCCTTTTTACCCCGATCACTTCAGGGCCAGGTACCTAGGGTGGTATCCTCTCTACCAATGGAGCTCCAACCTCGCATCCTCTACATGATAACCTACGTCAGCGCCACCGTGTATAAATACGCGCCCACTTGCCAGTAGCCACTCCTCTGTCTCACTGAACTTCTACTACCACCAGCTTGCCAGCAGCCACTCAGCAACTTCTCTCACACACACACACACTCACTCTCTTAGCTAGCTCATGTCGCACACGATGGATAATAAATGGACAGCAGGTGGACACGGGCTTCTGTTTCGGTCACTCCATTGGGTGTTTGGCCAAGTTTTCTATCCGGATGACGCAAACGAATAAAATGGGTCGCCACGAGTTGGAGTTGATCTTAGTGACAAGCTTAGGGAGTGGTGCATGTGCTCGAGGGAAACATTACTGCAGAGATGCTGACAATGGCTTTTCAAAAGCAATTTCCTTGAGGTGGTCAATGTAAAGCAAATTATTTTGAATACATGTGTCTTCTCATCAAACCGCCACGCTTGACAATGGAACTACCATCGACGGCTCAAGGGAAACCATAGGCCAAAAACTACCATCTACTGTACTCAAGAGTTAAATTTGCATGCATCTAAAAAGTGGTGCATGTTAACCAGGTGAGGTCCAGTCCAGTGGCTAAACTTGTGGGATGCGTAGCCGAGGGTTTCAACTGCTATTAGGACAGTCAGGGAGGAAATCAGCAGAGCATGATCAGCAGCTAGGTAGTGGAGTGGTGTTTGTGTTTGAGGGAAACATCATTACAAATATGTTTTTTCTTTATAGAAATCAAAGGGCATTACAACCCAAACACAGACTACCAACACCCACATTTTATCATCGGATTTACAGCCTCAAGGCATCCGAAAAACACACCCTGAACCTAGCTACATAGTAGACTAGGTTGGAACTGAGACAGAAGTGTGCATACGCTCAAATAACCAAAAGACACACACCCCACGCTACAAAGATGACACCAAAGCTCTGGACCGAGACTCACCAATGTTCATTCACCCAGTCGAGGTATCCACGATGCCCAGCTCCTTCTCACCTAAAAGATCTCAGTAGTGACTCGCTCCAGAGGCCACTACAGAGATGTTGACGGTGGATTCTGGGAAACCGGTATTTTCTCATCAGGTTCATGGCATTGGTGTAATTGGAGATGTATGACCATCCTTTGCGGCTGAAAGGCAGTGAAGTTGTAACTAGAATTGGTAAAATGACAGCAACATCTGGAGCTGCTTATTACAAGCTTTTTACAATATGGGTGAGAGCTTATGGGGTGCCAAAATCTTTTCACCAGAGAGATGATGATATGCATGGCTTTAGGGCTAGTAAAGTTGTAAGAATCAGTGTGGGGTGAGATGATAGCGAAAAAAACGAAATGTGAACAAGTGTGGCAGTGGCCATAGCTAGATTTGTCCTACCTTGTCATGTACTGGTATCAAATGGGCACTCATGGAAGTGTATGGAGCCGCTCAGCTGAGCTCAAACCTGAGTTTTTGGCTGATTTAGTTCGTATTTATGGAAATGAATAGCTCCCCATTCTGGTGGGGGTGATTTCAACATTATACGATGGCGGGAAGAAAAGAACAATGACAACTTTGACGGCAGATGGTCGTTTATGTTTAACACAGTAATTGAAAGCCTGGATCTCAGAGAGATCGAGCTTTCTGGTAGAATGTTTGCCTAGGCTAATACGTTGCCAATTCCAACATATGAGAAGTTGGATCGTGTTCTCACCAGCGTGGAATGGGAGCAAAAGTTTCCCTTGGTGACAGGCCAGGTGTTATCCAGAGGGATATCTGACCATACTCCATAACTTGTTAACTCTAGGGAGGCAACTCATGTGTGAAATAAGAATATCTTATCTTTTGAATTAGCATGGTTTGAGTGAGAGGGTTTCCTGGATCTAATAGCACATGAGTGAGCAAAAGATTCAGGAGGAAGATCGGGTATAGAAAGATGGCAGAATAAGATTAGGCCCTTACTGTTGGGGAACGTAGCATAAATTCAAAATTTTCCTACGTGTCACCAAGATCTATCTATGGAGTCATCTAGCAACGAGGGAGGAGTGGATCTACATACCCTTGTAGATCGCGCGCGGAAGCGTTCAAGAGAACGGGGTTGATGGAGTCGTACTCGTCGTGATCCAAATCACCGATGATCCTAGCGTTGAATGGACGGCACCTCCGTGTTCAACACACGTACGGAGCAGCGACGTCTCCTTCTTCTTGATCCAGCAAGGGGGAAGGAGAGGTTGATGGAGATCTAGCAGCACGACGGCGTGGTGGTGGAAGTAGCGGGATTCCAACAGGGCTTCGCCAAGCGCTGCGGGAGGAGGGAGATGTGTCATGGGAGGGAGAGGGAGGCGCCAGGGCTTAGGTTATGCTGACCTCCCTTCCCCCCACTATATATAGGGCCAAGGGAGAGGGGGGGCGCAGCCTTGGCCCTTCCTCCAAGGAAGGGTGCGGCCAGGGAGGAGTCCCTCCTCCCCAAGGCACCTCGGAGGTGCCTTCCCCCTTTAGGACTCTTCCTTTCCCTCTTCTCTTGGCGCATGGGCCTCTTGGGGCTGGTGCCCTTGGCCCATATAGGCCAAGGCGCACCCCCTACAGCCCATGTGGCCCCCCGGGGCAGGTGGCCCCACCCGGTGGACCCCCGGGACCCTTCCGGTGGTCCTGGTACAACACCGGTGACCCCGGAACTTGTCCCGATGGCCGAAATAGCACTTCCTATATATAATTCTTTACCTCCGGACCATTCCGGAACTCCTCGTGGCGTCCGGGATCTCATCCGGGACTCCGAACAACTTTCGGGTTACCGCATAATAATATCTCTATAACCCTAGCGTCACCGAACCTTAAGTGTGTAGACCCTACGGGTTCGGGAGACATGCAGACATGACCGAGATGACTCTCCGGTCAATAACCAACAGCGGGATCTGGATACCCATGTTGGCTCCCACATGTTCCACGATGATCTCATCGGATGAACCACGATGTCAAGGACTTAATCAATCCCGTATACAATTCCCTTTGTCTAGCGGTACGATACTTGCCCGAGATTCGGTCGTCGGTATCCCGATACCTTGTTCAATCTCGTTACCGGCAAGTCTCTTTACTCGTTCCGTAACACATCATCCCGTGATCAACTCCTTGATCACAGTGTGCACATTATGATGATGTCCTACCGAGTGGGCCCAGAGATACCTCTCCGCCGTCACACGGAGTGACAAATCCCAGTCTCGATTCGTGCCAACCCAACAGACACTTTCGGAGATACCCGTAGTGTACCTTTATAGCCACCCAGTTACGTTGTGACGTTTGGCACACCCAAAGCACTCCTACGGTATCCGGGAGTTGCACAATCTCATGGTCTAAGGAAATGATACTTGACATTAGAAAAGCTTTAGCATACGAACTACACGATCTTGCTAGCTTAGGATTGGGTCTTGTCCATCACATCATTCTCCTAATGATGTGATCCCGTTATCAACGACATCCAATGTCCATGGTCAGGAAACCGTAACCATCTATTGATCAACGAGCTAGTCAACTAGAGGCTTACTAGGGACATGGTGTTGTCTATATGTATCCACACATGTATCTGAGTTTCCTATCAATACAATTCTAGCATGGATAATAAACGATTATCATGAACAAGGAAATATAATAATAACCAATTTATTATTGCCTCTAGGGCATATTTCCAACAGTCTCCCACTTGCACTAGAGTCAATAATCTAGTTCACGTCGCCATGTGATTAACACTCAAGGTCACATCCCCATGTGACTAACACCCAAAGAGTTTATTAGAGTCAATAATCTAGTTCACATTACCATGTGATTAACACTCGATGAGTTCTGGGTTTGATCATGTTATGCTTGTGAGAGATGTTATAGTCAACGGGTCTGAATCTTTCAGATCCGTATGTACTTCGCAAAACTCTATGTCATCTTGTAGATGCAGCTACTACGCTATATTTGGAGCCATTTCAAATAACTGTTCTACTTGGAGCTATTCTTAATTGTTGCTCCATTATACGTATCCGGTATCTCTACTCAGAGCTATCCGGATAGGTGTTAAGCTTGCATCGACGTAACCCTTTATGACGAACTCTTTTACCACCTCCATAATCGAGAAAATTCCTTAGTCCACAAGTTACTAAGGATAAATTTGACCGCTGTCCTGTGATCCATTCTTAGATCACTCTTGTACCCCTTTACTGACTCATGGTAAGGCACATTTCAGGTGCGGTACACAGCATAGCATACTGTAGAGCCTATGTCTTAAGCATAGGGGACGACCTTCGTCCTTTCTCTCTATTCTGCCGTGGTCGAGCTTTAAGTCTTAACTTCATACCTTACAACTCAGGCAAGAACTCCTTCTTTGACTGATCCATCTTGAACACCTTCAAGATCATGTCAAGGTATGTGCTCATTTGAAAGTATCATTAAGCGTTTTGATCTATCCTTATAGATCTTGATGCTCAATGTTCAAGTAGCTTAATCCAGGTTTTCCATTGAAAAATACTTTCCAAATAACCCTATATGCTTTCCAGAAATTCTACGTCATTTCTGATTAACAACATGTCAACAACATACACTCATCAGAAACTCTATAGTGCTCCCACTCACCTTTTTGGAAATATAAGTTTCTCATAAACTTTGTATACACCCAAAATCTTTGATCATCTCATCAAAGCACACATTCCAATTCCGAGATGCTTACTCCAGTCCTTAGAAGGATTGCTGGAGCTTTGCATACTTATTAGCATCTTTCAGGATTGACAAAACCTTCCGGTTGTATCACATACAACCTTTCCTCAAGAAAATCGTCGAGGAAACAATGGTTTTTGACATCCTATCTGCAAGATTTCATAAATAATGCAGTAATCGCTAATATAATTCCAACAGACTCTTAGCATCGCTACGAGTGAGAAAGTTTCATCGTAGTCAACTCCTTGAACTTGTCGGAAAACATCTTAACGACAAGTCGAGCTTTCTTAATGGTGACATTTACCATCATTGTCCGTCTTCCTTTTAAAATCCATATGTACCTAACAGCCTTACGACCATCAAGTAGTTCTTCCAAAGTCTACACTTTGTTTTCATATATGGATCCTCTCTTGGATTATATGGCCTCGAGCCATTTTGGAATCCGGGCCCACCATCGCTTCTCCATAGCTCGTAGATTCATTGTTGTCTAGCAACATGACTTCCAAGACAGGATTACATACCACTCTGAAGTAGTACGCATCCTTGTCATCCCACGAGGTTTGGTAGTGACTTGATCTGAAGTTTCATGATCACTATCATAAGCTTCCACTTCAATTGGTGTAGGTGCCACAGGAACAACTCCCTGTGCCCCGCCACACACTAGTTGAAGAGACGGTTCAATAACCTCAACAAGTCTCCACCATCCTCCCACTCAATTCTTTCGAGAGAAACTTTTCCTCGAGAAAGGACCTGATTCTAGAAACAATCCCTTATTGCTTTCGGATCTGAGACAGGAGGTATACCCAACTGTTTTGGGTGTCCTATGAAGATGCATTTATCCGCTTTGGGTTCGAGCTTATCAGCCTAAAACTTTTCACATAAGCGTCGCAGCCCCAAACTTTTAAGAAATGACAGCTTAGGTTTCTCTAAACCATAGTTCATACGGTGTCATCTCATCGGAATTACGTGGTGCCCTATTTAAAGTGAATGTGGTTGTCTCTAATGCCTAACCCATAAACTATCGTGGTAATTCGATAAGAGACATCATGGTATGCATCATATCCAATAGGGTGCAGTTATGATGTTCGGACACACCATCACACTACAGTGTTCCAGGCTGTATTAGTTGTGAAACAATTTCCACAATGTCTTAATTCTGTGCCAAACTCGTAATTCAGATATTCATCTCTATGATCATATCATAGATACTTTATCCTCTTGTCACGACGATCTTTCAACTTCACCCTGAAATTACTTGAACCTTTCAATAATTCAGACTCGTGATTCATCAAGTAAATGTACTCAACATCTACTCAAATCACCTGTGAAGTAAGAACATAACGATATCCACTACACGCCTCAGCACTCATTGGACTGCGCACATCAAGATGTATTACTTCCAACAAGTTGCTTTCTAGTTCCATTTTACTGAAAACGAGGCTTTCAGTCATCTTGCCCATGTGGTATGATTTGCATGTCTCAAGTGATTCAAAATCAAGTGAGTCCAAACGATCCATGTGTATGGAGTTTCTTCATGCATATCTACCAACAAACATGGTTCGCATGTCTCAATCCTTTCAAAAATGAGTGAGTCCAAAGATCCATCAACATGGAGCTTCTTCATGCGTTTTATACCGATATGACTTACGTGGCAGTGCCACAAGTAGGTGGTACTATCATTACTATCTTTTGGCATGAACATGTGTATCACTACGATCGAGATTCAATAAACCATTCATTTCAGGTGTAAGACCATTGAAGGTATTATTCAAATAAACAGAGTAACCATTATTCTCTTTAAATGAATAACTGTATTGCGATAGACATAATCCAATCATGTCTATGCTCAACGCGAACACCAATCTCGATGGTAGAGGGAGCGTGCGATGCTTGATCATATCAACATTGGAAACACTTCCAACACATATCGTCAGCTCACCTTTAGCTAGTCTCCGTTTATTCCGTAGCTTTTATTTCGAGTTACTAACACTTAGCAACCGAACGGTATCTAATACCCTGGTGCTACTAGGAGTACTAGTAAAGTACACATCAACACAATGTATATCCAATATACTTCTATCGACCTTGCCAGCCTTCTCATCTACCAAGTATCTAGGGTAATTCTGCTCCAGTGGCTGTTCCCCTTATTACAGAAGCACTTAGTCTCGGGTTTGGGTTCAACCTTGGGTTTCTTCACTAGAGCAGTAGCTGAATTGCCGTTTCATGAAGTATCCCTTCTTGCCCTTGCCCTTCTTGAAACTAGTGGTTTCGCCAACCATCAACAATTGATGCTCCTTCTTGATTTCTACTTTTGTGGTGTCAAACATCGCGAATATCTCAAGGATCATCATATATGTCCCCGATACATTAAAGTTCATCACGAAGCTCTAGCAGCTTGGTGGTAATGACTTCGGAGAAACATCACTATCTCATCTGGAAGATCAACTCCCACTCGATTCAAATGATTGTTGTACTCAGACAATCTGAGCACAAGCTCAACAATTGAGCTTTTCTCCTTAGTTTGTAGGCTAAGAAAATCGTCGGAGGTCTTATACCTCTTGACGTGGGCACGAGCCTGAAATCCCAATTTCATCCCTCGAAACATCTCATATGTTTCGCGACGTTTCAAAACGTCTTCGGTGCCTCAACTCTAAACCGTTTAACTGAACTATCACGTAGTTATCAAAAATGTGTATGTCAGATGTTTGCAACATCCACAGACAATGTTCGAGGTTTAGCACACTGAGCGGTGCATTAAGGACATAAGCCTTCTATGAAGCAATGAGGACAATCCTCAGTTTACGGACCTAGTCCGCATAATTGCTACTATCAACTTTCAACTAAATTTTCTCTAGGAACATATCTAAACAGTAGAACTGAAGCGTGAGCTACGACATAATTTGCGAAGACCTTTTGACTATGTTCAGGATAATTAAGTTCATCTTATGAACTCCCACTTAGATAGACATCCCTCTAGTCATCTAAGTGATTACATGATCCGAGTCAACTAGGCCGTGTCCGATCATCACGTGAGACGGACTAGTCAACATCGGTGAACATCTTCATGTTGATCGTATCTTCTATACGATTCATGCTCGACCTTTCGGTCTCTTGTGTTCCGAGGCCATGTCTGTACACATGCTAGGCTCGTCAAGTCAACCTAAGTGTTTCGCGTGTGTAAATCTGTCTTACACCCGTTGTATGTGAACATTAGAATCTATCACACCCGATCATCACATGGTGCTTCGAAACAACGAACTGTCGCAACGGTGCACAGTTAGGGGGAACACTTTCTTGAAATTATTATGAGGGATCATCTTATTTACTACCGTCGTTCTAAGTAAACAAGATGCATAAACATGATAAACATCACATGCAATCAAATAGTGACATGATATGGCCAATATCATATTGCTCCTTTTGATCTCCATCTTCGGGGCTCCATGATCATCAACTTCACCGGCATGACACCATGATCTCCATTATCATGATCTCCATCATCGTGTCTCCATGAAGTTGTCACATCATCTATTACTTCTACTACTACAGCTAACGGTTAGCAATAAAGTAAAGTAATTACATGACGTTTATGTTGACACGCAGGTCATAAATAAATAAAGACAACTCCTATGGCTCCTGCCGGTTGTCATACTCATCGACATGCAAGTCGTGATTCCTATTACAAGAACATGATCAATCTCATACATCACATATATCATTCATCACATCCTTTGGCCATATCACATCACATAGCATACCCTGCAAAAACAAGTTAGACGTCCTCTAATTGTTGTTTGCATGTTTTACGTGGCTGCTATGGGTTTCTAGCAAGAACGTTTCTTACCTACGCAAAAACCACAACGTGATATGGCAATTGCTATTTACCCTTCATAAGGACCCTTTTCATCGAATCCGATCCGACTAAAGTGGGAGAGACAGATACCCGCAAGCCACCTTATGCAACTAGTGCATGTCAGTCGGTGGAACCGGTCTCACGTAAGCGTACGTGTAAGGTTGGTCCGGGCTGCTTCATCCCACGATGCTGCCGAATCAAGATAAGACTAGTAACGGCAAGCATATTGAACAAAATCAACGCCCACAACTACTTTGTGTTCTACTCGTGCATAGAAACTACGCATAGACCTAGCTCATGATACCACTGTTGGGGAACGTAGCATAAATTCAAAATTTTCCTACGTGTCACCAAGATCTATCTATGGAGTCATCTAGCAACGAGGGAGGAGTGGATCTACATACCCTTGTAGATCGCGCGTGGAAGCGTTCAAGAGAACGGGGTTGATGGAGTCGTACTCGTCGTGATCCAAATCACCGATGATCCTAGCGCCGAACGGACGGCACCTCCGCGTTCAACACACGTACGGAGCAGCGACATCTCCTTCTTCTTGATCCAGCAAGGGGGAAGGAGAGGTTGATGGAGATCTAGCAGCACGACGGCGTGGTGGTGGAAGTAGCGGGATTCCAACAGGGCTTCGCCAAGCGCTGCGGGAGGAGGGAGATGTGTCATGCGAGGGAGAGGGAGGCGCCAGGGCTTAGGTTATGCTTCCCTCCCTTCCCCCCACTATATATAGGGCCAAGGGAGAGGGGGGGCGCATCCTTGGCCCTTCCTCCAAGGAAGGGTGCGGCCAGGGAGGAGTCCCTCCTCCCCAAGGCACCTCGGAGGTGCCTTCCCCCTTTAGGACACTTCCTTTCCCTCTTCTCTTGGCGCATGGGCCTCTTGGGGCTGGTGGCCTTGGCCCATATAGGCCAAGGCGCACCCCCTACAGCCCATGTGGCCCCCCGAGGCAGGTGGCCCCACCCGGTGGACCCCCGGGACCCTTCCGGTGGTCCTGGTACAACACCGGTGACCCCGGAACTTGTCCCGATGGCCGAAATAGCACTTCCTATATATAATTCTTTACCTCCGGACCATTCCGGAACTCCTCGTGACGTCCGGGATCTCATCCGGGACTCCGAACAACTTTCGGGTTACCGCATACTAATATCTCTATAACCCTAGCGTCACCGAACCTTAAGTGTGTAGACCCTACGGGTTCGGGAGACATGCAGACATGACCGAGATGACTCTCCGGTCAATAACCAACAGCGGGATCTGGATACCCATGTTGGCTCCCACATGTTCCACGATGATCTCATCGGATGAACCATGATGTCAAGGACTTAATCAATCCCGTATACAATTCCCTTTGTCTAGCGGTACGATACTTGCCCGAGATTCGATCATCGGTATCCCGATACCTTGTTCAATCTCGTTACCGGCAAGTCTCTTTACTCGTTCCGTAACACATAATCCCGTGATCAACTCCTTGATCACATTGTGCACATTATGATGATGTCCTACCGAGTGGGCCCAGAGATACCTCTCCGTCACACGGAGTGACAAATCCCAGTCTTGATTCGTGCCAACCCAACAGACACTTTCGGAGATACCCGTAGTGTACCTTTATAGCCACCCAGTTATGTTGTGACGTTTGGCACACCCAAAGCACTCCTACGGTATCCGGGAGTTGCACAATCTCATGGTCTAAGGAAATGATACTTGACATTAGAAAAGCTTTAGCATACGAACTACACGATCTAGTGCTATGCTTAGGATTGGGTCTTGTCCATCACATCATTCTCCTAATGATGTGATCCCTTTATCAACGACATCCAATGTCCATGGTCAGGAAACCGCAACCATCTATTGATCAACGAGCTAGTCAACTAGAGGCTTACTAGGGACATGGTGTTGTCTATGTATCCACACATGTATCTGAGTTTCCTATCAATACAATTCTAGCATGGATAATAAACGATTATCATGAACAAGGAAATATAATAATAACCAATTTATTATTGCCTCTAGGGCATATTTCCAACACTTACGTCAGTTCCTTTGCGGTCGGGCTAAACATCTGAGTGGCGTCTATAGGATTGAGAGTAGTCCTGGCCATGAGCAGCCTGGCCCGACCCGGCCCGGCCCGACGCCACTCCCGGGACGAGCTCGGGCATAGATTTTGAGCCCGAAGGCCGGGCCGGGCCGGGCCCGGGCCCATCGTTTTCACGTTTTCCTAAAGGACGGGCCGGTCCGGTCCGAAGCCCAATGGGCTTTTACATGGTTGGGCCGGGCTCGGGCCCAAAAAATAGGCCCAACAGCCGGGCCGGGTGTGACGCCCCCGATTTAATCGTACACTAATCATACACGCAAACGTGTATGATCAAGATCAGGGACTCACGGGAAGATACCACAACACAACTCTACAAATAAAATAAGTCATACAAGCATCATATTACAAGCCAGGGGCCTCGAGGGCTCGAATACAAGAGCTCGATCATAGACGAGTCAGCGGAAGCAACAATATCTGAGTACAGACATAAGTTAAACAAGTTTTCCTTAAGAAGGCTAGCACAAACTGGGATACAGATCGAAAGAGGCGCATGCCTCCTGCCTGGGATCCTCCTAACTACTCCTGGTCGTCGTCAGCGGGCAGCACGTAGTAGTAGGCACCTCCGGTGTAGTAGGAGTCGTCGTCGACGGTGGGCGTCTGGCTCCTGGGCTCCAACATCTGGTTGCGACAACCAGGTAGAAGGGATAGGGGGAAAAGAGGGAGGAAGCAACCGTGAGTACTCATCCAAAGTACTCGCAAGCAAGGAGCTACACTACAAATGTATGCATTGGTATCAACTGGAATAAGGCTATTATATATGGACTGGACTGCAGAAAGCCGGAATAAGAGGGGGATAGCTAGTCCTTTCGAAGACTATGCTTCTGGCAGCCTCCGTCTTGCAGCATGTAGAAGAGAGTAGACTGAAGTCCTCCAAGTAGCATCGCATAGCATAATCCTAACCGATGATCCTCCCCTCGTCGCCCTGTGAGAGAGCGACCACCGGTTGTATCTGGCACTTGAAAGGGTGTGTTTTATTTAGTATCCGGTTCTAGTTGTCATAAGGTCAAGGTACAACTCCAAGCCGTCCTGTTACCGAAGATCACGGCTATTCGAATAGATAAACTTCCCTGCAGGGGTGCACCACATACCCCAACACGCTTGATCCCATTTGGCCGGACACACTTTCCTGGGTCATGCCCGGCCTCGGAAGATCAACACGTCGCAGCCCCACCTAGGCACAACAGAGAGGTCAGCACGCCGGTCTAAATCCTATGGCGCAGGGGTCTGGGCCCATCGCCCTTTGCACACCTGCTACACCACTCTAATGCAAGCAGTATAGAGAAAAGAGTAGGCGATATCTGGTGATCAAAGGGGGGCTTGCCTGGTTGCTCTGGCAAGAGAGAGGGGTCGTCAACACCGTAGTCGTACTGGGTAGCAGCGGCGTCGGTCTCGGTGTCTAGCGAGAGAAGAGGGGGAAGAAACAATAAACACAATGCAAACAAAAGCATGACGATGCATGACATGACAAAGCATGGTGCTAGGCGTGCCCTAACGCGGTACGAGGTGGTACCAGTGAAGAGGGAAACATCCGGGAAGGTATTCCCGGTGTTTTGCATTTTCGGACAGACAAACCGGAGGGGGAAAGTTGCGCGTTTGCTATGCTAGGGATGCATGGCGGACGAACGGGCCGCGTATCCAAGTTCGTCTCGTCGTTCTGAGCAACGTTCATGTACAAAGTTTTTTCATCCGAGCTACGGTTTATTTTATATGATTTTTCAACGTTTTAAACAATTTCTCAAATTTTCTGAATTTATTTATCATTTCAAAATTAAAGGTGAAATTACTAAGTGTACCCACAGCTTGTACACAACAATGTACTAAAGGGGCTGACAGGTGGGGTCCAGTTGACTTCCAAGTCAACCGTCAACTGGGACCGTTGACTGGTCAAAGGGGTCTAGTGGGACCCTCCTCTCAATGACTAGGCTAGTCCAGTCAGCAGTTTGACTTGGTCAAACTGGACAGTAGGCCCACCTGTCATTAGCTATACTGTTAATTAACAGTAGTTAATTAGGTTAAGTAGTTAATTAGGTTAATTAAATTAGGATTAATTAAGTTAATTAATTCTTTAATTAATTAATTAATTAATTAATTAATTTTAACACACATATATTTTTTTTGTTCTAGGTGTGGGGCCCGTTGTCCAGTGGGCCCCTGGGGCCTAAGCGGATCGGGCGTGGGGCGCAGCCCGTGCGGGCGGGCAAGCCCGGCAGGGCGCCGGAGCAGGGAGAGGCCGATGGCCACGGCGAGCTAGGCAGGGTGCGGGGAGCTGGGGCATGCGGTGGGGCGCACTCAGGCGTGGCCGCGGCGAGGGCGAGGCCGCGGCGGGGCGCACGAGCACACGGGGAGGGCGCGAAGGGGGAGCCGGGGCGCACAAGAGGGACGCCCCAGGGCCATGGTGAGCGCGGCCGGCGCGGAGCTGCAACAGACAGCGGCAGTAGCAGCGCCAGCAGCTGCTGCGTTGCAGCACTGGACGGCGACGGTTGGGCGCGCGGGGCTGCCGGTGCAGAGGGCGGGAGGAGAGGCCGGAGGAGGCCACAGCGACAGACGCGTGCGGAGGAGCTCGTCGGGGCGGTCGGGAGCGGCGACGTGCGACGGAGAGGGGAAGAGGGAGGGAGCTCACGATGGGGCGCAGGGACTAAGGCAGCGGCGTGAGGAGGAGGACGGGGAAGCGAGATCCGGCGATGGGGCGGCGACATGACGGCGCGGTAGCTTCAGGGCGGCGTCGGCGATGCCGGTAGGCGGCGGTTCCTCAGGCACGGGCGCTCCGAGAGGAGGGGAGCGAACAGGGGCGCCCCTCCTCCGTGCGTATGCGTGTGTGGGTGTGTGGTCTTCTACGCCGGCGAGTTGGGGCAACGGGCGGCGGGATTGGCGATGGGGACGGGGCGGCAGCGTCGTGGGGGAGGCGCAGGGCGTCGGCCCGATCCCGATCCAGAACTGGATCGGGGGGAGGGGGAGGGAGCGAGTGGGGGTGTGGTTGGTTATTGTTTCGGGGGTGGGAGGGGATAAGGGAGGCGGGGTGGGCCTCCTGGTGGCCTGGGTGTGTGGCCGAATGGGCCGGCCTGCTGGGCCGAGGCCCAGGGGGCAGGGGGTTTCTCTTTTTTTTTCTTTTGTTGTTTTGTCTTTTCCTTTTATTTATTCTTTCCTGCTTTATTTTAGTTGCATTCTATTTTAGTAAAATATACACTTAGTATCTAAATTAGTATTACAACTTAGCCCATAGTCACAAAAAGTCTAGACCCCAATTAACTTAGCTTGACATTTTATTAAATAAAAAAAGTATTTAAATAATCATTTTTGCTACTGTTTTATTCATCTCATAGTATTTAAACATTTTTATAAATGTGTGGTTTTTCCACCATAATTATCTATGCAATATTTGGTTCACTCAGAACATTTTAGTTTTAATATTTGAAAACTTTTATTGTTTGCCTGTTTTTTTTGAACTTGAAGTTGAACCGGTTTCGAACTAACTCGAGATTAGCAACTATAAACGAGGTGACGTGGCATCATTAGCAGAGGATCACTGTAGCTTAATTACCCGGGCGTCACACCGGGGGCGTCACAATTCTCCTCCACTACAAGAAATCTCGTCCCGAGATTTAAGAGGGGAGTAAGGGAAAGATGTGGCTACGACATTCTATCGAGACTTCTCGGTCTTGGTTGCTCTTCTCGAAGAGGTCGATCCATTACGTTGAAGTCTTTATTTGTCTGCTCCAGGTCATCATGATCAAGTCGTCATCCCTTTCTTTGGGGGTTCCATCGTACTTACGAAAGAATAAGGGGTTATTCCGGGAGAACGAACCTCTACAAGGTTGACTATCTGGTCGATAACATCGGGGAAGGTGGCGGAAGGTAACTCTCGAGTTGAAACTTAAGAAATTAATGAGAGCAAAATAATGAGGTTTCATGGGAAGTTTCGAGTGAGCAGGCAACAGTTCGATGCCCGAAATAGGGCGGGAAAGCGGCTCAAAGCCATCGGGAATAAGTATTGCGTCCGGTAACATATTTGATGATCTCTCGGAAGGTGGTTCGTGAATTACATACGAGGCCACGCGCGAGGAACAACCTTGGGAAGAGGGGGTGCAGGAGAGTCAGGTTTCGATCCTGTGGAACTGTGGGTTATGGGCCCACCATGTGGTTGAAAGTAGTAAGGGGCCGACATCTTGCACGGTCACGATAGTAAGGCGTGTCAGAGGGTAGCCTGTCAGTTACGTCGGCAACAACATCGATACCAAGGGCGAGGGACGAAGAGAACAATTTTCCTGCTCGTTGAACGAGGCGGACCAATAGGCAAGGTTCTCGTCCATTGGTGGTTATCGGAATGTTATCAACATAGTAACAGGGTCTTGCTAACAGAATTGTACACCGAGATGTTTGTACAAGCAGGGAATTATAACTGCTTATATCATATAGATCATAGAAAGGGTTTAAACAAACCAATGGAAAGGGAAAAATGTCTATCAGGTTTATTCAGAACAAAGGAAAGAACAATGGGTTTTAACACATTTCAGGGGTATATCCTTCCCAAGGGCAAGCAGAGCAAGATATCCATGACAGGATATAATGTAGAAAACCCTTTAGGAAAGGGGAGAGAAACTTCATGACATTGCCCATACAACGGGGTTTGGATAATTGAGCAGGAGATTTTAGCATTGGGCTTCAAATGTTCTTATCGATGATCAGAGTACCACAGACAGGTTTCGAGATAGCATTGACATGGTCATCAAGTAAGGGGTCAGAATTTGGATGCACAAAGGATTCATCAGGAACTACTTATAGCATAAGTCTTATGATTTCCTCAGGGAAGAATTGCTAAGCTTGCTAAAAAGGGAACTATAACAATAGGTCCTCCGGCCAGGGGTGATAGGCATGACCTCACCTTACCGATATATAAGGACCAATGTTATAACTCTTGGAAATAAGTCCCAACCATCATATCTGACCGAGATTCAGATATGATTGGTGTCAGGATAACTCAGACTTGGGATGCCTGAGAAGAAGGTGCAACACAAATTGCCGAGATGACATTGTAAGATTCTCGGGAATTGAACTATGGAAGAGAGTTCCGAAACAAGAGTTCGTCATTAAATCAAGGAGAGAATGAGGAGGTGGCTGATGAACTCAGCGACATTTCAATGAGATTTCCAAAAGATGGATTTCCACAATTATGTGAACAAGGAGATAACATTAGTCATATCAAATGACTTAATGATGTATGCTGGAGGAAACCATACATAATTGAACATTGGTTGAAAGGTGAACCCAAAATATGGGTTGGGTTGCACGACCAACGTCGGAATGGCGACTGGGAAACCAACACACCAAATTGGAATCATTATCCAATAACTCTGAAGCAATAGGGTTGCTGGAGATATTAAATTTGCACAACGGAGTTCACTCAACACGGGGACCAAGTAAAGAATGGTGATGGTGAGAAGCATCACTGTATCACGAATTCTTAAGAGGTGGTGAAATTCTCACGACATTCTTGACATATAAGATAGTAATACTCCAGAGTAAAGAAGAATAATTGCCGGATAGCAAGGATCTCAAGGTATAACACACAACACGAACAAGTTTGTGTTGGAGGGAAGTCAATAAAGTGGGCGATGATAATACAGATCATCGAGGGCAAGGATGGTATTCCTCATCATGAACTCAATTGCCATCCTGGAAGAGCTTAGAATGCCGATGATGATCACGACACAATTGTTGAGAGATTTCATGAAGATGTAATCGGTCGACGATGACATCAAGCCAAAGGAATGATGAAGCGAAAGGTTATTGGAACCATGGTTATGACACAAACTCGAAATCAAGCTTGCGGTTCAATCCGAAATGATATGATGAGGACAATCGACGTAAGCTTAGCTCATCGTCGAGAATTGTGCTCCGTGAAGAAAGACCAGGTAGCACAGTTAAAATTTAGCACAATGATGATATAGCTGATCAGGCCAAGGATGACTTAACTGATTATTAACTCGTAAGCAACAACAATTACTTATGAGTTATTGAATCAGAGTACGGAATCGATTCACTTATCGGTGTTCTCGAGTGACTACTAACTCAGAACCTTGGGGAAATCTGAGATCGGTGAGAAGCAATACTAGATGAAGACTCGCAGAAGCAACACAGCTCTCGAGATACCAGAGGTTAATACTCGAGGAAGATCAAAACAGAGGTTGCGGAGATGTATTGATCAACAGAAGACAAGTGCTTTAACTTGTCTGAGAAATGGAATCAAGGAGAAAATGTGGTCAGAACCGCGATTGCAAAGGATCAATACATAGATACTAGATGATATCATATCAAGGAAATAGTTATTATTACAAGAAGCTTTTATGATAAGTTCCACATCGGGTCCATGGGCATGAACACAAAGTTCAAGGTCGACTCCCACATCTCCAATGCATAACCTTTCATTCACTTCTCACTTTCGAAGAAGTTGTAGTGTTGAAATTTTATCTGGCAAAATACCAGAAGCGTATGACTCGTGAAAACTTTCGAGTTCACACATATTAAGGAAGGCATAGGTTCAACCCATCAGGGTATCGTGGAAATATATACCACAAGCTTCAATAGTAAATACCACCAGCTCAAAAGCTGAGCATAGTTGAGAAAGCAGAGGATACAATTTACCAAAGGCATTATGTAATTGAGGGAAGGCCCACAAGGTTATTGAGTATGAAGGACGATGTTGGATAAAACCCAACAAAGGATCTGTCGGTCCATAATGGAGCTGATGTGAGTATCGGCACATGATCAGAGGACAAAACAAAGCAAGGGTTTGAATTATCGAAACAACTGACTAATCCAGAGCTCAAATGCAAAGGGTTATGATTTTTAAATCAAAAGGATCATAAGAAAACGCTCTGATTAAGGATGGATAAGTTGAGTAATCTTAGGGGTAAAATCGAAAATAATTTGATTGGTCGAGATCCAGCTCATGTTTAAAATGACGTGTAAGCCGAAAGGATGAATTCTAGGATCCGATTGAGGATTGCGAGCATTCGCAATATTTTGAATCAATGGACTCAAAATGATAGAGACAAAGGCTGCCAATAAGATTACTATACTTATGGGCTTAACCATAATGCAAGCAAGCAAGAATTTCAAGAGCAATAAGCTGCTAAGGATTTTCGGAAGATCGAATATTATTTCGAAGACCTTAGTGAAACACATAAACAACGGGGAAAGAACGGATATCTAGTAAGTGTGAGGAATTATCCGTAGGGGGTATTCATGTGGCAAGAACTGCAAGGCAGTGGGCATAAAGTATACTCGAAACATTATAGAGAATTTCGGGTTATCTTGTAATAACAAGATCAACTGGGAATAAAAGTAAGAACGACAGGTGTACGTATTTAACCATAGGGATATTTCGGTGGAAGGGAATTGCAAAAGCAACGGGCATAAGGTCTCGAGAGAATATCGGAGAGTATCTTCGAAATCTTCTAGTGCAGCCGGCGATCATCTGGACTGAAGGGGCTCTCCGGGAGAAAGTATTTTCGAGAACCTAAAGTTAGATTTTGCAAAATTCATTTAACCCGAATAGAAGAGAGTTCAGAGTCCCAGAGTAAGGATCGAGGAGTAAAAGATCCTAATACCACCCAGATGGCGACGTGGGCCCGTAAGCGCACAGCCATGTTAGTAAAAGTTTTTCAATGTCTAGACTCGACTTCGGCCAAGGAGTGTGGAAGGGGGATTCCTACAGGCAGTCGGCTCTGATACCAACTTGTGACGCCCCGATTTAATCGTACACTAATCATACACGCAAACGTGTACGATCAAAATCAGGGACTCACGGGAAGATATCACAGCACAACTCTACAAATAAAAAAAAGTCATACAAGCATCATATTACAAGCCAAGGGCTCGAGGGGCTCGATACAAGAGGCTCGATCATAGACCGAGTCAGCGGAAGCAACATATCTGAGTACAGACATAAGTTAACAAGTTTGCCATAAGAAGGCTAGCACAAACTGGATACAGATCGACAGAGGCGCAGGCCTCTGCCTGGGATCCTCCTAACTACTCCTGGTCGTCGTCCAGCGGGCAGCACGTAGTAGTAGGCACCTCGGTGTAGTAGGAGTCGCGTCGTCGACGGGTGGCGTCTGGCTCCTGGGCTCCAACATCTGGTTGCGACAACCAGGTAGAAGGGATAGAGGGAAAAGAAGGAGAAGCAACCGTGAGTACTCATCTAAAGTACTCGCAAGCAAGGAGCTACACTACATATGTATGCATTGGTATCAACTGGAATAAGGCTATTATATGTGGACTGGACTGCAGAAAGCCGGAATAAGAGGGGGATAGCTAGTCCTTTCGAAGACTACGCTTCTGGCAGCCTCCGTCTTGCAGCATGTAGAAGAGAGTAGACTGAAGTCCTCCAAGTAGCATCGCATAGCATAATCCTAACCGATGATCCTCCCCTCGTCGCCCTGTGAGAGAGCGACCACCGGTTGTATCTGGCACTTGGAAGGGTGTGTTTTATTAAGTATCCGGTTCTAGTTGTCATAAGGTCAAGGTACAACTCCAAGTCGTCCTGTTACCGAAGATCACGGCTATTCGAATAGATTAACTTCCCTGCAGGGGTGCACCACATTTCCCAACACGCTCGATCCCATTTGGCCGGACACACTTTCCTGGGTCATGCCCGGCCTCGGAAGATCAACACGTCGCAGCCCTACCTAGGCACAACAGAGAGGTCAGCACGCCGGTCTAAATCCTATGGCGCAGGGGTCTGGGCCCATCGCCCTTGCACACCTGCACGTTGCGACGCGGCCGAAGCAGACCTAGCCTAGGCGTTCCAGTCCAATCCGGCGCGCGCTCAGTCGCTGACGTCACGAAGGCTTCGGCTGATACCACGACGCCGAGTGCCCATAACTACTCCCGCGTAGATGGTTAGTGCGTATACCAATGGCCAGACTCAGATCAAATACCACATCTCGTTAAGCGTGTTAAGTATCCGCGAACGCCGACCAGGGCCAGGCCCACCTCTCTCCTAGGTGGTCTCAACCTGCCCTGTCGCTCCGCCTCAAAGTAACAGTCGGGGGCCGTCGGGAACCCAGGCCCACCTCTACCGGGATGGAGCCACCTGCCCCTTCAGCCCCCATCTCCGAACAGTATCACAGGTAAGGTAACTGTGTAAAGTATATTGTATATGCCCGTGATCACCTCCCGAAGTGATCACGGCCCAGTAGTATAGCATGGCAGACGGACAAGAGTGTAGGGCCACTGATGGAACACTAGCATCCTATACTAAGCAGTAGGATAGCAGGTAATGGTAACAACAGTAGTAGCAAGGACAGGCTATGCATCAGGATAGGAATAACGGAAAGCAGTAACATGCTACACTACTCTAATGCAAGCAATATAGAGAGGAGTAGGCGATATCTGGTGATCAAAGGGGGGGCTTGCCTGGTTGCTCTGGCAAGAGAGAGGGGTCGTCAACACCGTAGTCGTACTGGGTAGCAGCGGCGTCGGTCTCGGTGTCTAGCGAGAGAAGAGGGGGAAGAAACAATAAATATAATGCAAACAAATGCATGACGATGCATGACATGACAAAGCATGGTGCTAGGCGTGCCCTAACGCGGTACGAGGTGGTACCAGTGAAGGGGAAACATCCGGGAAGGTATTCCCGGTGTTTTGCATTTTCGGACAGACAAACCGGAGGGGGAAAGTTGCGCGTTTGCTATGCTAGGGATGCATGGCGGACGAACGGGCCGCGTATCCAAGTTCGTCTCGTCGTTCTGAGCAACGTTCATGTACAAAGTTTTTTCATCCGAGCTACGGTTTATTTTATATGATTTTTCAACGTTTTAAACAATTTCTCAAATTTTCTGAATTTATTTATCATTTCAAAATTAAAGGTGAAATTACTAAGTGTACCCACAGCTTGTACACAACAATGTACTAAAGGGGCTGACAGGTGGGGTCCAGTTGACTTCCAAGTCAACCGTCAACTGGGACCGTTGACTGGTCAAAGGGGTCTAGTGGGACCCTCCTCTCAATGACTAGGCTAGTCCAGTCAGCAGTTTGACTTGGTCAAACTGGACAGTAGGCCCACCTGTCATTAGCTATACTGTTAATTAACAGTAGTTAATTAGGTTAAGTAGTTAATTAGGTTAATTAAATTAGGATTAATTAAGTTAATTAATTCTTTAATTAATTATATTTTTTATTTATTTTTAAACACTATTTTTTTTATTCTAGGCGTGGGGCCCGTTGTCCAGTGGCCCCTGGGGCCTAAGCGGATCGGGCGTGGGGCGCAGCCCGTGCGGGCGGGCAAGCCCGGCAGGGCGCCGGAGCAGGGAGAGGCCGGATGGCCACGGCGAGCTAGGCAGGGTGCGGGGAGCTGGGGCATGCGGTGGGGCGCACTCAGGCGTGGCCGCGGCGAGGGCGAGGCCGCGGCGGGGCGCATGAGCACACGGGGAGGGCGCGAAGGGGGAGCCGGGGCGCACAAGAGGGACGCCCCAGGGCCATGGTGAGCGCGGCTGGCGCGGAGCTGCAGCAGACAGCGGCAGTAGCAGCGCCAGCAGCTGCTGCGTTGTAGCACTGGACGGCGACGGTTGGGCGCGCGGGGCTGCCGGTGCAGAGGGCGGGAGGAGAGGCCGGAGGAGGCCACGGCGACGGACGCGTGCGGAGGAGCTCGTCAGGGCGGTCGGGAGCGGCGACGTGCGACGGAGAGGGGAAGAGGGAGGGAGCTCACGATGGGGCGCAGGGACTAAGGCAGCGGCGTGAGGAGAAGGACGGGGAAGCGAGATCCGGCGATGGGGCGGCGACACGACGGCGCGGTAGCTTCAGGGCGGCGTCGGTGATGCCGGTAGGCGGCGGTTCCTCGGGCACGGGCGCTCCGAGAGGAGGGGAGCGAACAGGGGCGCCCCTCCTCCGTGCGTATGCGTGTGTGGGTGTGTGGTCTTCTACGCCGGCGAGTTGGGGCGACGGGCGGCGGGATTGGCGATGGGGACGGGGCGGCAGCGTCGTGGGGGAGGCGCAGGGCGTCGGCCCGATCCCGATCCAGAACTGGATCGGGGGGACGGGGAGGGAGCGAGCGGGGGTGTGGTTGGTTAGGGTTTCGGGGGTGGGGAGGGGATAAGGGAGGCGGGGTGGGCCTCCTGGTGGCCTGGGTGTGTGGCCGAATGGGCCGGCCTGCTGGGCCGAGGCCCAGGGGGCAGGGGGGTTTCTCTTTTTTTCTTTTGTTGTTTTGTCATTTCCTTTTATTTATTCTTTCCTGCTTTATTTTAGTTGCATTCTATTTTAGTAAAATATACACTTAGTATCTAAATTAGTATTACAACTTAGCCCATAGTCACAAAAAGTCTAGACCCCAATTAACTTAGCTTGACATTTTATTAAATAAAAAAAAGTATTTAAATAATCATTTTTGCTACTGTTTTATTCATCTCATAGTATTTAAACATTTTTATAAATGTGTGGTTTTTCCACCATAATTATCTATGCAATATTTGGTTCACTCAGAACATTTTAGTTTTAATATTTGAAAACTTTTATTGTTTGCCTGTTTTTTTTGAACTTGAAGTTGAACCGGTTTCGAACTAACTCGAGATTAGCAACTATAAACGAGGTGACGTGGCATCATTAGCAGAGGATCACTGTAGCTTAATTACCCGGGCGTCACACCGGGCCAGGCTCGGGCCTGGGTTTTTTGCGTTGGGCTTGGCTAGGCCTGGCCCGAAGCTTGGCCCAGCCCGAGGTATGGCCAGGTATAATTGAGAGGGAAAGGATCCTTAACCTTATCAGTACCTTGGATTTAAAAGCCAAGTCATCCATTTTAGATCACAGAGAGCTGGAAGCTAAAGTGGAGGCAGAACTGAGGCTAAAACAACTGCTTCAAGAGGAAGAGTTGAAGTGGGCTCTCAGAGCTAAAGTTCGAAAGGTTGTCCAAGGGGACGGCAATAATCAATTCTTTCACATGGTAGCGAGACACATCCGTGTAGGAGTATGTGCTTTATTATGGGCAGTCTGGAACTGCAGAAATTATTTAGTATTTAACAGAACAACAACTATTCACTTTTGGTAGGTTATTTTTCGAGCCACTACGTTGATCCGTATGTGGTCGCTATTCACTCCGACGGAGGCCAGGGAGCATATGGTTACTGGATCTACCCAATGGGAGATTGATGTCTACTACACAACCTTCTTCCTGTAGACGTTGTTGGGCCTCCAAGTGCAGAGGTTTGTAGGACAATAGCAAATTTCCCTCAAGTGTATGACCTAAGGTTTATCAATCTGTGGGAGGCGTAGGATGAAGATGGTCTCTCTCAAGCAACCCTGCAACCAAATAACAAAGAGTCTCTTGTGTCCCCAACACACCCAATACAATGGTAAATTCTATAGGTGCACTAGTTCGGCGAAGAGATGGTGATACAAGTGCAATATGGATGATATATATGAGTATTTGTAATATTAAAAATATAAAAACAGCAAGGTAACTAATGATAAAAGTGAGCATAAACGGAATTGCAATGCTATGTAGCGACCCGACCTCAGACGGTCAAGTCTCTATGCTTAAGTGTCATCCCTGGATTGGAATGCTGACACACACAGTACTCGAGGATTTATAACCGAGGTAAATCACATGTAAAAGGTAACGTAATTACTATTACCTCAATCCAAAATAGCGGAAGTAACAAAGGTTGTGGATTCCCATCAACACCAACGGCAAAGTTGAGTGTAGAAATCGTAACCCTAACGTATCACTTACTCGTCGTAAGATAATCCTGCAACATGAGACGTTGCAGCCACAAAGAGTTAGTACATTGAATGTACTGGCAAATTCACACCATAGAGAATGATGAACAATGGCTATCACTACATGCATATATGGCTGGTGGAAAAGCTCTATGGTTATATGTTTTTGCGAAAAGCCAATTTTTCCCTACTGCAAAGGAATAAATTTTATTTAACTATCATGGTGGTTGTTGAACATTGAGAATGGTTGACAGCATTCTCAATCCCAATTAAGTAACATCATTAAACCCAACAAAATTAATTTAAAGTAACATGATGAGATTCACATGATAATCCAAGTACTAGATACTCAAAACGTCCATAACTGGTGACACGGCTAATCATGATTAGTTTATACACTCTGCAGAGGTTTGCGCACTTTTCCCCACAAGACTCGATCTCCACCATTGGATTTATCGCACTACATGGTGTTTGAGAAACGGATGACAGAGACATAGTCTTTCAGAAGCGTTTGCACCTTACGATGGGTAGACCGTACCACCTACAACCCCTACATCTGCTAGTCTACCACTGTAAGAGTTCACACGACTTAATCAACTATGCTAGATCCCATAATAGCTTGTGTCTACACACGGAAGTTTCTAGTATGAATAATCTCATGATCCCTTTGAGCCTGGGTGGCGGTCCATAAAAAAGGCAATCCTGGAATACCCAGGTGCCTAGACAGGCAATCGCTGGAATACCCAGGTGCCTCAATCCACCCAGATGTGTGTTAAAGTTGCCACCTTAAGTAAACCATTAATAACAATCTCACATCTATCATGAAATACTCTCAAACCCAATCCACGTCTACAAGCATAGCATGGAAATATAAGCATAATGTAATAGTAACTCCCAAGGTTTGAATGCAGGGCAATAGGTTCCTACCTCATCAACTACTTCCCAATACCCACATGTTATCAATTCCTAACCATGCGATGTTTGAGGTTGAAACTAATGCATAAAAGCTGGGTATGAAAGGGGTATGATGAACTTGCCTTCAATGTTGATGAAGATGATTCACAATCAAAACTCTTGATAGTTCTACTCGTCACACTCCGGTCAATCAATCGTAAGCAAGCAATAGTAACCACACATAAGCAATCACTCAAAAGATCAGAAAGATCGAAGAAGACAGTTCGGAAAACATCAAAACCAAGCAGATAACTCTTGCAACATAAAACAATTTCTAATAGTACCAAAATTATGTGAATTTGGCCTTATCAGAAAGTTTAGGTCAAGAGCTTCGATTTGCAAAAAGAATCAACTAAATCGGAGTTACGAAACTCAAGTTACGATCAAACGAAGTTTGAATCTAAATCTGATCTAAATCAAATTTTAAACTTTCAAAAACATGTTTAAGTTGGATTACTGGATAGAGGGGTTCATAACGAAGAAGTGGGCGTTGGTTTCGTTGGATTTGGATAAACGAGTAAAAAGTAGTGATCGTTTTAAGATTAGGGACTAAACTGTAAATAAAACCTTCACAGATGAGTCCCTGGCCGAAAATTAAAAAGAAAAAGAAAACTTCTAAACAACGAACGTTCACTCTTGAACCCTAAACTATGAACTCGTTCCCTCTAGAGGCTAAACCATCGAGCGTTCTCTAAATATACTAAACGGGGTTTTAAAAGAAAATTCGACTACTAAATCGAAAACCTAAAAAAACCGGACCGGTCGGTTCTTACCGGTTCGATCGATTTGTGCGGTTTTTGGAGAGAAAAATGATGGCGGCGCCGATGAACTCCGGCAACGGCGGGGTGCGGCGAGGGGCGGCGTTGGCGGCTCCAGTCGTCGGGGATGACGGCGAGGCGCTCTGGGAGAGGCGGCGCGGGGCAGCGGGTGCGCTGGTGGCGCCGGCGGCGGTCGGAGGCGGCGGTGGAGTGCGGGGCGGCTGTGGATCAGGAAGAAGCGAGCAGCGGCGGTGGCGGTTTGCGGCAGGCGGCGGCGCGCGAGATGCGGCGCGGGGCGAGGGCGGCATGCTTTTTATGTAGGGAGGGGGCGAGTTGGCGTGCAGAAGGGGGAAAGGGGCGGCACAGAGTCCGGGGTGACCCGGACGTTGAGGTGGCGGCGCGGCGGCGGACTCCCGAGCGGAGTCCCGCTCGGGGACGGGGCGATGGCGCGCTGGGCCTTGGCCTGGCTTCGGCTGGGCCGGCCTAGTCGGAGGAGGACGGTTTTTTTTAGCGCAAAGAAAATAAAGAAAACCTTAAACAAATAAAAAATGCTATAGGCATATAATATACCAAAATTTGCAGAAAATGATTTTCTACAACATGGAAATTTTTATAATGCCAAATAAAATCCGCACAAAATCAGATAATTCAAAAAGTGCTACTGGTCTAATAAAATCCAATAAAATCATTATAAAAATACCAAAATTAGTTCAAATTTATTTCTCTCCAAATTTTCTGATGTAGGGAATCATGTTACCCTATTTTCCGTATATTTTATTTTTGGAGAAAAATAATTTGAATAAAACCCAAATAACTCCAAATTGAAAATAATTTCAAAAGGATTTTAAATTTTGATACTTTTAAACTCCCAACTCATATTTCATATGTTTTGAAGAAGTCATTTTATCTTCTCTCATGAAAATCATCGAGTTGCTTAAAGTTTCTGAATTAGAAATATTTCCAAATGAAATTCAAATCTTTTCAAAACCCTTTTCATTTATTTAAATGGAAGCAGTCATGTCATCTTCTCTCGAGTGTTTTGTATTTGAAAAGAATTTGAATTCACGGAGATCATAAATACAAAAATGGAAGTTTGGGAAAGTCCTTTTATTCCCTCTCATTTAACTTTCAAAAAGTTTGAATTCACTCACTTTCAGTCAATCAATCAAACAATCAATCGAATCTATCTATTTAATATAACATTCCAAAATTTAGAATTTTGGGATGTTACAAACCTACCACCCTTAAAATGAATCTCGTCCTCGAGATTCGGAGAGGCTAGAAAGAAATAGGTTAGGTTTGGGGTCTCCTCAAAATCCATTGATTGTCGCAGGAGGGGGGTTGGGGTGCTACCACCCTAGAAGCATGGTTATGGTTCCATCAAAACTCATATACTTCATCCATATTGTTAACAGTGTCGGTCTTCTCAGATCTTCAGTATAATTCCTTATCCGGGCTCTTCCGGTAGTGGCATAACCTTTACCACAATTCTTCTGTCCTTTCATCTTGGTAAAGTTCTCCCATGACTGGGTCTTCTTAGCTGACGGGTCTGGCGCCAATACTAAACAACTATCGATATCTCATGGTGGTCAACCATTTATGGTTTCTCCTTCATGAAATGGGTCTCGGTTGATCCTCACCGTATAACCTACGGTTGGCAAAATCTGCCTTGTACAAGGGAAAAATACCTATACCATTCTAAGGCTTAAACAAGGTTTTGATCATCGTCTCTCTACTATAGGTAAGTCACTCAGATTTACCATCCCATATAGCAAGGCGAATAATAAGAGTAAGTCGGTATGGTGATCAATCCATCCCGCACCCAAATCATTATCTTGTATACGGTTTAGCGAATCTCGCATTCTAACACTCGGTCATCCTCACAAGCATTGCAGAATTTCTCTTGTCCATGAACTGCGTTCGGAATAATCCATTGATTCTGCAAGCCAAACAAACATCTACCGTTCCTTCACAACTCTCAGGTTTTGCGTTACTCCTATAAAATCGCCTGCCGATAAACGTCGTATCTTCCTCCAGGGTTTTTCCTTCAGCAAGAATGTGCTTGCTTCTTGGCAGGTCCTGGGGCCTGTGGGTTATGGCCCATCTCATCACTTGTAGTCCTTGAACTTATCATCGGGCAACTGATCATTATTCCAACTTCCAACTTCCTAGTATTCTTAAATCCATCCAATTGTACTGTCTTCCTTCCTTCTATTGGCACCAAACTAGGACATGATTACTCAGACTCATCATGGAGTTTCCATTGATCCATATTTCCGACATCATACCTCCTTTATATCCAATAGTAATTTATCTCTTCATCCTCGTGGGATATCCCTCATACCGAGATAAAAACTTATACTTATGAAGTCCATATTCCACTTAGTGGAACATCATTATTCTTTCCAGGGTCAAGCGTCCTTACAGGGGAATATTGGCCATCTCTGCATGGTACTTCTTCAACTGGGAAACGTGAAACACATCATGAACTCCGGACAGTCCTTCAGGTGACTCCAACTTGTTGGCCACTTCTCCCATACGCTCCAAAACTCGGTATGGTCCTACAAATCTCGGGGCTAACTTTCCCTTAACTACAATTCGTTTAACTCCTCGCAGAGGGGGCACACGAAGACATGCTCTGTCTCCAATTTCATAGACTACCTCCTTGCGTTTTTTAGTCTGCATAACTCTTCTGCCTGGACTGAGCTACCTTCATTCTATCTCGAATCAAGTTAACATTCTCTTCTGACTCCTTGATCACATTTGGTCCAAACAACTGACGGTCTCCAACTTCATCCCACATACTCTTGGGGTATCACACATATCGAGACAAAACTCATACTCATTTTGTCCGAAATCCACTCAGTGGAGTATCCTTATCTTTTCCAGGGGTCAAGGGTTCTTACATGGTACTACCACCCTTAAAATGCACAAATCTTCCATAGACCATATTTCTCATATCCTCAGAAATGGTCAAAATCCTTCTTCGTAGAGTAACAACTCATAAAATCCATATCAGTACCAACAATGCTAACTTTATTCACTCTCAATTGATTACAATCTCTCGCTTTTCCATTACATGTCTCAACTCAACACCTCAATATAAAAGAAAATGTTCTCACTTCTACTACTCCATTTCTTTTGTTGCAAACTCAACTATCTAGCACAAGTTTCCTTCTCCTTGGGGCATTCTGTGGCAAAGTGCCCTGCTCCATTACAACTAAAACATATTACTTCTGACAAGTATCGAGGTTTCCTTTTTGGGCAACTATTGAGGTAGTGCCCTGACTCCTTGCACCTGTAACAGGTGATATGACTCAGGTCCTTCCTGGAATCCACTCTGCTTCTCTTTCTGGACTTTTCCATTCCAATTAGGGCTTCTAATTTCCTGTGGGTCATACTCTACTTCCTCTGTCGAGAATTCTACTAGATCCCCATTCAAACAATTTTGGGAGATGTGTCCTTCTTCTCCACATGAATAGCAAGACTTAGTGCAGGGTTTACTCGGGTCTTCTTTAGGTGTGTCCTCCATCTCTTCCTTCATCACAGCTTCTTCTAAAATTTCCATGAGGGCTCCTTTCATTACTTCTTTCTTCTGCTGGATGGTTCGTTGTACCATGGGGTAAATGTGACACTGAGCAGGATAGTGGGTAGTCCCTTCACACAAGAAACAAGTAATCTGCCTAGTTGGGCATTCTTCAACTGGGTGACTTCCTTCACAATTAGGGCATTCATCCTTGTGTTCTTTATGGGTGTGTCCTATTTATCCACAAATCTTGCATGCACAAGGTTTCTTCATATCCTTTCCATAAGGCTTCAACTTCTAGGACACAAGCCGAGACTTTGGCAGAGTCAACTTAAATTCTTTCCAAGTGGTTACTCCTTGCCATCCATTGATGGTTTGGTACATCCTCCACCAAGTAGCAGCACCTCTTTCAAAGCACTGAATAGCATGTTGGGTCATATCCTTTCTGACTATAGGGTTATTCTTCATGTGATCCTCCATGTTCTGAATCCATTGGTCCGTCTCCAATTGACTCATCGGTCTAGAAAATATAAGCTCATCTTCATTCATCCTCTATTGGGTCCATGGGTTTGGGGTGAGATAAGAGAGATAGAGAGGGATACACACAATACAAACAAAAGTTTTGAAAAGACAGATTTTATTTGTGGCTGTCGGGAAAAACATCAAACAAATGACAGCTCACAAACGTCGCATCTAACGTAGGTATATAACAGGGGTTTGGTCTTCTAAAGGTCAATAAATCTTCAACATCTCCAAACTCTTCAAGCCTTGTTCATGCCTCCAATGGCTTCTTCTGATCATGCTTGTCTTCTCAAGTTCTTTTGCCAGATCATCTCTATTGACGCGAAATCTCTCGTGGCATCCTTTAATATTCCGGAGTTGCATTTCAAACTTCTAGGTTTCAACATCCTTGGCATGAACCATGGTCTAGTTCCTTACGAATCTCCAGTTTCTCGAGGTTTTGCTCCTCTAGCTTGGCTACTCTCATCTTCAGGGTCCTGAGTTCCTCATGAAATACTTCCTTGTCAAAATATTGCTTCTTGTAGGTCCATCTTAACTTCTTGATGTAACACTCCAGATCCTGGTGATACACTAGCTAAGGTTAAAACTTCACCTCTTGCTGATAGATGCTCCATCAGCCTTCTACCATCCAATCCTTCCATGCATATGCATGCTTAACTCAGCACGGTGACAATAGCATAAGCGGGCGATAACATCATGGATAGCTATGTTTCTGCTCTTGTCATTTCCATGAGCTATCTCTCCATAGTTGATATATCATGCCTTAGGGTTTTCCTTGACAGAACTTTAAGTTTTTTAACTCTCCATGCTCCGGTCTTTCTCCGATACACCCTGATCTCGGGCATTGACATAATCTGTCAAGTTCCATAAGGGTAGCCTTCCTAGGTCATACAAATCTAGGGATTCTTCAGAGCCTTCAAATTCTACTAGTCTTTGGAGTCTTCAACCGTTCTAGTTTCCATTATTCAGATGCACAGTAAAATCCTCTTCATTCCGAAGCGTTCTTAGTTGTCCAATATCTTGTACTTCTTGGAGTGGTCTCATCCGTCGAATCTTCGAGTGATCCAAAGGGAAAAGGGATATGGTCTCACTAAAAGGGAATTTTTGAATAAGCTCAGAAGAGAAGAGAGGTAAAAATATCTTTTTGAAAGGGAAAGTTGTAGAGAAAAATCTTTGCTATGGGCTTGCCAGTTTCTAGGGTCACGTCCTACAGTCAACATGTGCTCTGATACCATCTTGTAGCGACCCGACCTCAGACGGTCAAGTCTCTGTGCTTAAGTGTCATCCCTGGATCGGTATGCTGACACACACAGTACTTGAGGATTTATAACAGAGGTAAATCACATGTAAAAAGTAACATAAATACTATTACCTCAATCCAAAATAGCGGAAGTAACAAAGGTTGTGGATTCCCATCAACACCAACGGCAAAGTTGAGTGTAGAAATCGTAACCCTAACGTATCACTTACTCGTCGTAAGATAATCCTGCAACATGAGATGTTGCAGCCACAAAGGGTCAGTACTTTGAATGTACTAGCAAATTCACACCATAGAGAATGATGAACAATGGCTATCACTACATGCATATATGGCTGGTGGAAAAGCTCTATGGTTATATGTTTTTGCGAAAAGCCAATTTTTCCCTACTGCAAAGGAATAAATTTTATTTAACTATCATGGTGGTTGTTGAACATTGAGAATGGTTGACAGCATTCTCAATCCCAATTAAGTAACATCATTAAACCCAACAAAATTAATTTAAAGTAACATGATGAGATTCACATGATAATCCAAGAACTAGATACTCAAAACATCCATAATCGGGGACACGGCTAATCATGATTAGTTTATACACTCTGCAGAGGTTTGCGCACTTTTCCCCACAAGACTCGATCTCCTCCGTTGGATTTCTCGCACTACATGGTGTTCGAGAAACGGATGACCGAGACATAGTCTTTCAGAAGCGTTTGCACCTTACGATGGGTAGACCGTACCACCTACAACCCCTACATCTTCTAGTCTACCACTGTAAGAGTTCACACGACTTAATCAACTATGCTAGAGCCCATAATAGCTTGTGGCTGCACACGGAAGTTTCTAGTATGAATAATCTCATGATCCCTTTGAGCCTGGGTGGCGGTCCATAAAAAACAGGCAATCCTGGAATACCCAGGTGCCTAGACAGGCAATCGCTGGAATACCCAGGTGCCTCAATCCACCCAGATGTGTGTTAAAGTTGCCACCTAAAGTAAACCATTAATTAACAATTTCACATCTGTCATGAAATACTCTCAAACCCAATCCACGTCTACGAGCATAGCATAGCAATATAAGCATAACATAATAGTAACTCCCAAGGTTTGAATGCAGGGCAATAGGTTCCTACCTCATCAACTACTTCCCAATACCCACATGTTATCAATTCCTAACCATGCGATGTTTGAGGTTGAAACTAATGCATAAAAACTGGGTATGAAAGGGGTATGATCAAAGTGTGAACTTGCCTGCAATGTTGATGAAGATGATTCGCACTCAAAACTCTTGATAGTTCTACTCATCACACTCCGGTCAATCTATCATAAGCAAGCAATAGTAACCACACATAAGCAATCACTCAAAAGATCAGAAAGATCGAAGAAGACAGTTCGGAAAACATCAAAACCAAGCAGATAACTCTTGCAACATAAAACAATTTCTAACAGTACCAAAATTATGTAAATTTGGCCTTATCAGAAAGTTTAGGTCAAGAGCTTCGATTTGCAAAAAGAATCAACTAAATCGGAGTTACGAAACTCAAGTTACGATCAAACGAAGTTTGAATCTAAATCTGATCTAAATCAAATTTTAAACTTTCAAAAACATGTTTAAGTTGGATTACTGAATAAAGGGGTTCATAACGAAGAAGTGGGCGTTGGTTTCGTTGGATTTGGATAAACGAGTAAAAAGTAGTGATCGTTTTAAGATTAGGGACTAAACTGTAAATAAAACCTTCACAGATGAGTCCTTGGCCGAAAATTAAAAAGAAAAAGAAAAATTCTAAACAACGAGCGTTCACTCCTGAACCCTAAACTATGAACTCGTCCGCTCCAGAGGCTAAACAAGCGAGCGTTCTCTAAATATACTAAACGGGGTTTTAAAAGAAAAACCGACTACTAAATCGAAAACCTAAAAAAACCGGACCGGGCGGTTCTTACCGATTCGATCGATTTGTGCGGTTTTTGGCGAGAAAACCGATGCCGGCGCCGATGAACTCCGGCGACGGCGGGGTGCGGCGAGGGGCAGCGTTGGCGGCTCCAGTCGTCGGGGATAACGGCGAGGCGCACGGGAGAGGCGGCGCGGGGCGGCGGGTGCGCTGGTGGCGCCGGCGGCGGTTGGAGGCGGCGGTGGAGTGCGGGGTGGCTGCGGATCGGGAAGAAGCGAGCAGCAGCGGTGGCGGTTTGCGGCAGGCGGCGGCGCGCGAGATGCGGCGCGGGGCGAGGGCGGCGTGCTTTTTATGGAGGGAGGGGGCGAGCTGGCGTGCAGAAGGGGGCAAGAGGCGGCACAGAGTCCGGGACGACCCGGCCATCGAGGTGGCGGCGCGGCGGCAGACTCCCGAGCGGAGTCCTGCTCGGGGACGGGGCGATGGCGCGCCGGGCCTTAGCCTGGCTTCGGCTGGGCCAGCCTAGTCGGAGGAGGACGGTTTTTTTAGCGCAAAGAAAATAAAGAAAACCTTAAACAAATAAAAAAATGCTATAGGCATATAATATACCAAAATTTGCAGAAAATGATTTTCTACAACATGGACATTTTTATAATGCCAAATAAAATCCACACAAAATCAGATAATTCAAAAAGTGCTACTGGTCTAATAAAATCCAATAAAAATCATTATAAAAATACCAAAATTAATTCAAATTTATTTCTCTCCAAATTTCTGATGTAGGGAATCATGTTACCCTATCTTCCGTATATTTTATTTTTGGAGAAAAATAATTTGAATAAAACCCAAATAACTCCAAATTGAAAATAATTTCAAAATGATTTTAAATTTTGATCCTTTTAAACTCCCAACTCATATTTCATATGTTTTGAGGAAGTCATTTTATCTTCTCTCATGAAAATCATTGAGTTGCATAAAGTTTCTGAATTAAAAATATTTCCAAATGAAATTCAAATCTTTTCAAAACCCTTTTCATTTATTTAAATGGAAGAAGTCATGTCATCTTCTCACGAGGGTTTTGTATTTGAAAAGAATTTGAATTCACAGAGATCATAAATACAAAAATGGAAGTTTGGGAAAGTCCTTTTATTCCCTCTCATTTAACTTTCAAATAGTTTGAATTCACTCACTTTCAGTCAATCAATCAAATAATCAATCGAATCTATCTATTTAATATAACATTCCAAAATTTAGAATTTTGGGATGTTACATGCTAGGAAACAAGGCCTAGGGTTCATACTTTCACTAGTGTAAGTTCTCTCAACAATAATAACATAATTGGATCATATAACTATCCCTCAACATGCAACAAAGAGTCACTCCAAAGTCACTAATAGCGGAGAACAAACGAAGAGATTATGGTAGGGTACGAAACCACCTCAAAGTTATTCTTTCTGATCGATCTATTCAAGAGTTCGTACTAGAATAACACCTTAAGACACAAATAAACCAAAACCCTAATGTCACCTAGATACTCCAATGTCATCTCAAGTATCTGTGGGTATGATTATACGATATGCATCACACAATCTCAGATTCATCTATTCAACCAACACATAGAACTTCAAAGAGTGCCCCAAAGTTTCTACCGGAGAGTCAAGACAAAAACGTGTGCCAACCCCTATGCATAAGTTCACGAGGTCACGGAACTCGCAAGTTGATCACCAAAACATACATCAAGTGGATCATGTGATATCCCATTGTCACCACAGATAAGCACATATAAGACATACATCAAGTGTTCTCAAATCCTTAAAGACTCAATCCAAAAAGATAACTTCAAAGGGAAAACTCAATTCATCACAAGAGAGTAGAGGGGCAGAAACATCATAAGATCCAAATATAATAGCAAAGCTCGCGATACATCAAGATCGTGCGACTCAAGAACATGAGAGAGAAAGATCAAACACATAGCTACTGGTACATACCCTCAGCCCCGAGGGTGAACTACTCCCTCCTCATCATGGAGAACACCGGGATGATGAAGATGGCCACCGGAGAGGGATTACCCACTCCGGCAGGGTGCCGGAACGGGTCTAGATTGGTTTTCGATGGCTACGGAGGCTTCTGGCGGCGGAACTCCCGATCTATTGTGATCCCCGATGTTTTTATGGTATATGGACATATATATAGGCGAAAGAAGTCGGTCAGGGGAGCCACGAGGGGCCCACGAGGGTGGGGGGCGCGCCTCCCTGCCTCGTGGCTTCATCGTAGCTTCCCTGACGTCTACTCCAAGTCTCCTGAATTGCTTCCATTTCAAAAATAACTCTCCCGAAGGTTTCATTCTGTTTGGACTCTGTTTGATATTCCTTTTCTTCGAAACACTGAAATAGGCAAGAAAACAACAATTTGTTTTGGGCCTCCGGTTAATAGGTTAGTCCCAAAAATAATATAGAAGTATATAATAAAGCCCATAAACATCCAAAACAGATAATATAATAGCATGAATACTTCATAAATTATAGATACGTTGGAGACGTATCAGCATCCCCAAGCTTAATTCCTGCTCGTCCTCGAGTAGGTAAATGATAAAAGAAATAATTTGTGAAGTGTGAATGCTAGCAGGTGCACAAGTTTGATCAATGATAATTTCAATCACCTTTTATAGCGTCATTATATATCATAACAGTAGCTCAACTCATAAAACTTCTCATGATCAAGTAACAAGCTATTCACATGTTAAAGTATAGATCATAAACTTTCTTGAAAACTAATAAACCGTGTTATTAGTCATCAAAAAATTACAATTCATCTTATTTTCAAGAATGGTCTATATCAGAGCTTTGATTCAGTAAACTTCACATACTCAACTATCATTTAGTATTTCACAATTGCTAACACTCACGTAATACTTATGGGTTCAAAGTTTTAATCAGACACAGAGAAAGATAGGGGCTTATAGATTCGCCTCCCAACCTTTTACCTCAAGGGTAATGTCAACAATAATAGTTCATGATGCCTTACATCCAATTGGATATATATATATCAGGATCTTTCCAACACAATGTGCTTGCCAAAGGATAAAATGTAAAAAGGAAAGGTGAAGATCACCATGACTCTTGCATAAGGTATAAGACAAGAATAAAAGATAGGCCCTTCGCAGAGGGAAGCATAGGTTGTCATGCGCTTTTATAGTTGGATGCACAAAATCTTAATGCGAAAGAACGTCACTTTATATTGCCACTTGTGATATGGACCTTTATTATGCAATCTGTCGCTTTTATTGCTTCCACATCACAAGATCGTATAAAGCTTATTTTCTCCATATTAATGGATCATACATATTTAGAGAGAAATTTTTAGTGCATGCACCAATGACTACTTACTTGAGGGATCTTACTCAATCCATAGGTAGGTATGGTGGACTCTCACGGCAATACTGGTTTAAGGGATGTTTGGAAGCACAAGTAGTATCTCTACTTGGTGCAAAGAATTGGATAGCATGAGGGAGAAAGGCAAGTTTATCATGTTGAATGATCCATGACAATATACTTTATTTCAGATATAAGAAAACATAACCCATTACGTTGTCTTCCTTGTCCAACATCAACCTTTTAACAAGTCATATTTTAATGAGTGCTCACAATTATAATAGATGTCCAAGATAGTATATTTATATGTGAAATCTCTCTTCCCTCAATATTCTTTCATGAATTGTTCAAGTGACCAGTACAATGTTTGCTAACCTTCAATAAATTTACCACCTCTACTTCTTATATGTGAAGTCATTACTCCCCATGGGATAAGCATATGAAACATATATAATTTCAGATTTATTATATTCAATTCATTCAACCATTTACTCATAGGATATGTGTGAAGCATGTGAATGAATAACACACTACTCCGAAAGATATAAGTGAAGATCAATGAGTAGTTAAATAATTATTTAGCTATGTGAAGACTCTCCCATTTAATAATTTCAGATCTTGATACTTTATTCAAACAGAAAGCAAAACAAAATAAAATGACATCTAAGAATAGCAAACATCATGTGAAGAAGCAAAAACATAGGATCAACCGATACTAACTGTCGGTGTCAAAACCGGCGGATCTCGGGTAGGGGGTCCCGAACTGTGCGTCTAAGGCGGATCTCGGGTAGGGGGTCCCGAACTGTGCGTCTAAGGCGGATGGTAACAGGAGGCAGGGGACACGATGTTTACCCAGGTTTGGGCCCTCTTGATGGAGGTAAAACCCTACGTCCTGCTTGATTATTCTTGATAATATGAGTAGTACAAGAGTTGATCTACCACGAGATCAGGGAGGCTAAACCCTAGAAGCAAGCCTATGGTATGATTGTATGTTGTCCTACGGACTAAAACCCTCCGGTTTATATAGACACTGGAGGGGGCTAGGGTTACACAGAGTCGGTTACAAGGAGGGAGATCTACATATCCGTATTGCCAAGCTTGCCTTCCACGCCAAGGAGAGTCCCATCCGGACACGGGACGAAGTCTTCAATCTTGTATCTTCATAGTCCAACTGTCCGGCCAAAGGATATATTCCGGCTGTCCGGATACCCCCTAATCCAGGACTCCCTCAGTAGCCCCTGAACCAGGCTTCAATGACGATGAGTCCGGCGCGTAGATCGTCTTCGGCATTGCAAGGTGGGTTCATCCTCCGAATACTTCATAGAAGATTTTGAACACAAGGATCGTGTCCGGCTCTGCAAAATAAGTTCCACATACCACCGTAGAGGGAATGATATTTACACAAATCTAATCTGCTGACGTACCCCATAGTGTGACATCACACCACAGCCAAGTCTTTATTCGAATCGTTTTTCATAACCTATCTCAGCGTGTTTCGCGAGGCGGTTTCCTTGGCACGTCTTGTCGAAGCAGAGATCATGTCCCCTTATTACTGGATTCCCATCAATACGGACGTGGGTAACCCAACCGCGCCATCAATTACGGCGCTTGGGGGATAAGCGAGTTTTACCAGGCTGGTGGGGGCGCATAGTTTCGTCCACCCTTATAAAGGGATAAGGTTTCACCTTTTTCTACCCATGCCTTCTTCCTCCTTGCTCATCCATTCCCACGCACTCGAGCTCCAGAGCCCAAGTCCACATCCTTCTCCTCAACTCTCTCCAGACATGTCCGGAGCGGGAGGCAAGTGGATGGTCTCCTCCGTCATGGAGAGACACATCAAAAAACTATGTGGGGCCAGATACTTAGCCGCGGATATCGCGCACCGGCTGCCAGCCGCGGGGCAGATCGTCCCTACCCCGGAACCTCACGAAAGGGTGGTTTTCCTCCCCCACTTCGTCCGCGGACTGGGGTTTCCCCTCCATCCATTCGTCTGCGGCCTTATGTTCTATTATGGGCTGGACTTTCATGATCTAGCCCCGAATTTCATCCTCAACATCTCGGCATTCATTGTCGTGTGCGAGGCCTTTCTCCGCATCCGGTCCCACTTCGGCCTATGGCTGAAGACCTTCAATATCAAGCTGAAGGTAGTAGGCGACCAACAAGCAGAATGTAGCGGAGCCATGGTGGGCAAAATGCCCAACGTTACATGGCTCGAGGGATCCTTCATGGAGACCATAAAGGTGTGGCAATCGGGGTGGTTCTACATCACCGAGCCGCGCGGCACCAACTGGGTGGCGGCCCCCGAGTTTCAATCCGGAATCCCCACGCGGCTCACTTCCTGGAAGGAGAAGGGCCTGTCCTGGGGTTCATCGATGGAGCTAGACGGACTCCAGAAGTGTATCCGGAATATGATAAGCAAGAAACTTAAGCTTGTCAACATAGTCCAGGTCATGCTCTTCCGCCGGATCCTCCCGTGTCAACAACGGGCTTTCAACTTATGGGAGTTCGACCCAGCCTAGCACCAGACTCTACGCGAGCTCTTCGACATGACGCATAAGGACGTCTAGAAGGTGCTGTTCAAGGGCGCCGAGGTCCCTCCTTCTCTTACCGAGGACCGCGGGCTAAGCGCGAAGCGCCCTGCGAATCCGGTAAGTTCTGTACATCTGGTAGGGTATTTATTTCCCGTAGCTTAACCATGTGCGGGGTCTGAGCTCCCATGCCTTTGACAGGACTGGGTGGAGACATCGGAGCAGATTAACTGTCCGGCCCCTCTGCCAGAAGACCCTGCGGATGCTCTCCTGACGGAGATGCGGACTCCGACTCCTTATGAGGTGCCGGAGAAGACCAAGGGAACCCTAAAGAGTTCCCGGCGCCTGGTGGTATCGGACTCATTGTCCGATAACTCCGAGACGCACTCCTCCCGTGAAAACGAGGAGGAGGATGATGAAGACTCTCCCCCTCCAGCCGGGGGAGACAAGAAAAGGAAGGCTGCCCCAACCGGGGAGGCCGAAGGGTCCAAGAAGGGAAGGACTCTCCTTCCGGACTGTTCCACCACCGCCGCCGACGGCGAAGACGAGTGGTTACTCAGGGCCAAGCCCCTGGCGAAGTCGCGAGTATTCGGATAACAGAGTAACTCATAGCATACTTTTATTGCACTGCTTCTCCTAACGTCGAATATGATCATGCAGTCTGCCCCGAGCCCGTATCGACGTATCCTCGTCGGACGGTTCCTTGGACCCGTCGGATATGGATAGTGATACACTTCCAACCGCCTCCTCTCCTCGCCCTACGACGATGTTGAGGTACTGTCTCAAAGGGGCACCGAGCCGGGGGGAGACGGTCCCAAAGGCACCTCAAGGCGACCTTCCGGACTCCAGGAGCGAAGGGAGCAAGACTCCCAAGGGCTCCAAGTTCGGCCCCCCAGCCGAACAACGCACCAGAACCTTCAGTGGTTCCGGACTCCGGCAGGCGGCCCCCATCCAAGAGGGGCAAGCCGCCCGTGCCGGTGACCTCTGTCCATCCAGAGGCAATGGACAACCTGCTGGGAGCGCTTCGCGGCGCTTCCATTGACGAAGAGCACCGCACTATTATGAGTGCGGTGATCAAGAAGGTTCAGTCCGCCAAGAGCGGACTGACTGAAACCTGTGCCAACCTTCTAACAGGCTTTGAGGTAAGTATTTAAAATATAGGAAAATATTACTGCATAGATAGTAGCCCCTAATGCTCTGTTTGGTGTTCACAAAGAAAAGCCGAATAGAGGATCAAATAATATCTGCAGGAGTCTAATATAAGTATGTCTGTATGCGTATGCAGGCTTCGCTACTGACCTCTGTCGCACTGACTGCGGAGGTCGCTGCACTGAGGCAGAACCTCAAGCGGTCCGAGAAAGAGCTCAGTCTTGCCAAGAGGCATCTCGAGGAGAACAAAGGTAAGTAATGCCTTGTCCATATATATATATATAAGATGCGGTTGCAAAACGATAGGATCATCATGGATGTGCCAAGGGCCACGACCGAAGTGGCGACCCTGAAGCAAGCGCAGTCCAAGGCCGAAAACAAAGCGGCCAAGGAGCGCACCGAGCAGGAAAAGCAAGAGGCACGGGTGGGCGAGGTGCAGCAAGAGCTCCAGGCTCTCGTGAAGAAGCACGAGGCTTTGGAGCTTGACTCGAAGACGCGAGAGTCCAAGCATGCCGCGACCCTCGAGAGCACAAAGCATGCTAAGGCTGAAGCCCAAAAGTCCCTCCAGGAAATTGAGGCGATGAGGAAGATAGCGGCGGGTAGGGCCTTCAATATGCAAAGCAAGCATGTGAAAGTAAATTACTTGTTACTTACCCGAGTCCGGAGCTCTCCAGGAGCATTCGCAGATTTGCCCTGCGGCGTGTTGGATGCCGCGAAGTATTACCAGGCCGAGGAGGGAAGCTCGACCTAGAAGTTGTTCTGGTCTCAGTATACTGGGAACGAACACCCGATGCATGTGAGCGACCAGCTGAAGCAACTGGTCGAGCTGCACAAGGCGGCCGAACAGGCCATGAGGAGCCTTATAGTCCGGATGTGGCCTGGTGACTCCCTTCCCAACAGCTACTTCAGCCTGGTGAGCCGTCTTGTGGATGCCTGCCCACGGCTAGAAGTCATAAAGCGGTCCGTCTGCATCGAAGGTGCACGCCGGGCTTTTGCCATGCGAAGGTGCACTGGGCCAAGATGGACACCGAGAAGCTGGTGAAGGAGGGGCCGCCGCAGGGCAAGGAGCATCGTCACCCCTAAATGTATTATGAGGGTGTCCTAAAGGGTGCCCGTCTTGTGGCGGACGAGTGTGCGAAGGATGTAGTTTTTGAATGAACTTGCTCGTGTGATCCTGTATTATGAAAACTTGTTCATATGCGCTATGCAACGCTTGTTTGAATTTAAAATATTACCTTCTGTGCGGATGTTTATTAAATCTGGGAGATGGCTAGTCGTCGGCTTCTGCCCCCATGCCACGAGTGTTGGGGTGTTTGGGATGAATCTGAGCACTCCTGTTCCCATTGTTGGGTCCTTCGAGGGAGGTGCTCAACGCAACGAACAAGGCAATCAGCCTATAATGCTTTATCACTCTCACTTAGCCATAGAAGTCTACAATTTTAAATTTTGGCGAAGCCCCTAGTATTCGGAAAGCCAAATTCGGGGCGCTATACACGCTTTAAGCCGGACAAAGCTAACTCCTCGCTCTAAGCGGCATAAGTCTTTAGGGACTCGAGACCTCTCGAACAGCGACCAGCTCTCGCCTTATCATGACAGTCAGTTTTAGCTTTCTCTACTGAGGTGCTTGCCCAGATGAACCGGGGCACAATCGCAGTAGTTCTCCCAATGCTACCTTAGCCGATATAGCGGAACGTAAGGTACCAAAACATGGGAGCCGGGCAAACCCAACTATTGACCCAAGACATGATTCGGAGCTGATGCATATAATGCTATAAGTTCGGGGGCCGCACTGTCGAAAGTGTTCGAACTTCTCACGCCGTATTATGGGGTACGCTTAAGCCCCTGGCGTATTGGCCGTACCAGAGTGTACAGGTGCTGAATATCATGAATGCATATATATATATATAAAGAAAGAATAGAGAATGCGGTAATAGTCTAGTGCTATGCATTGTTTATTCAAAAAGGTGCGGCGAAGCAGAATGATACAAGTAGTGTGATAAGCAAAAGGTAGGACTATTTGACATGTCCCCTCCAAGGGCAACCTGAGGAATGATATTTAAAGCAAGTATTTCACTCGTTATCAGAGACCACCTGGGAGTTCCGTGGTGCGACGTAGATTTCTGCCTCCTTGGTTATTGCATCGTGTGTCCAGCAATCGTATTGCCGGACGGGGTTTCCAGAGATTAAAGTCCTGAAAGAGAGAAAAATAACAAAGCGGGAAGCCCCTAGTGCGTTTGAGCCGCGTCTTGGGGCGTGCCGTAGTCGTGCCCCCCTCCCCACCTGTGCCCATGGTATTTTCAATGCGTAATTATGTAAGCGTGGCACGGATTTCGCCGTTTGGCTGGTACTGGGGTGGGGGCCGCATTGCTATGCGAGCTCGGAACGTGCCAGGTGGTCTTGTTGCCGATTACTCCGGGCGCGCTTGAAGGTGTCCGGGTCTTTAATCGCCGAACTGGTGGATTGCCTTAAGAGGCTGCGTTGCGCTTCTGCTGCGAGGCCGCAGTGTGCTCCTCCGTGCGGAGAGAGCGCTCTGTGTTTCCATTGACTGTGATGACCCCCCGAGGTCCTGGCATCTTGAGCTTGAGATATGCATAGTGCGGTACCGTGTTGAATCTCGCAAATGCGGTTCGCCCGAGCAGTGCTTGATAGCCGCTACGGAATGGGACTATATCGAAGATTAACTCCTCGCTCCGGAAGTTATCCGGGGATCCGAAGACCACTTCCAGTGTGACTGAGCCTGTGCAATGGGCCTCTACACCTGGTATGACGCCTTTGAAGGTCGTTTTTGTGGGTTTGATCCTTGAGGGGTCTATACCCATTTTGCGCACTGTGTCCTGATAAAGCAGGTTCAGGCTGCTGCCGCCGTCCATAAGGACTCAAGTGAGGTGAAATCCGTTGATGATTGGGTCTAGGACCAGTGCGGCGAATCTGCCATGACGGATAATAGTGGGATGGTCCCTGTGATCGAAGGTGATCGGACAGGAGGACCATGGGTTGAACTTTGGGGCGACTGGCTCCAATGCATATACATCCCTTAACGCACGCTTCCGCTCCCTCTTGGGGATGTGGATTGCGTATATCATGTTCACCGTCCGCACTTGTGGGGGGAACATCTTCTGCCCTCCGGTGTTCGGCTGCTGGGGCTCCTCCTCGTCATCGCTATGTAGCCCCTTCTCTTTGTTTTCAGTGTTTAACTTGCCGGCCTGCTTGAACACCCAACATTCCCTGTTGGTGTGGTTGGCTGGCTTGTCGGGGGTGCCATGTATTGGGCACGAGCGATCGAGTATACGGTCCAAACTGGACGGGCCCAGAGTGCTTCTTTTGAATGGCTTTTTCCGCTGACCGGGCTTAGAGCCTCTAAATCCGGCATTGACTGCTGTATCCTCGGTATTGTCGCTATTGACGCGGCGCTTATGTTTGTTGCGTCGTGACCTGCCATTGCTATCCTTGGTTTCTGAAGTACCGCGGTTCTTTGATATGTTATTGATGCGAGCCAGCCCGTTGTCTTCTCCCGCGCAAAAGCGGCTCATGAGTGTCGTGAGGGCTGCCATGGATTTCGGCTTTTCCTGGCCAAGGTGCCGGGCGAGCCACTCATCGCGGATGTTGTGCTTAAAAGCTGCTAGGGCCTCTGCATCCGGACAGTCGACAATTTGATTTTTCTTTGTTAGCCTGGCCGATTCCTCTGGCTGCTGAATTATGTGGCTCAAGTCATCGGCATCTGGCGGTCGCACATAAGTGCCATGGAAGTTGTCGAGGAATGCGGCTTCCAGATCTTCCCAACAGCCAATGGAATCTGCTGGCAGGCTGTTGAGCCAATGCCGAGCTGGTCCTTTGAGCTTGAGTGGGAGGTATTTGATGGCGTGTAGATCGTCACCGCGGGCCATGTGGATGTGCAGGAGGAAGTCCTCGATCCATACCGCAGGATCTGTTGTGCCGCCGTATGATTCTCTATTTACAGGTTTGAAACCCTCTGGGATTTGGTGATCCATTACTTCGTCTGTGAAGCATATGGGGTGTGCGGCGCCTCTGTAGTGGGCTATGTCACGACGCGGCTCGAATGAGTCTTGTCCGCTGTGCTCGGCCCGGCCGGATTTACTTTTACTGTATCCGGTGTGACTGTTATCGTCTCGCATAGTGGCGTGCCCTCGTGATCCGTAGATCGATCTTGCATGTTTTGCTTTGACCTCCAATACGTCTCGCATGTCTGGCGTATTTCCCCGTGCCTTGTCATTTTTATTTGAGTGGCGTCGGGGTGCTGGCTGAGTTTTTGGCTGAAATGCCTCTCTGTCGCGGCCACGAGGTGGCCGATCAGCCATGTCATATGCTGGAGATGTAGGTTTTAATGCTTCCTCCTCCAGTCGGGGTAGCAACCTGCGCTTTGGGTAACTCTTGGAGGGGCGTTCGAGTTCTTATTCCTCGGCCGCAAGGACTTCAGTCCATCTGTCAGCTAGCAAATCTTGATCAGCTTGAAGCTGCTGCTGCTTTTTCTTAAGGCTATTTGTCGTGGCTATAAGCCAGCGCTTGAAGCGCTCTTGCTCAGCGGGATCCTCCGGCACGACAAATTCGTCATCATCGAGGCTTGCCTCGTCTTCGGAGGGAGGCATGTAATTATCATCCTCCACCTCTCCATCTGCCGCTCTCTCGGGAGGGCTGGATTCTCCATCCTCCTGCTCTAAATCTTGCTGGAGGAGATTGTTGTCATCTTCGGCACTGTTCAGAGTGCTATTATCTCCTGTGCCGGTGTCACCCCTTTTTCTTTGGCGAGACTTAGAGCGGCGTCGCTGACGTCGGTGCTTGGGTTGCTTCTTGGAGGGGTCATCCTCCGTTGTCTCGTCGCCATTGCCTTCTTTGGGTGTGTCCACCATGTATATATCATATGATGAGGTGGCTGTCCAGTGCCCTGTGGGCAGTGGTTCCTCTTCGTCTCCCGCATCGTCGTCCATACCATTGATGTCTTCGGAGTCGAAGTCGAGCATGTCAGTCAAATTGTCGACAGTGGCTACTAAGTGGGTGGTGGGTGGGCGGCGAATTTCTTCGTCATCCGCATCCCGATCCTGCCGAACATAGTTCAGCCAGGACTCTCCTGACAGGGAGAGAGACCTTAATGAGTTCAGTATGTCGTCGAAGGGCGAGTGCTGAAAGATATCCGCGAAGGTGAACTCCATGATCGGCGCCCAGTCAGATTCGATAGGCACGGGCGCAGGCGGTTCGGAGTCCGTGGCCGGGGAAGAATTCGGCAGTTCGGCGTCACGGCTCCCGTGAAGGGTAAGGTCGATACTCGGCTCGATCGCCGCTGAGAATACAGCCTCCGTGGCGGGGTCTATCCACCCGTCCATGGATGGCACAATTGGCTCCGAATTGAGGGTCGGAGTCGTTGTCGGTGCGGTCTCCTGAACACTGTCCGATGGTAGAGCTAAATCATGCTCATCGTGACCGTGCGTCGCACTCCGCAGGGGCTCGAATCCGTCGAAGATCAAGTCTCCGCGGATGTTAGCCGTGTAGTTTAAGCTTCCAAACCTGACCTGGTGGCCAGGGGCGTAACTCTCGATCTGCTCCAGATGGCCAAGCGAGTTGGCCCGTAGTGCGAAGCCGCCGAATACAAATATCTGTCCGGGGAGAAAAGTCTCACCCTGGACTGCATCGCTATCGATGATCGAAGGAGCCATCAAGCCTAACGGTGACGACACAGAGGAACTCTCAATGAAAGCACCAATGTCAGTGTCAAAACCGGCGGATCTCGGGTAGGGGGTCCCGAACTATGCGTCTAAGGCGGATGGTAACAGGAGGCAGGGGACACGATGTTTACCCAGGTTCGGGCCCTCTTGATGGAGGTAAAACCCTACGTCCTGCTTGATTATTCTTGATAATATGAGTAGTACAAGAGTTGATCTACCACGAGATCGGAGAGGCTAAACCCTAGAAGCTAGCCTATGGTATGATTGTATGTTGTCCTACGGACTAAAACCCTCCGGTTTATATAAACACCGGAGGGGGCTAGGGTTACACAGAGTCGGTTACAAGGAGGGAGATCTACATATCCGTATTGCCAAGCTTGCCTTCCACGCCAAGGAGAGTCCCATACGGACACGGGATGAAGTCTTCAATCTTGTATCTTCATAGTCCAATAGTCCGGCCAAAGAATATAATCCGGCTGTTCGGATACCCCCTAATCCAGGACTCCCTCACTAACCAATAGTTGTCGAAGAAGAAAGGTGGGATGCCAACCGGGGCATCCCGAAGCTTAGGCGCTTGAGACTTCTTGAAATATTATCTTGGGATGCCTTGGGCATCCCCAATATTGAGCTTTTGTGTCTCCTTAATTCCTCCCATATCACGGTCTCCCTAAATATCAAAAGCTTCATCCACACAAAACTCAACAAGGACTCGTGATATAAGTTAGTATAAACCAATGCAAAAACCTTATCATACTCTACTGTAGCAAATCACTAAAATTATTATTCAACATTGCATACTAAATGCCTCTGCATATTTGACAGGTTAATAGTCCTATCCTCAAATAGAATCATTAAAGAAGCAAACATATGCAAACATAACAGCAATCTGCCAAAACAGGACAGTCTGTAAAGAATGCAGAAAGATCCATACTTCCCTAGCTCCAAAAATTATGAAAGAAAATTCCCACTGTATTAAATTATCAGATCTTAATATACAAAAGGTTTCAACATTTTATCACATTGTGACTTTTCTAGGGAATTTTTACAACAGCGGTAAACTTTCTGTTTTGAAACAGCAACATGTAGACTTGTAAAATAGGCATAGTAAAGGCTATCAATGCCACTTTTATTGAAATAAAAGATGCAAAACATTGTTCTAAATAACAGCATGCAAATCCTAACAAAATAAATTGACGCTCCAAGAAAAACACATATCATGTGGTGAATAAAAATATAGCTCCAAGTAAAGTTACCGATGAACGAAGACGAAAGAGGGGATGCCTTCCGGGGCATCCCCAAGCTTAGGCTCTTGGTTGTCCTTAAATATTACCTTGGGGTTACTTGGGTATCCCCAAGCTTAGGATCTTGCCACTCCTTATTCCATAATCCATTGAATCTTTACCCAAAACTTGAAAACTTCACAACACAAAACTTAACGGAAAACTCGTGAGCTCCGTTAGTAAAAGAAAACAAACCACCACTTCAAGGTACTGTAATGAACTCATTCTTTATTTATATTGGTGTTAAACCTACTGTATTACAACTTTTCTATGGTTCATAAACTCTATTACTAGCCATAGATTCTTCAAAATAAGCAAACAACACACGAAAAACAGAATTTGTCAAAAACAGAACAGTATGTAGTAATCTGTAGGTTTCGAATACTTCTGGAACCCCCAAAATTCTAAAATAAATTGATGGACGTGAGGAATTTATCTATTAATCATCTTCAAAAATAATTAACTAAATATCACTCTCCATTAAAAAATGGCAGCAAATCTCGTGAGCCCTAAATTTCTGTTTTTTACAGCAGGATCGCAAAGACTTTCCCCAAGTCTTCCCAAAGGTTCTACTTGGCACAAACACTAATTAAAAGCATAAGACCACATCTAAATAGAGGCTAGATGAATTATTTATAACTAAACAGGAGCAAAAAGCAAAGAACAAAAATAAAATTGGGTTGCCTCCTGCTACCTCTTGAGCACTGTGTTGGTTTTCCCCGAAGAGGAAGGGATGATGCAGCAAATTAGCGTAAGTATTTCCCTCAGTTTTTAGAACCAAGGTATCAATCCAGTAGGAGGCTATGCGCAAGTCCCTCAAACCTGCACAAAACAAATAAGTCCTCGCAACCAATGCGATAAGGGGTTGTCAATCCCTACACGGCCACTTATGAGAGTGAGATCTGATAGATATGATAAGATGCAATGTGAAATAAAAGCAAAGGAAATAACTAAGTATTGGAAGATTAATATGATGAAGATAGACCCGGGGGCCATAGGTTTCACTAGTGGCTTCTCTCAAGAGCATAAGTATTTTACGGTGGGTGAACGAATTACTCTTGAGCAATTGACAGAATTGAGCATAGTTATGAGAATATCTAGGTATGATCATGTATATAGGCATCACGTCCGAGACAAGTAGACCGACTCCTGCCTGCATCTACTACTATTACTCCACTCATCGACCGCTATCCAGCATGCATCTAGAGTATTAAGTTCATGAAAACAGAGTAACGCCTTAAGCAAGATGACATGATGTAGAGGGATAAACTCATGCAATATGATGAAAACCCCATCTTGTTAACCTCGATGGCAACGATACAATACGTGCCTTGCTGCCCCTACTGTCACTGGGAAAGGACACCGCAAGATTGAACCCAAAGCTAAGCACTTCTCCCATTGCAAGAAAGATCAATCTAGAAGGCCAAACCAAACTGATAATTCGAAGAGACTTGCAAAGATAACCAATCGTACATAAAAGAATTCAGAGAAGATTCAAATATTGTTCATAGATAGACTTGATCATAAACCCACAATTCATCGGTCTCAACAAACACACCACAAAAAGAAGATTACATCAAAATAGATCTCCACAAGAGAGGGGGAGAACATTGTATTGAGATCCAAAAAGAGAGAAGAAGCCATCTAGCTAATAACTATGGACCCGTAGGTCTGAGGTGAACTACTCACACTTCATCGGAGGGGCTATGGTGTTGATGTAGAAGCCCTCCGTGATGGATGCCCCCTCCGGCGGAGCTCCGAAACAGGCCCCAAGATGGGATCTCGTGGATAGAGAAAGTTGCGGCGGGGGAATTAGGGGTTTGGCTCCGTATCTGATCGTTTGGGGGTACATAGGTATATATAGGAGGAAGGAGTATGTCGGTGGAGCAACATGGGCCCTGCTACCGCTTGAGCTTGCGTTGGATTTCCCCGAAGAGGAAAGGATGATGCAGCAGAGTAGCGTAAGTATTTCCCTCAGTTTTTGAGAACCAAGGTATCAATCCAGTAGGAGGCCACACTCAAGTCCCTCGTACCTGCACAAAACGATAGCTACTCGCAACCAACGCGATTAGGGGTTGTCAATCCCTTCACGGTCACTTATAGAGTGAGATCTGATAGATATAATATTTTTGGTATTTTTGGTATAGAGATGCAAAGTGAAAAGTAAAAGGCAAAGTAAAAAAAAAGCAAAGCAAGATTAAAGTGATGGAGATTGATATGATGAGAATAGACCCGGGGGCCATAGGTTTCACTAGTGGCTTCTCTCAAGAGCATAAGTATTCTATGGTGGGTGAACAAATTACTGTTGAGCAATTGACAAAATTGAGCATAGTTATCAGAAGGCATGATCATGTATATAGGCATCACGTCCGTGACAAGTAGACCGAAACGATTCTGCATCTACTACTATTACTCCACTCATCGATCGCTATCCAGCATGCATCTAGAGTATTAAGTTAAAAACAGAGTAACGCTTTAAGCAAGATGACATGATGTAGAGAGATAAATTCATGCAATATGAAATAAACCCCATCTTGTTATCCTCGATGGCAACGATGCAATACGTGCCTTGCTGCCCCTTCTGTCACTGCGAAAGGACACCGCAAGATCAAACCCAAAGCTAAGCACTTCTCCCATGGCAAGAAAAACCAATCTAGTAGGCCAAACCAAACTGATAATTCGAAGAGACTTGCAAAGATAACCAATCATACATAAAAGAATTCAGAGAAGATTCAAATATTATTCATAGATAGACTTGATCATAACCCCACAATTCATCGGTCTCAACAAACACACCACAAAAAAGAAGAAGATTACATCGAATAGATCTCCACAAGAGAGGGGGTGAACTTTGTATTGAGATCCAAAAAGAGAGAAGAAGCCATCTAGCTAATAACTATGGACCCGAAGGTCTGAGGTAAACTACTCACACTTCATCGGAGAGGCTATGATGATGTAGAAGCCCTTCGTGATGATGGCCCTCTCCGGCGGAGCTTCGGAACAGGCCCCAAGATGGGATCTCGTGGATACAGAAAGTTGCGGCGGTGGAATTAGGTTTTTGGCTCCGTCTCTATTCGTTTGGGGGTACGTAGGTATATATAGGAGGAAGAAGTATGTCGGTGGAGCTTCGGTGGGCCCACGAGGGTGGGGGCGCGCATGGGGGTATAGGGCGCGCCCCCCTACCTCGTGCCCACCCCGAAGCTTCCTTGGCGTAGGGTCCAAGTCTCCTGGGTCATATTCGGGAAGAAAATCACGTTCCAGAAAGGTTTATTCCGTTTGGACTCCGTTTGATATTCCGTTTCTTCGAAACACTGAAATAGCCAAAAAAAACAGCAATTCTGGGCTGGGCCTCCGGTTAATAGGTTAGTCCCAAAAATAATATAAAAGTGGAAAATAAAGCACAATATAGTCCAAAACAGTAGATAATATAGCATGGAGCAATCAAAAATTATAGATACGTTGGAGACGTATCAGGCATCCCCAAGCTTAATTCCTGCTCGTCCTTGAGTAGGTAAATGATAAAAAGAGAATTTTTGATGCGGAGTGCTACTTGGCATAATTTCAATGCAAATCTTCTTAATTGTGGTATGAATATTCAGATTAGGAAGATTCAAGACAAAAGTTCATATTGACATAGAGAATAATAATACTTCAAGCAAACCAACAAAGCAATTATGTTTTCTTAAAGTAACATGGCCAAAGAAAGTTCATCCCTACAAAATCATATAGTTTAGTCATGCTCCATTTTCGTCACACAAGAATGCTCTCATCATGCACAACCCCGATGAAAAGCCAAGCAATTGTTTCATACCTTAATAATTTCAAACTCATAAACTTTCACGCAATACATGAGCGTGATCCATGGATATAGCACTATGGGTGGAATAGAATATAATGATGGGGGTTATGTGGAGAAGACAAAAAGGAGAAAGTCTCACATCAACGAGTCTAATCAATGGGCTATGGAGATGCCCATCGATTGATGTTAATGCAATGAGTAGGGATTGCCATTTAACGAATGCACTAGAGCTATAAATGTATGAAAGCTCAACAAAAGAAACTAAGTGGGTGTGCATCCAACTTGCTTGCTCACGAAGACCTAGGGCACTTGAGGAGGCCCATTGTTGGAATATACAAGCCAAGTTCTATAATGAAAATTCCCACTAGTATATGAAAGTGATAACTCAAGAGACACTCTATATGAAGAAGATGGTGCTACTTTGAAGCACAAGTGTGGAAAAAAGGATAGTAGCATTGCCCCTTTTTTTTGGGCCTTCTTTTTTTTTCTTTGGCCTTTCTCCTTTTTTTGGGACAATGCTCTATTGAATGATGATCATCACACTTCTATTTATTTACAACTCAATGATTACAACTTGATACTAGAACATAGTATGACTCTATATGGATGCCTCCGGCGGTGTACCGAGATATGCAATGAATCAAGAGTGACAAGTATGAAAAAATTATGAACGGTGGCTTTGCCACAAATACTATGTCAACTACATGATCATGCTAAGCAATATGACAATGATGAATGTGTCATGATAAACTGGATGGTGTAAAGTTGCATGGCAATATATCTCGGAATGGCTATGGAAATGCCATAATAGGTAGGTATGGTGGCTGTTTTGAGGAAGATATAAGGAGGTTTATGTGTGAAAGAGCGTATCATATCACGGGGTTTGGATGCACCGGCGAAGTTTTCACCAACTCTCGATGTGAGAAAGGGCAATGCACGGTACCGTAGAGGCTAGCAATGATGGAAGGGTGAGAGTGCGTATAATCCATGGACTCAACATTAGTCATAAAGAACTCATATACTTATTGCAAAAATCTATAAGCCATCAAAAACCAAAGTATTACGCGCATGCTCCTAGGAGGATAGATTGGTAGGAAAAGACCATCGCTCGTCCCCGACCGCAACTCATAAGGAGGACAATCAAATAACACCTCATGTTTCAAATTTGTTGCATAACGTTTACCATACGTGCATGCTACGGGACTTGCAAACTTTAACTCAAGCACTTCTCAAATTCACAATTACTCTACTAGCATGACTTTGATATTACTACCTCCATATCTCAAAACAATTATCAAGCATCCAACTTTTCTTAGTATTCAACACACTCAAAAGAAAGTTTCACAAATCTTGAATACCAAGCATGTTATTATTAAGCAAATTACCATGCTATTAAGACTCTCAAAATAATTTAAGTGAAGCATGAAAGATCAATAGTTTCTTTAAAACAAATCCACCACCGTGCTCTAAAAGATCTAAGTGAATCACATAGAGCAAAATTATAGCGCTCAAAAGATATAAGTGAAGCACATAGAGCAAAACTACTTAGCTCAAAAAGATATAAGTGAAGCACATAGAGTGTTCTATCAAATTCTAATTCATGTATGGATCTCTCAAAAGGTGTGTACAGAAAGGATGATTGTGGCACACTAACAACCAAAGACACAAATAATACAAGACACTCCAAGAAAAACACATATCATGTTGGTGAATAAAAATATAGCTCCAAGTAAATTACCGATGGAAGTGGACGAAAGAGGGGATGCCTTCCGGGGCATCCCCAAGCTTTGAATTTTTGGTGTCCTTGGATTATCTTGGGGGTGCCATGGGCATCCCAAAGCTTAGGATTTTTCCACTCCTTTTTCCATAATCCATCACAAGAATTCACCCAAAACTTAAAACTTCACAACACAAAACTCAATAGAAATCTCGTGAGCTCCGTTAGAGAAAGAAAACAAAAGACCACTTAAAGGTACTGTAATGAAATAATTGTTTATTTATATTGGTGTTAAACCTACTGTATTCCAACTTCTCTATGGTTTATAAACTATTTTACTAGCCATAGATTCATCAAAATAAGCAAACAACACACGAAAAACAGAATCTGTCAAAAACAGAACAGTCTGTAGTAATCTATAACTAACGCAAACTTCTGGAACTCCAAAAAATCTACAAAACTTGGAAGACCTAGACAATTTGTTTATTGATCAGCAGCAATTGGAATCAGTATTTTATCACATTCTGATGTTTAATAATTCGGGCACTGAACGCAAAGTTTCTGGAACTTACAGCAAGATCAAATAACTATCATCCAAGAAGATCCAATAGGTCTAACTTGGCACAAAAACTAATTAAACACAAAAAACACAACCAAAACAGAGGCTAAATAATTTATTTATTGAATAACAGTAAGGGAAAATATTGGGTTGTCTCCCAACAAGCGCTTTTCTTTAAAGCCTTATAGCTAGGCATACGATTTTAACGATGCTCACAAGAAAGACAAGAATTGAAGCACAAAGAGAGCATCATAAAACATGTGACAATCACATCCAAGTCTAACATACTTCCTATGCATAGGCATCTTATAGGCAAACAAATTATCAAGGCAAACAAAAACTAGCATATGCAAGGAAGCGGAAAGAAACAATAGCAATCTCAACATAACGAGAGGTAATTTAGTAACATGAAAATTTCTACAACCATATTTTCCTCTCTCATAGTAATTACATGTAGGATCATAAGCAAATTCAAAAATATAGCTATCACATAAAATATTCTCAACACGATCCACATGCATGCAAAATTGGCACTTTTCTGAAATAGTGGGGTTAACACTAACTAAAGTCATGACCTTTCTAAATGGGCTTTTATCAAAAACTTCATAAGATTGAACATTCTCCAAATACGTGGGATCTAAAGTTGACATTCTTCCAAACCCACTTACATTATTATTGCAAACATTATAATCAATCTCATATTCATCATGGGACTTAAATAAATACTCAATATCATAAGAAGAATCACCCCAATCATGATCATTACAACAAGTAGTATACATAGCTAAACTAGCATCCCCAAGCTTAGGGTTTTGCATATTATTAGCACAATTGACATCAAGAGAATTTATAGTAAAATCATTTTAATCATGCTTTTTATTCAAAGATCTATCGTGAATCGCTTCATAAAGTAATTCATCACACTTTTCAGATTCACGAATTTCAAGCAAAACTTCATAAAGATAATCTAGTGCACAAAACTCACTAGCAATTGGTTCATCATAATTGGATATCTTAAAAAGATTAGCAAGTGGATGAGTATCCATAGATCTTAGGTTCTCTGTTTAGTAATAAATAAACAACAATTCCAATCATACGAGCAAACAAGAAACGGGCAAAAAAGAGGCAAATAGAGAAAGAGAGGGAGGATATATATATAGAGAGAGAGAGGGCGAATAAAACGACAAGGGTGAAGTGGGGGAGAGGAAAACGAGAGGCAAATGGCAAATAATGTAATGCGGGAGATAGGGATTGTGATGGGTACTTGGTATGTTCACTTTTGCGCAGACTCCCCGGCAACGGCGCCAGAAATTCTTCTTGCTACCTCTTGAGCTTGCGTTGGATTTCCCCGAAGAGGAAAGGATGATGCAGCAGAGTAGCGTAAGTATTTCCCTCAGTTTTTGATAACCAAGGTATCAATCCAGTAGGAGGCCACGCTCAAGTCCCTCATACCTGCACAAAACGATAGCTACTCGCAACCAACGCGATTAGGGGTTGTCAATCCCTTCACGCTCACTTACGAGAGTGAGATCTGATAGATATAATATTTTTGGTATTTTTGGTACAGAGATGCAAAGTGAAAAGTAAAAGGCAAAGTAAAAAAAGCAAAGCAAGATTAAAGTGATGGAGATTGATATGATGAGAATAGACCCGGGGGCCATAGGTTTCACTAGTGGCTTCTCTCAAGAGCATAAGTATTCTATGGTGGGTGAACAAATTACTATTGAGCAATTGACAGAATTGAGCATAGTTATGAGAATATCTAGGCATGATCATGTACATAGGCATCACGTCCGTGACAAGTAGACCGGAACGATTCAGCATCTACTACTATTACTCCACTCATCGACCACTATCCAGCATGCATCTAGAGTGTTAAGTTAAAAACAGAGTAATGCTTTAAGCAGGATGACATGATGTAGAGAGATAAATTCATGCAATATGAAATAAACCCCATCTTGTTATCCTCGATGGCAATGATGCAATACGTGCCTTGCTGACCCTTCTGTCACTGGGAAAGGACACCGCAAGATCGAACCCAAAGCTAAGCACTTCTCCCATGGCAAGAAAAACCAATCTAGTAGGCCAAACCAAACTGATAATTCGAAGAGACTTGCAAAGATAACCAATCATACATAAAAGAATTCAGAGAAGATTCAAATATTATTCATAGATAGACTTAATCATAAACCCACAATTCATCGGTCTCAACAAACACACCGCAAAAAAGAAGAAGATTACATCGAATAGATCTCCACAAGAGAGGGGAAGAACTTTGTATTGAGATCCAAAAAGAGAGAAGAAGCCATCTAGCTAATAACTATGGACCCGAAGGTCTGAGGTAAACTACTCACACTTCATCGGAGAGGCTATGATGATGTAGAAGCCCTCTGTGATGACGGCCCTCTCCGGCGGAGCTCCGGAACAGGCCCCAAGATGGGATCTCGTGGATACAGAAAGTTGCGGCGGTGGAATTAGGTTTTTGGCTCCGTCTCTATTCGTTTGGGGGTACGTAGGTATATATAGGAGGAAGAAGTACGTCAGTGGAGCTTCGGTGGGCCCACGAGGGTGGGGGGCGTGCCTGGGGGTATAGGGCGCGCCCCCCTACATCGTGCCCACCTCGAAGCTTCCTTGGCGTAGGGTCCAAGTCTCCTGGGTCATATTCGGGAAGAAAATCACGTTCCAGAAAGGTTTATTCCGTTTGGACTCCGTTTGATATTCCGTTTCTTCGAAACACTGAAATAGCCAAAAAAAACAGCAATTCTGGGCTGGGCCTCCAGTTAATAGGTTAGTCCCAAAAATAATATAAAAGTGGAAAATAAAGCCCAATATAGTCCAAAAGAGTAGATAATATAGCATGGAGCAATCAAAAATTATAGATACGTTGGAGACGTATTAGGCCCCACAAGGGTGGAGGGCGCGCCTGGGGGGGTAGGCGCGCCCCCTACCTCGTGGCCTCCTCCTTTGTTTCTTGACATAGGGTCCAAGTCTCCTGGATCATGTTCGGCGAGAAAATCACGTTCCCGAAGGTTTCATTCCGTTTGGACTCCGTTTGATATTCCTTTTCTTCGAAACCCTAAAATAGGCAAAAAAACAACAATTCTGGGCTGGGCCTCGAGTTAATAGGTTAGTCCCAAAAATAATATAAAAGTGGATAATAAAGCCCAATAATGTCCAAAACAGTAGATAATATAGCATGGAGCAATCAAAAATTATAGATACGTTGGAGACGTATCAAGCATCCCCAAGCTTAATTCCTGCTCGTCCTCGAGTAGGTAAATGATAAAAATAGAATTTTTGATGCGGAGTGCTACTTGGCATAATTTTAATGTAATTCTTCTTAATTGTGGTATGAATATTCAGATCTGAAAGATTCAAGACAAAAGTTCATATTGACATAAAGATAATAATACTTCAAGCATACTAACTAAGCAATTATGTCTTCTCAAAATAACATGGCCAAAGAAAGTTCATCCCTACAAAATCGTATAGTTTAGTCATGCTCCATTTTCATCACACAAGAATGCTCTCATCATGCACAACCCCGATGACAAGACAAGCAATTGTTTCATAGTTTAGTAATCTCAAACCTATAAACTTTCACACAATACATGAGCGTGAGCCATGGATATAGCACTATGGGTGGAATAGAATATAATGAGGGGGTTATGTGGATAAGACAAAAAAGGAGAAATTCTCACATCAACGAGGCTAATCAATGGGCTATGGAGATGCCCACCGATTGATGTTAATGCAAGGAGTAGGGATTGCCATGCAACGGATGCACTAGAGCTATAAATGTATGAAAGCTCAACAAAATAAACTAAGTGGGTGTGCATCCAACTTGCTTGCTCATGAAGACCTAGGGCACTTGAGGAGGCCCATTGTTGGAATATACAAGCCAAGTTCTATAATGAAAAATTCCCACTAGTATATGAAAGTGACAAAACAAAAGACTCTCTATCATGAAGATTATGGTGCTACTTTGAAGCAAAAGTGTGGCAAAGGAAAGTAGCATTGTCCCTTTTTTATTTGGCCTTTCTCTTTTTTTATTAGGACAATGCTCTATGAATGATGGTCATCACACTTCTATTTACTTACAACTCAAGAATTACAACTCAATACTTAGAACAAGATATGACTCTATATGCAATGAACCAAGAGTGACATGTATGAAAGAATTATGAATGGTGGCTTTGCCACTAATACTATGTCAACTACATGATCATGCTAAGCAATATGACAATGATGAATGTGTCATGATAAACGGAATGGTGGAAAGTTGCATGGCAATATATCTCGGAATGGCTATGGAAATGCCATAATAGGTAGGTATGGTGGCTGTTTTGAGGAAGATATAAGGAGGTTTATGTGTGAAAGAGCGTATCATATCACGGGGTTTGGATGCACCGGCGAAGTTTGCACCAACTCTCAATGTGAGAAAGGGCAATGCACGGTACTGAAGAAGCTAGCAATGATGGAAGGGTGAGAGTGCGTATAATCCATGGACTCAACATTAGTCATAAAGAACTCACATACTTATTGCAAAAATCTACAAGTCATCAAAAACAAAGCACTACGCGCATGCTCCTAGGGGGATAGATTGGTAGGAAAAGACCATCGCTCGCCCTCGACCGCCACTCATAAGGAGGACAATCAAATAACACCTCATGTTTCAAATTTGTTACATAACGTTTACCATACGTGCATGCTACGGGACTTGCAAACTTCAACACAAGCATTTCTCAAATTCACAACTACTCAACTAGCACGACTTTGATATTATTACCTCCATATCTCAAAACAATCATCAAGCATCAAACTTCTCTTAGTATTCAAAACACTCATAAGAATTTTTTTACTAATCTTGAACACCTAGCATATTAGGATTATTTAAGCAAATTACCATGCTATTTAAGACTCTCAAAATAATCTAAGTGAAGCATGAGAGATCAATACTTTCTATAAAAAAAATCCACCACCGTGCTCTAAAAGATATAAGTGAAGTACTAGAGCAAAACTATATTACTCAAAAATATATAAGTGAAGCACATAGAGTATTCTAAAAAAATTCCAAATCATGTATGGCTCTCTCAAAAGGTGTGTACAGCAAGGATTATTGTGGTAACTAAAAGGCAAAGACTCAAATCATACAAGACGCTCCAAGCAAAACACATATCATGTGGTGAATAAAAATATAGCTCCAAGTAAAGTTACCGATAGAAGTAGACGAAAAGAGGGGATGCCTTCTGGGGCATCCCCAATCTTTGGCTTTTGGGTGTCCTTAGATTATCTTGGGGGTGCCATGGGCATCCCCAATCTTAGGCTCTTGCCACTCCTTGTTCCATAATCCATCAAATCTTTACCCAAAACTTGAAAACTTCACAACACAAAACTTAAAGTAGAAAATCTCATGAGCTCCGTTAGCGAAAGAAAACAAAAGACCACTTCAAGGTACTATAATGAACTCATTCTTTATTTATATTGGTGTTAAACCTACTGTATTCCAACTTCTCTATGGTTTATAAACTATTTTACTAGCCATAGATTCATTAAAATAAGCAAACAACACACGAAAAACAGAATATGTCAAAAAGAGAACAGTCTGTAGTAATCTGTAGCTAGCGCAAGATCTGGAACCCCAAAAATTCTAAAATAAATTGCTGGACGTGAGGAATTTATGTATTAATCATCTGCAAAAATAATTAACTTAATAGAACTTTCCAAAATAAAAATGGCAGAATTTTTCATGAGCGCTAAATTTTCTGTTTTTTACAGCAAGATATCAAGACTTTCCCCAAGTCTTCCCAACGGTTCTACTTGGCACAAACACTAATTAAACACAAAAAACACAACCTAAACAGAGGCTAGATAAATTATTTATTTACTAAACAGGAGAAAAAATCAAGGAATAAAAACAAAATTGGGTTGCCTCCCAACAAGCGCTATCGTTTAACGCCCCTAGCTAGGCATAAAAAGCAAGGATAGATCTAGGTATTGCCATCTTTGGTAGGCAATCCATAAGTGGCTCTCATAATAGATTCATAAGGTAATTTAATTTTCTTTCTAGGAAATTGTTCCATGCCTTTCCTTAACGAAAAGTGGAATCTAATATTTCCTTCCTTCATATCAATAATTGCACCAATTGTTCTAAGGAAAGGTCTACCAAGAATAATAGGACATGAAGGATTGCAATCTATGTCAAGAACAATAAAATCTACGGGTACATAATTCCTATTTGAAACAATAAGAACATCATTAATTCTTCCCATAGGTTTCTTAATAGTGGAATCCGCAAGGTGCAATTTTAGAGAGCAATCATCAAAATCACGGAAACCTAACAGATCACACAAAGTCTTTGGAATCGTGGAAACACTAGCACCCAAATCACATAAAGCATAGAACTCATGATCTTTAATCTTAATTTTAATAGTTGGTTCCCACTCATCATGGATTTTTCTAGGGATAGAAACTTCCAACTCAAGTTTTTCTTCATAGGATTGCATCAAGGCATCAACGATATGTTTAGTGAACGCTTTATTTTGACTATAAGCGTGAGGAGAATTTAGCACGGATTGAAACAAGGAAATACAATCAATCAAAGAGCAATTTTTATAATTAAATTCCTTGAAATCCAAGATAGTGGGTTTAGCAACATCTAGGGTTTTAATTTCTTCGATCCCACTTTTATCAAATTTAGCATCAAGATCCAAAAACTCCGAATTCTTGGAACGCCTTCTAGGTAAAGGTGGATCATATTCAGTCCCATCATTATTAAGATTCATATTGCAAAACAAAGATTTAATAGGGGACACATCAATAACTTTTAGATCTTCATCTTTATTTCATAGGAACTAGAAGAACACGCTCTTATAAAGGCATCTTTCTTAGCACGCATCCTAGCGGTTCTTTCTTTGCACTCATCAATGGAAATTCTCATGGCTTTGAGAGACTCATTGATATCATGATTAGGTGGAATAGATCTAAGTTTCAAAGAATCAACATCAAGAGAAATTCTATCAACGTTCCTAGCCAACTCATCAATCTTAAGCAATTTTTCTTCAATCAAAGCATTGAAATTCTTTTGCGAAGTAATAAATTCTTTAATATTAGATTCAAAATCAGAGGGCATTTTATTATAATTTACATAATAATTATTTTAGGAATTACCATAATTATTAGAGGGATTACTAGGACAAGGCCTAGGATTGAAATTTCCTCTATACGCGTTGTTACCAAAATTGTTCCTACCAACAAAATTCACATCCATAGATTCATTATTATTCTCAATCAAAGTAGACAAGGGCATATCATTAGGATTAGAAGAAACACTTTTACTAGCAAATAATTGCATAAGTTCATCCATCTTTCCACTCAAAACATTAATTTCTTCTATTGCATCCACCTTTTTATTAGTAGATCTTTCAGTATGCCGTTGAGAATAATTAAACATAATATTATCTAGGATTTTAGTAGATTCTCCTAAAGTTATTTCCATAAAAGTGCCTACTACGGCCGAATCTAAAAGATTTCTAGAAGCAAAATTCAATCCGGCATAAAAAATTTGTATAGTCATCCACAAATTCAAACCATGAGTAAGGCAATTATGTATCATTAATTTCATCCTCTCCCAAGCTTGTGCAACATGTTCATGATCAAGTTGCTTAAAATTCATAATATCTTTTCTAAGGGAGATGATTTTAGCGGGAGGAAAATACTTAGAGATAAATGCATCTTTGCACTTATTCCATGAATGAATACTATTTTTAGGCAGAGACGAAGACCAAGCTTTAGCACGATCTCTAAGCGAAAAAGGAAATAGCTTCAATTTAGCAATATCGTTATCCACATATTTCTTCTTTTGTATATCACACAAATCAACAAAGCTATTTAGATGGGTAGCGGCATCTTCACTAGGAAGGCCGGAAAAGGGATCTTTCATGACAAGATTCAACAAAGCGGCATTAATTTCACAAGATTCAGCATCGGTAAGAGGAGCAATCGGAGTGCTAATAAAATCATTGTTGTTGGTATTGGTAAATTCACACAATTTAGTGTTATCTTGAGCCATCGTGACAAGCAAGCAATCCAACACACAAGCAAACAAAAAGCAAGCGGGCAAAAAGAGGCAAATAGAGAAAGAGAGGAAGGATAGAGAGAGAGGGCGAATAAAACGGCAAGGGTGAAGTGGGGGAGAGGAAAATGAGAGGCAAATGGCAAATAATGTAATGCGGGAGATAAGAATTGTGATGGGTACTTGGTATATAGACTTTTGCGTAGACTCCCCGGCAACGGCGCCAGAAATCCTTCTTGCTACCTCTTGAGCACTGCGTTGGTTTTCCCCGAAGAGGAAGGGATGATGCAGCAAAGTAGCGTAAGTATTTCCCTCAGTTTTGAGAACCAAGGTATCAATCTAGTAGGAGGCTACGCGCGAGTCCCTCGTACCTGCACAAAACAAATAAATCCTCGCAACCAACGCGATAAGGGGTTGTCAATCCCTACACGACCACTTACGAGAGTGAGATCTGATAGATATGATAAGATAATATTTTTGGTATTTTTGTGATAAAGATGCAATGTGAAATAAAAGCAAAGTAAAAAGCAAAGGAAATAACTAAGTATTGGAAGATTAATATGATGAAGATAGACCCGGGGGCCATAGGTTTCACTGGTGGCTTCTCTCAAGAGCATAAGTATTTTACGGTGGGTGAACGAATTACTCTTGAGCAATTGACAGAATTGAGCATAGTTATGAGAATATCTAGGTATGATCATGTATATAGGCATCACGTCCGAGACAAGTAGACCGACTCCTCCCTGCATCTACTACTATTACTCCACTCATCGACCGCTATCCAGCATGCATCTAGAGTATTAAGTTCATGAAAACAGAGTAACACCTTAAGCAGATGACATGATGTAGAGGGATAAACTCATGCAATATGATGAAAACCCCATCTTGTTATCCTCGATATACGTGCCTTGCTGCCCCTACTGTCACTGGGAAGGACACCGCAAGATTGAACCCAAAGCTAAGCACTTCTCCCATTGCAAGAAAGATCAATCTAGAAGGCCAAACCAAACTAATAATTCAAAGAGACTTGCAAAGATAACCAATCATACATAAAAGAATTCAGAGAAGATTCAAATATTGTTCATAGATAGACTTGATCATAAACCCACAATTCATCGGTCTCAACAAACACACCGCAAAAAGAAGATTACATCAAAATAGATCTCCACAAGAGAGGGGGAGAACATTGTATTGAGATCCAAAAAGAGAGAAGAAGCCATCTAGCTAATAACTATGGACCCGTAGGTCTGAGGTGAACTACTCACACTTCATCGGAGGGGCCCACGATGTAGAAGCCCTCCGTGAATATGGTGTTGATGTAGAAGCCCTCCGTGATGGATGCCCCCTCGGGCGGAGCTCCGGAACAGGCCCCAAGATGGGATCTCGTGGATACAGAAAGTTGCGGCAGTGGAATTAGGGTTTTGGCTCCGTATCTGATCATTTGGGGGTACGTAGGTATATATAGGAGGAAGGAGTACGTCGGTGGAGCAACAGGGGGCCCACGAGGGTGGAGGGCGCGCCTGGGGGGGTAGGCGTGCCCCCCTACCTCGTGGCCTCCTCCTTTGTTTCTTGACGTAGGGTCCAACTCTCCTGGATCATGTTCGGCAAGAAAATCACGTTCCCGAAGGTTTCATTCTGTTTGGACTCCGTTTGATATTCCTTTTCTTCGAAACCCTAAAATAGGCAAAAAAACAGCAATTCTGGGCTGGGCCTCCGGTTAATAGGTTAGTCCCAAAAATAATATAAAAGTGGATAATAAAGCCCAACAATGTCCAAAACAGTAGATAATATAGCATGGAGCAATCAAAAATTACAGATAGGTTGGAGACGTATCACCTCCCAACAAGCGCTATCGTTTAACGCCCCTAGCTAGGAATGATGATTTCAATGATGCTCACATAAAAGATAAGAATTGAAACATAAAGAGAGCATCATGAATAATATGACTAGCACATTTAAGTCTAACCTACTTCCTATGCAAAGGGATTTTCTGAGCAAACAACTTGTGGGAACCATAATCAACTAGCATAGGAGGGCAAAACAAGCATAACTTCAAAACTTTAAGCACATAGAGAGGAAACTTGATATTGTAGCAATTCCTACAAGCATATGTTCCTCCCTCATAGTAATTTTCAGTAGCATCATGAATCAATTCAACAATATAACCAGCACCTAAAGCATTCTTTTCATGATCTATAAGCATAGAAATTTTATTACTCTCCACATAAGCAAAATTCTTCTCGTTCAGAATAGTGGGAGTATCATAAGAAACCCGAATACTGTAAAAAAATTTCCACATTAAAAGAGTAATGTTTAGAAAAAGGGTAATCATAATCATGACAAGTTTTAATATAATCATCACTACTTTTTATAGCATACGTGTCATCACAATAATCATCATAAGTACCAACTTTTTTCTCATCATAATCAATTGAAACCTCTTCCAATATAGTGGAATCATTACTAAATAAAGTCATGACCTCTCCAAATGCACTTTCATAATTGTCAAAATAAGACCGAACATCCTCCAAAATAGTGGGATCATTACTTCCTAAAGTCGGCACTCTTCCAAACCCACTTTCATCAATATAACCATCATAAATAGGAGGCATGCTATCATCATAATAAATTTGCTCATCAAAACTTGGGAGACTAAAAATATCATTTTCATTAAACATAGCATCCCCAAGCTTGGGACTAACATTAATTGCAGCAAATACATTCTCAAACATGTCATTCTCATCAAACATAGCATCCCCAAGCTTGGCCTTTTCATATCATAAGCATAATCACTCTCATCATTAATAGTATGGATAGCACCAATAGTATAACAATTATCATCATCACAATGAGTAATAGGAGAAACATCATTTGGGAGGGATACATTTTACCTTTGCTTCTCCGTATTTTATTTTTCTTCTTCACATCTATGTGGGTTTAATCCTATTTTTGGAGTTCCTTATTGACGAGATTGGTTGAATAGAAGGCTCCTCCTCGTTACCTGATTCATCATAAGAAATAATAGGAAGATATTGGGAAGCCTCTTCCCTTTCATTAGTATTCTCTTCATCCTCTATTTCTTTTATTTTCTTTATGTAATTGGCAATGTAAGAATTTTCAATGCAATTCACCGCACAATACATAAGAATTTCTTCTAGATCAATATCGAGGAATTTCTCAAAGTTATATTCTGGAATATGCTTAGTTATACATTCCATTTCTTCATAACCCAAAATCAAACTAAGTTCATTATGATGTGCAAGGGAAATCAAGTCATCATAATTTTTGGACATGGTACGATCATGAAACAATTTGCATTTGAGATTTAAATGACCATGTTCATTGCAAAGTTCACAACTATGGTGAAGAAATTTTAAATTTTCAGCACAAACATCTAGCCTTTCTTGCAACCATTTAGTTTCCAAATACTTATGCCTCTTGCAAAATCTATCTTCCCTATTTGGTGTGTACTTGCAAACTCTATGCACTCCACAAAAATTGACATGCTTATAAGAGACATTTTCATTATGACTAGTGCAATCATCATTAGTACTATGGATATTCAAGGAGTTCATACTAACAACATTGCAATCATGCTCATCATTCAAAGATTTAGAGCCAAACATTTTAGAGACTTCTTCTTCTAGCACTTGAGCACAATTTTCCTTTCCATCATTCTCACGAAAGATATTAAAAAGATGAAGCGTATGAGGCAAACTCAATTCCATTTTTTGTAGTTTTCTTTTATAGACTAAACTAGTGATAAAACAAGAAACAGAAAGATTCGATTGCAAGATCTAAAGATATACCTTCAAGCGCTAACCTCCCCGACAACGGCGCCAGAAAAGAGCTTGATGTCTAATACACAATCTTCTTCTTGTAGACGTTATTGGGCCTCCAAGTGGAGAGGTTTGTAGGATAGTAGCAAATTTCCCTCAAGTGGATGACCTAAGGTTTATCAATCTATGGGAGGCGTAGGATGAAGATGGCCTCTCTCAAGCAACCCTGCAACCAAATAACAAAGAGTCTCTTGTGTCCCCAACACACCCAATACAATGGTAAATTGTATAGGTGCACTAGTTCGGCGAAGAGATGGTGATACAAGTGCAATATGGATGATAGATATGAGTATTTGTAATCTGAAAATATAAAAACAGCAAGGTAAATAATGGTAAAAGTGAGCGTAAACGGTATTGCAATGCTAGGAAACAAGGCCTAGGGTTCATACTTTCACTAGTGCAAGTTCTCTCAACAATAATTGTTGGGGAACGTAGTAATTTCAAAAAAATTCCTACGCACACATAGGATCATGGTGATGCATAAAAACGAGAGGGGAGAGTGTGTCCACATACCCTCGTAGACCGAATGCGGAAGCGTTAGCACAACGCGGTTGATGTAGTCGTACGTCTTCACGATCCGACCGATCCAAGTACCGAACGCACGACACCTCCAAGTTATGCACACGTTCAACTCGATGACGTCCCGCGAGCTCCGATCCAGCAAAGCTTCACAGGAGAGTTTCGTCAGCACGACGGCATGGTGACAGTGATGATGATGCTACCGACACAGGGCTTCACCTAAGCACCGCTACGATATAACCGAGGTGGAATATGGTGGAGGGGGGCACCACACACGGCTGGAATAGATCAACATATCAACTTATGTGTCTTGGGGTGCCCCCTGCCCCCGTATATAAAGGAGGGAGGAGGAGGCTGGCCCTAGGAGGGGCGTGCCAAGGGAGTAGGATTCCTACTCCTAGTAGGAGTAGGTTTCCTTCTTTCCTAGTCCAACTAGGAGAAGGGGGAAAGGAGGGGAAGGGGAGAAGGAAGGGAGAGCGGAGCCGCGCCCCAAAGCCCTTGTCCAATTAAGACTGGGCTTGGGAGGGGCGTGCACCACCTCCTGGCTGCTGCCTCTCCTTCCCACTAAGGCCCATTAAGGCCCATTGACTCCCCGGACGAATTCCCGTAACTCCCCGATACTCCGAAAAATACCCGAATCACTCGGGATCTTTCCGATGTCCGAATATAGCCTTCCAATATATCGATCTTTACGTCTCAACCATTTCGAGACTCCTCGTCATGTCCCTAATCTCATCTGGGACTCCGAACTACCTTCGGTACATCAAATCACATAAACTCATAATATCAATCGTCACCGAACTTTAAGCGTGCGGACCCTACGGGTTCGAGAACTATGTAGACATGACCGAGACACATCTCCGGTCAGTAACCAATAGTGGCACCTGGATGCTCATATTGGCTCCTACATATTCTACGAAGATCTTTATCGGTCAAACCGCATAACAACATGCGTTGTTCCCTTTGTCATTGGTATGTTACTTTTCCAAGATTCGATCGTCGGTATCTCAATACCTAGTTCAATCTCTTTACCGGCAAGTCTCTTTACTCGTTTCGTAATGCATCATCCCGCAACTAACTCATTAGTTACATTGCTTGCAAGGCTTATAGTGATGTGCATTACCGAGAGGGCCCAGAGATACTTCTCCGGCAATCGGAGTGACAAATCCTAATATCGAAGTACGCCAAATCAACAAGTATCTTCGGTGACACCTTTAGAGCACCTTTATAATCACCCAATTATGTTGTGACGTTTGGTAGCACACAAAGTGTTCCTCCAGTAAACGGGAGTTTCATAATCTCATAGTCATAGGAACATGTATAAGTCATGAAGAAAGCAATAGCAACATACTAAACGATCAAGTGCTAAGCTAACGGAAAGGGTCAGGTCAATCACATCATTCTCCTAATGATGGGATCCCGTTAATCAAATGACAACTCATGTCTATGGCTAGGAAACATAACCATCTTTGATCAATGAGCTAGTCAAGTAGATGCATACTAGTGACACTTTGTTTGTCTATGTATTCACACATGTATTATGTTTCTGGTTAATACAATTCTAGCATGAATAATAAACATTTATCATGATATAATGAAATAAATAATAACTTTGTTATTGCCTCTAGGGCATATTTCCTTCAGCCTCCCACTTGCACTAGAGTCAATAATCTAGTTCACATCGCCATGTGATTTAACACCAATATTTCACATCACCATGTGATTAACACCCATAGTTCACATCGTCATGTGACCAACACCCAAAGGGTTTACTAGAGTCAATAATCTAGTTCACATCTCTATGTGATTAATACCCAAAGAGTAGTAAGGTGTGATCATGTTTTACTTGTGAGAGAAGTTTAGTCTACGGGTCTGCCACATTCAAATCTGTATGTATTTTGCAAATTTCTATGTCAACAATGCTCTGCACGAAGCTACTCTAGCTAATTGCTCCACTTTCAAAATGTATCCAGATTGAGACTTAGAGTCATCTGGATCAGTGTCAAAATTTGCATCGACGTAACCCTTTACGACGAACCTTTTGTCACCTCCATAATCGAGAAACACATCCTTATTCCACTAAGGATAATTTTGACCGTTGTCCGGTGATCTACTCCTAGATCACTATTGTACTCCCTTGCTAAACTTAGTGTAGGGTATACAATAGATCTGGTACACAGTATGACATACTTTATAGAAACTATGGCTGAGGCATAGGGAATGTCTTTCTGTCTTCTGTCGTGGTCGGGCTTTGAGTCTTACTCAATTTCACACCTTGTAACACAGGTAAGAACTCTTTCTTTGACTGTTCCATTTTGAACTACTTCAAAATCTTGTCAAGGTATGTACTCATTGAAAAAACTTATCAAGCGTCTTGATCTATCTCTATAGATCTTGATGCTCAATATGTAAGTAGCTTCACCGAGGTCTTTATTTGAAAAAACTCCTTTCAAATATTCCTTTATGCTTTCCAGAAAACTCTATATTATTTCCGATCAACAATATGTCATTCACATATATTTATCAGAAATGTTGTAGTGCTCCCACTCACTTTCTTGTAAATACAGGCTTCACCACAAGTCTGTATAAAACTATATGCTTTGATCAACTCATCAAAGCGTATATTCTAACTCTGAGATGCTTGCATCAGTCCATAGATGGATCGCTGGAGCTTGCACATTTTGTCAGCACCTTTAGGATCGACAAAACCTTCTGGTTGCATCATATACAACTCTTCTTTAAGAAATCCATTAAGGAATGTAGTTTTGACATCCATTTGCCAGATTTCATAAAATGTGGCAATTTGCTAACATGATTCAGATAGACTTAAGCATCGCTACAAGTGAGAAAATCTCATCGTAGTCAACACCTTGAACTTTGTCAAAACCTTTTTCGACAAGTCTAGCTTTGTAGATAGTAACACTACTATCAGCGTCCGTCTTCCTCTTGAAGATCCATTTATTTTCTATGGCTTGCTGATCATCGGGCAAGTCAACCAAAGTTCACACTTTGTTCTCATACATGGATCCCATCTCAGATTTCATGGCCTCAAGCCATTTCGCGGAATCTAGGCTCATCATCGCTTCCTCATAGTTCGTAGGTTCGTCATGGTCAATTAACATGACCTCCAGAACAGGATTACCGTACCACTCTTGTGCGGATCTCACTCTGGTTGACCTACGAGGTTTGGTAGTAACTTGATCTGAAGTTACATGATCATCATCATTAGCTTCCTCACTAATTGGTGTAGGCGTCACACAAACAGATTTCTATGATGAACAACTTTCCAATAAGGGAGCAGGTACAGTTACCTCATCAAGTTTTACTTTCCTCCCATTCACTTATTGCGAGAGAAACTCCTCTAGAAAGGATCCATTCTCAGCAACAAATATCTTGCCTTCGGATCTGTGATAGAAGGTGTACCCAGCAGTTACTTTTTGGGTATCCTATGAAGACACACTTCTCCGACTTGGGTTTGAGCTTATCAAGATGAAACCTTTTCACATAAGCATCGCAATCCCAAATTTTAAGAAACGACAGCTTAGGTTTCTTGCTAAACCACAGTTCATACGGTGTCATCTCAACGGATTTAGATGGTGCCCTTTTTAATGTGAATGCAGCTGTCTTTAATGTATAACCCCAAAACGATAGTGGTAAATCGATAAGAGACACCATAGATTGCACTATATCAAATAAAGTACGGTTATGACGTTCGGACACACCATTACGCTGTGGTGTTCTGTGAAACTATTCCACGTTGTGTTTAACTGAAGACCAAACTCGTAACTCAAATATCCGCCTCTGTGATCAGATCGTAGAAAATTTATTTTCTTGTTACGATGATTTCCCACTTCACTCTGAAATTCCTTGAACTTTTCAAATGTTTCAGACTTATGTTTCTTCAAGTAGATATACCCATATCTGCTCAAATCATCTATGAAGGTCATAAAATAACGATACCCCCGGGAGCCTCAACACTCATCGGACCTCATACATCAGTATGTATTATATCCAATAAGTCAGTTCCTCGCTCCATTGTTCTGGAGAACGGAGTCTTAGTCATCTTTGCCCATGAGGCATGGTTCGCAAGCATCAACTGGTTCATAATCAAGTGATTCCAAAAGCCCATCAGTATGGATTTTCTTCATGCGCTTTACACCAATATGACCTAAACGGCAGTGCCACAAATAAGTTGCACTATCATTATTAACTTTGCATCTTTTGGCTTCAATATTATGAATATGTGTATCACTATGATCGAGATTCAAGAAACCATTTTCATTGGGTGTATAACCATAGAAGGTTTTATTCATGTAAACAGAATAACAATTATATATTCTCTAACTTAAATGAATAACTGTATTGCAATAAACATGATCAGATCATATTCATGCTCAATGCAAACACCAAATAACACTTATTTAGGTTCAACACTAATCCTGAAAGTATAGGGAGTGTGCGATGATGATCATATCATTCTTGGAACTACTACCAACACACATCGTTACTTCACCCTTAACTAGTCTATGTTCATTCTGCAACTCCCGTTTCAAGTTACTACTCTTAGCAACTGAACTAGTATCAAATACCGAGGGGTTGCTATAAACACTAGTAAAGTACACATTAATAACATGTATATCCAATATACCTTTGTTCACCTTGCCATCCTTCTTATCCGCCAAATACTTGGGGCAGTTCCGCTTCCAGTGACTAGTCCCTTTGCAGTAAAAGCACTTAGTCTCAGGCTTAGGTCCAGACTTGGGCTTCTTCACTTGAGCAGCAACTTGTTTGCCGTTCTTCTTGAAGTTCCCCTTCTTCCCTTTGCCCTTTTATTGAAACTAGTGGTCTTTTTAACCATCAACACTTGATGCTTTTCTTGATTTCTACCTTCGTCGATTTCAGCATCACGAAGAGCTTGGGAATCGTTTCCATTATCCCTTGCATATTATAGTTCATCACAAAGTTCTAGCAACTTGGTGATAGTGACTAGAGAACTTTGTCAATCACTATCTTATCTGGAAGATTAACTCCCACTTGATCCAGGTGATTGTAGTACTCAGACAATCTGAGCACATGCTTACTGGTTGAGCTATTCTCCTCCATCTTGTAGGCAAAGTAATGTCAGAGGTCTCATACCTCTTGACACGGGCATGAGTATGAAATACCAATTTCAACTCTTGGAACATCTTATATGCTCCGTGGCGTTCAAAACATTTTTGAAGTCCCGGTTCTAAGCCGTAAAGTATGGTGCACTAAACTATCAAGTAGTTATCATACCGAGCTTTTGTCAAAAAAGTTCAAAACGTCTGCATCTGCTCCTGCAATAGTTATGTCACCTAGCGGTGCATCAAGGACATAATACTTCTATGTAGTAATGAGGATAATCCTCAGATCGCAGAGCTAGTCCGCATCTTTGCTACTAACATCTTTCAACTTATTTTTCTTTAGGAACATATCAAAAATAAAACAGGGGAGCTAAACACGAGCTTTTGATCTACAACATAGATATGCTAATACTACCAGGACTAAGTTCATGATAAATTAAAGTTCAATTAATCATATTACTTAAGAACTTCCACTTAGATAGACATCCCTCTAATCATCTAAGTGATCACGTGATCCAAATCAACTAAACCATGTCCGATCATCACGTGAGATGGAGTAGTTTTCAATGGTGAACATCACTATGTTGATCATATCTACTATATGATTCACGCTCGACCTTTCGGTCTCAGTGTTCCGAGGCCATATCTGCATATGCTAGGCTCGTCAAGTTTAACCCGAGTATTCTGCATGTGCAAAACTGGCTTGCACCCGTTGTAGATGAACGTAGAGCTTATCACACCCGATCATCACGTGGTGTCTTGGCACGACGAACTTTGGCAATAGTGCATACTCGGGGAGAACACTTTTATCTTGAATTTTAGTGAGAGATCATCTTATAATGCTACCGCTGAACTAAGCAAAATAAGATGTATAAAAGATAAACATCACATGCAATCATAATATGTGACATGATATGGCCATCGTCGTCTTGTGCTTTTGATCTCCATCTCCAAAGTACTGTCATGATCTCCATTATTATCGGCATGACACTATGATCTCTATCATCTTGATCTTTTATCAACGTGTCGTCACATGGTCATCTCACCAGCTATTGCTTTTGCAACTATTGCTATAGCATAGCGATAAAGTAAAGCAATTACATAACACTTGCATCTTATGCAAATAAAGAGACAACCATAAGGATCCTGCCAGTAGCCGATAACTTTAACAAAACATGATCATCTCATACAGCAATTTATATTTCATCACGTCTTGACCATATCACATCACAACATGCCCTGCAAAAACAAGCTAGACGTCCTCTACTTTGTTGTTGCAAGTTTTACGTGGCTGCTACGGGCTGAGCAAGCACCGTTCTTACCTACGCATCAAAACCACAACGATAGTTTGTCAAGTTAGTGCTGTTTTAACCTTCTCAAGGACCGGGCGTAGCCATACTCGGTTCAACTAAAGTTGGAGAAACTGACACCCGCCAGCCACCTATGTGCAAAGCACGTCGGTAGAACCAGTCTCGCGTAAGCGTACGCGTATTGTCGGTCCGGGCCGCTTCATCCAACAATACCGCCGAACCAAAGTGTGACATGCTGGTAAGCAGTATGACTTGTATCGCCCACAACTCACTTGTGTTCTACATGTGCATATAACATCTACGCATAAAACCAGGCTCGGATGCCACTGTTGGGGAACATAGTAATTTCAAAAAAAATCCTACGCACACACAGGATCATGGTGATGCATAGCAATGAGAGGGGAGAGTGTGTCCACGTACCCTCGTAGACCGAATGCGGAAGCATTAGCACAACGTGGTTGATGTAGTCGTATGTCTTCACAATCCGACCGATCCAAGTACCGAATGCACGGCACCTCCGAGTTCTGCACACGTTCAAATCGATGACGTCCCGCGAGCTCCGATCCAGCAAAGCTTCACATGAGAGTTTCATCAGCACGACGGCGTGGTGACGGTCATGATGATGCTACCAACGCAGGGCTTCGCCTAAGCACCACTATGATATAACCGAGATGGAATATGGTGGAGGGGGCACCGCACACGGCTGGAATAGATCAACAGATCAACTTGTGTGTCTTGGGGTGCCCCCTGCCCCCGTATATAAAGGAGGGAGGGAGGAGGAGGCCGGCCCTAGGAGGGGCACTCCAAGGGAGTAGGATTCCTACTCCTAGTAGGAGTAGGTTTCCTTCTTTCCTAGTCCAACTAGGAGAACGGGGAAAGGAGGGGAAGGGGAGAAGGAAGGGAGAGGGGGGCCGCGCCCCAAACCCCTTGTCCAATTCGGACTGGGATTGGGAGGGGCGCGCGCCACCTCCTGGCTTCTGCCTCTCCTTCCCACTAAGGCCCATTGACTCCCCGGACGAATTCCCGTAACTCCCCGGTACTCCGAAAAATACCCGAATCACTCGGAATCTTTCCGATGTCCGAATATAGCCTTCCAATATATCGATCTTTATGTCTCGACCATTTCGAGACTCCTCGTCATGTCCCCGATCTCATCTGGGACTCCGAACTACCTTCGATACATCAAATCACATAAACTCATAATATCGATCGTCACCGAACTTTAAGCGTGCGGACCCTACGGGTTTGAGAACTATGTAGACATGACCGAGACACGTCTCCGGTCAATAAACAATAGCAAAACCTGGATGCTGATATTGGTTCCTACATATTCTACGAAGATCTTTATCGGTCAAACCGCATAACAACATACGTTGTTCCCTTTGTCATTGGTATGTTACTTGCCCGAGATTCGATCGTTGGTATCTCAATACCTAATTCAATCTCGTTACCGGCAAGTCTCTTTACTCGTTCTGTAATGCATCATCCTGCAACTAACTCATTAGTTACATTGCTTGCAAGGCTTATAGTGATGTGCATTACCGAGAGGGCCTAGAGATACCTCTCCGACAATCGGAGTGACAACTCCTAATCTCGAAATATGCCAACTCAACAAGTACCTTCGGTGACACCTGTAGAGCATATTTATAATCACCCAGTTACGTTGTGACGTTTGGTAGCACACAAAGTGTTCCTTCGGTAAACGGGAGTTGCATAATCTCATAGTCATAGGAACATGTATAAGTCATGAAGAAAGCAATAGCAACATACTAAACGATCAAGTGCTAAGCTAACGGAATGGGTCAAGTCAATCACATCATTCTCCTAATGATGTGATCCCGTTAATCAAATGACAACTCATGTCTATGGCTAGGAAACATAACCATCTTTGATCAACGAGCTAGTCAAGTAGAGCCATACTAGTGAAACTTTGTTTGTCGATGTATTCACACATGTATTATGTTTCCAGTTAATCTAGCATGAATAATAAACATTTATCATGATATAAGGAAATAAATAATAACTTTATTATTGCCTCTAGGGCATATTTCCTTCAATAATTACATAATTGGATCATATAACTATCCCTCAACATGCAACAAAGAGTCACTCCAAAGTCACTAATAGCGGAGAACAAATGAAGAGATTATGGTAGGGTATGAAACCTCCTCAAAGTTATTCTTTCTGATCGATCTATTCAAGAGTTCGTACTAGAATAACACCTTAAGACACAAATCAACCAAAACCCTAATGTCACCTAGATACTCCAATGTCACCTCAAGTATCCGTGGGTATGATTATACGATATGCATCACACAATCTCAGATTCATCTATTCAACCAACATAAAGAACTTTAAAGAGTGCCCCAAAGTTTCTACCGGAGAGTCAAGACGAAAACGTGTGCCAACCCCTATGCATAAGTTCACGAGGTCACGCAACTCGCAAGTTGATCACCAAAACATACATCAAGTGGATCACGTGATATCCCATTGTCACCACAAATAAGCACATGCAAGACATACATCAAGTGTTCTCAAATCCTTAAAGACTCAATCCGAAAAGATAACTTCAAAGGGAAAACTCAATTCATCACAAGAGAGTAGAGGGGGAGAAACATCATAAGATCCAAATATAATAGCAAAGCTCGCGATACATCAAGATCGTGCGACTCAAGAACACGAGAGAGAGAGAGAGGGAGAGATCAAACACATAGCTATTGGTACATACCCTCAGCACCGAGGGTGAACTACTCCCTCCTCGTCATGGAGAGTGCCGGGATGATGAAGATGGCCACTGGAGAGGGATTCCCCCCTCTGGCAGGGTGCCGGAATGGGTCTAGATTGGTTTTCGGTGGCTACGGAGGCTCCTGGCGGCGGAACTCCCGATCTATTATGCTCCCCGATGTTTTAGGGTATATGGACATATATAGGCAAAAGAAGTCGGTCAGGGGAGCCACGAGGGTGGGGGCGCGCCTCCCTGCCTCGTGGCTTCCTCGAAGCTTCCCTGACATCTACTCCAGGTCTCCTGGATTGCTTCCGTTCCAAAAATAACTCTCCCAAAGGTTTCATTCCGTTTGGACTCCGTTTGATATTCCTTTTCTTCGAAACACTGAAATAGGCAAGAAAACAACAATTTGGGCTGGGCCTCCGGTTAATAGGTTAGTCCCAAAAATAATATGAAAGTGTATAATAAAGCCCATAAACATCCGAAACAGATAATATAATAGCATGGATACTTCATAAATTATAGATACGTTGGAGACGTACCAGAGATGATACCACGGGCTATTTTCAACCGGTTTGGACGGCAGTCATGTAATAGGATAGACAATTAGTGATCCTATCTTTTTATGCTAGCCGGTTGTGGCTTTTCTATTTCTTTTTAGCTCTTTGTGAGCCTTTTTCGTTCTTTGTTCGAGACATGAAGACTTGTGTTGAACCTTTTGCTTATTAATAATTATGGCTGTATACATCGTTCTGATGCACAGGCCGGGGATCACCCCCTTTTTGACAAAATAGGAAAAAGAAAATCTTTCAGCTAGAGGAAGATGAGGGGACGATTGTGGGTCAGGATAACCTCAAATTGTACATCACCAATTACTACAAATAGTTGTTTGGGGCTCTTGAAGATAGTTTTGTATCCTTAGACGAGTCGAGGGTTGACGATATACCTCAACTTGCGATGGATGAGAACGAAATCTTAACCGCCCAGTTTTCGGAGAAAGAGGTGTTTGACGCAATTTCACAGATGAAGAATAATAAAGCTCCTGGACCGGATGGATTTCTGGCTGAGTTTTATAAAAGATGTTGACATATTATTAAGGGTGATTTGCTTCCAATGTTCCATGATTTGTTCTCTGGGCATTTGCAGTTATTTCACTTGAATTTCGGAACGATTACTCTCCTCTCTAAGAAAACAGATGCGGTGCGGATTGAGCAGTTCTGACCGATATGTCTTCTCAATGTCAGTTTTAAAATCTTTACCAAGGTGGGGACGAATAGGCTAACACAGATTGGACATAGTGTGGTACATCCATCTTAAACAGCCTTCATGCCGGATAGAAACATCCTAGAAGGGGTCGTCTTCCTTCATGAAATGCTCCATGAGATCCACACGAAAAAACTAGATGGAGTAGTTTTTAAGGTGGACTTTGAGAAAGTGTACGATAAAGTTAAATGGCCATTTCATCAGCAAGCCTTGCGGATGAAAGGATTTGATCAGTCCTGGAGAAAGCAGGTAGAGTCCTTTACGCAAAAAGGCAGTGTCAGAATCAAAGTAAATGGTGACATAGGTCATTATTTCCAGACACATAAGTGTCTGAGACAGGAGACCCGATGTCACCTATTTTGTTCAACATTGTAGTGGACATGTTGACGATACTAATAGGGAGAGCTAAGGATAATGGCTAGGTAGGTGGGCTCGTTTCGCATTTAGTGGACGGAGGAGTTTCCATCCTACAATATGCTGATGATACTATCATCTTTATGGAGCATGATCTGGCGAAAGTAAGAAACATGAAGCTTCTGCTATGCCTTTTCAAGCAGTTGTCGGGACTAAAGATTAACTTCCATAAGAGTGAATTGTTCTATTTTGGGAGAGCTAAAGATGAACAAGAAGCTTACAAACAGCTATTTGGATGTGAATTGGGCTCGATGCCATTTACATATCTGGGCATACCGATTCACCATCGCAAGCTTTCCAACAACGAATGGAAGTGTATTGAGGATCAATTTGAAAAGAAGCTTAGTTGCTGGAAGGGCAAACTAATGTCATATGAAGGCCGACTAATTCTCATTAATTCGGTGCTCACAAGTATGCCAATGTTTCTTTTGTCCTTCTTTGAAGTCCCGGTTGGGGTTCGGAAAAGATTGGACTTTTATCAATGTCGTTTTTTATGGCAGAGTGATGAGTTAAAGAGGAAGTACAGACTTGCTAAATGGGATATTATCTATAGGCCAAAAGACTAAGGTGGGCTTGGAATTGAAAATTTAAAGATGAAGAACAGATGTCTTCTCAGCAAATGGTTGTACAAGCTATCTTAGAGACCAATGCCACTTGTGCCTAGATTCTGCGTAATAAATACCTTAATTCTAAAACCTTGTCTCAGGTGACGGTCGGACTGACCAACTCACCGTTTTGTAAAGGACTGATGAGAGTTAGATCAGTATTTTTCCATAGAGCAAAATTCATTATTGGTACAGGTACTTTCACGAGATTCTGGGAGGATACATGGTTAGGGAAGATGCCTCTAACTATCAAATTTCCTTCTCTCTATAATATTGTTCAGCATAGAGATTCTTAAAATGCTTTGAGAAATGGCAAAAGCAAGTGTAAGGCCTACGAGTAGTCATATTTGGGATCCAGGTCGAAGAAAAGGGCACGTCATGTTTAGGGAGGTGAATGTAAAAGTTAAACACGACCGTGTAATAGGTGTCCGTGTAGGATTAGAAAAGTAAGCTGAGTTCTAGTAGGATTACTAGTCCGAGTCAAGTATCTAATCCCTACATGGACGTGTATATAAGCACCGGCAAGGCTGCTTTGTAACACACAACGGAAAAAGCAATACAAAGTACTACCAGGCTTGAGACGAGCCTGTAGCTATCCATCCGGTCTTTCGTTCGCAAAGTTTACGTGAGCTCTCGCCGGAGACGTTCCCTCGAAGATCAAATCGATCCTGTTGACGCTAGTGCAAGCCGAGCCAGAAGCAAAGTTCGCGTACACGTATGTACGCCTACGTGAGGAGGCTAGGCGCGTGTGCTACTGCTAACCAAGCCAGCAGCTTGCCTGTGTGCTTGTCTAGCCAGCTTTGCACTGTGTGTGCACAGCTTCTGGTGAATCGATCTAGCGCTATAAAACCAACAACCTCGCAGTTCCCCTACCTGATAACCTCCGTCAGGGTCACCGTGTATAAATACTCACCCACTTGCCAGTAGCCACTCCTCTCTCTCTCACTGAACTGCTACTACCACCAGCTTGCCAGCAGCCACTCACCAACTTCTCTCTCTCTCTCTCTCTCTCTCTCTCTCTCACGCTCTCTTAGCTAGCTCGTGTCGCGCGTGATGGGACCTCAGCTTCTGCTCCTTCTTCTGCTCGTCGTATCTGGAGGCATTGCCGCTGCCGGCGCCGACGACGCCGGGCTGCCCCGACTCGAGTTCCGAGGCGTCGTCTACTCTGGCCTTGGGAACGCGTCCGTCGCGCCGGAGGAGCTGGCGTTCATGGACGTCATCTCCGCGGACGGCGCCTGCGGGCGCTTCGCCCGCCTCGTCGCCGAGACGGGGAACGCGGGCGCGGTCTTCCGGGAGCGCGTCACGGACGGCGGCGGCCTCACGGTGTTCTGCCCCGAGGACAAGGCCCTCGCTGAGTTCGAGCCGACGTTCCGAAGCCTCGGCGCCGACGACCGGCTCGCCGTGCTGCTGTACCACGCCACGGCGGCATGCTACGGCAGGAAGCATTTCCAGGCGTTCGACTGGGTGGCGGTGAGCACGCTGGCCGTTGACGCGGCCACCAACAAGGGCATCGCCATCACCCTCCGCGATGACGGGGACACGGTGGAGATGTGGCCGTCGCCGCCGTCATGGGAGGGCGCTGCCAGGGTGACCAAGACGGCGTCCGAGGAGCCCCCACTTGCCGTGTACGTCGTCGACGCCGTGCTGGTGCCGAGCCATGTGCGACGGCTGCTGGATGGGGGCGACGAGGTGGCTGGTGACGCTGGTCTGGGCTGGTTGGACTACCGCATGCCGCTCTGGGTAACCCTGCTACTCGTGGCCGTGGCGAACCTGGGGAACATGGCGGACACCTTGATCAGATTTCTTGTCACCTTCAACTGAGGCCGCAGGATGCACTGAACAACATCAAGAAGAAGAAGGCCGCTCTGTTAGAGTTTTAATCTGTCTAGTTAGGTTTAACGCAGAGTCATTGTTGGGTGGGTGTTTGCTCATGAGTCAGTGCACGTGTTGTTACTCGGTAGTACTGTACACGCTATGTGTTTATTAGGTTTAGCTCGTCATGTTGCTGCAAATTAAATGCCTCGTGTATGTCGCCACTTGCCAGTCGTCAGTGGGATGGGAATGTATGCTCCAGAGTCCAGCAGAGTCCCTGTCTGGTTTGCTGCTTGGCTCATGCATGTGCCGCAGCTTAATTACATCGCCTAGAAATGAAAGGGCTCCAGTTGCCCATGTGTAGCCAAATCAAGTCTCTGCGTTCATTACACCGATATTGCATGTTAGCAAAGCCTAGACTTGATTCACTTGTCCTCCATCAGTAAAGTTTGTCTACATTACCTGCCGGTAAAACATCCACCGTTACTCGCCTCGTCTAGACGTGTCCTGCTTAGATATTGACAAATAGCACTTGGAGGAAATGAAATACACAACACCATGGACCCCACCTCTCAGCCACCCAATACGAAATTTTGGCAGGGCTGACTTGGTCGCGCACGAAGATGGCGGTGCGGTGCACTTGAAGATGAGGATGTAGGCGGGCCTAACGTTGGTGCGTCACAAGAAGGTGGCATGATCAGCGCCAACACAGAGAGGCAGCGGCCCAGACATGGATCCGACATCACACACGTCACGCCCTTTGTTGTCCTCCCCGATTTTGTGATGTCGAGATGATTTGCACGTGTGCTGTGCATATTCAACTCGTGGGTCGTGGCCACATTTTCTCGATCTGGTCATTGGTGTATGCACATTTTCTTCCTGTGAGTGTCCATGGGCTTCATGGTTGAAATGTTTAGGTGCTCGCTAGGATGTTTAGGATAGGGGGTTCACTTTTAGTTTCCCTTGTGCTTTTATGTTTTCTTCCTGATAAAATCTTTTCCAATGAATATGGAATGCATGACATTTCTGGTTAACACTTGCCTTTGAATTCAAGCATGTTCATTACAATCTGAAATGAATGTGTAGTGTGTTTGAAACTGTGGAATAGTTTTACAAAGCAACTGAAACATTTATGTAAATGCGATTGAAGTTGTTGATTTGGAAAAATCTATCTAAAACATTTTCAATATGTACGGAACTAAAAGGTTTGGGGTTTAATTAGGATCCTTACTTTGTTGATCACATTCTAGACATGTTGCAAGGGTGCACAGCCCGACCCGTCACATCACATAGAGGGTATTTGTGTCTTTATCGTCTGCATTGTGAAATAAAGGATACCCCTCCGGCCTCAGCATCATTGCAATGCACGCAACCAATTTTATTCGACTCTTTACTAAGGCTTATGAATTTAAAGTCAGATGTTTTTTGTGTCTGCCTTTAAAAAAGCATCATAATTTCTTGGTGTACATGTCAAGAGGTAGATCCTCGCTTTGCCGAGGAGAAAGATGCAACAATCGTCTAATTAGCGGTCAAATGCGCGGAAAATCAAGTGAAAGGTGCATGGTACACGAACTTCTCTTTTTCGCTCACATGGAACGCTGGTCACGTCTTTCCGTATTTGCACAAAGGTAAAGATCGGCGAATCTACCTCCACGGCTTTGCTTCGCAGTACAGGAAACTGCATATATTCACACAATTAGTGTTAGAATTAAATTTGAGACATACCATTGATCATCTGAGGACCAAGCAATTACACGAGCACAACATCAAGATTTGTTAACGAGGTTCACCGATATGGCTACATTCCCAGGGCCTGACTATGGGCGCTCCTTCTCATGACACCGTCACAATACCGCACACCGGCCATCCGGGCGCCGGCACACGCTGTCGGCTCCCCCTTACACGTCTGTGCTATTATGTTGGCATAGATTACATCGTGTGTCTACCCCCACTATATATGAGAGGCCTAGAATACAAGTGTCCTATTAGGACACGACTCCATATCCTAATATGCGTTGCTTTCTTTTCGCAGTACCCGCCCCCAGGGGTCATTACTTGATGAAGAGTGCTTCCCCTTTGAGCACCTTATCTTGGCCATCAATATAATTAATCCATCATGCCTGTCTAGATATTGCTGTTAATACACAGGTTGATTGTATGACTATGGCATAGTGAGTTCTGGCTCCTAGCTGACATACAGCATCGAAGCGGGTCTATCTTATTCCGATGTAACGATTCCATTGAATATTGTGATAGCATCCTTGATTTCAGCTAGCTATTCTCAGTGATATGCTTGCTCCTCTTGGATTTCATTCCATGATAAGTATGTATTGGAAGTTGGAATGCCTAAAGTATTGGTGCATTAGGGTCCTCTTAAGCCTTGTTTCCTTCTTGATCTTACCTTTCCGTTGCTATCACTCGCTCTAGCCTCTCCTGGCCAGAGCTCCCTCTATCAACAACACCCTCACGCGATTGATTCCCTAGATAAGTATGGCTCATATAAGGTATCCTGATCATAGTAATTGTATCATATCTCCTTCTCCTATTGATCTTACCATCCCTCGAGTCCAAGTCTCGGGATGGCGCTTATTAAGGTCCTGTTTCCCCTTGACAGGATCTTCCAGTTCTGGTATCCCTGAAGAGCATTTCCTAGTATGTATTTACTAACCTTAAACAATAGGAGCCGTATTTAGATAGATATCCTATAAATCTATTGATTTTCATTAGCTTGTAAATTCCTTGTGTGAAATAACTCAGAAATTCATTGTGCTAAACTTGTATCTATGTAGTACTGTTTAATGTGGAAGAAGTGTTTTTGTTACTAACAACATAGAAACCATGATACCAGTGCATAAGCATGAAAAACGCACTTTGTGATCAGATTGATCAAGGTTGTAGTCATTCGAATTTACTACTTCGTTAAATGATGGTTGTTTAAACGTGTCTACCATAGTTTGTTTGGATAATGTCCTTAGTAATCAGGTATGTGACCTTCTTATAACCCACGACATCGGCATGATAGGTGTTAAATACATCCAGTGATGGTGGAGCTAAATCAGCAGGTTTTATATATGGATCCCAAGGTATATACTTATACCAAACAGTACAAAATAACCCTGCGTATACTAGAAAAGCAAAATAACCGTACACATACGACTTAGGAATTCTCATCATAAAATGGTATTACTACTTCAACCAACTTGTTTATGATTTCACGTTTCAAAAGGGATTTCAAACCAAGACCGCTATGTGAGAATCGCTGAATAACGTCAAAAGTATCCCTTAAGTAAATATTATCGATAAAAAACAAACCTAGCGAATCATTTATTTCTTTAAACTTATCAAATATATACATTTATATTGTCGCCAGCCTACCTGAGCGTGGAACAAATATTTTATATATACATATTCCATAACTAGAGTTCCATAATTGTGAAACGTGGTATATGGTCGTACGCTAACTCCTATTTGAAAGTCGTGTGGCTCTCTAACAAACATGGAAAACAAACCTATCCTCGGCATCCAACTGTTATAAAAGAATGGAAGCACAATTGTTGTTGGACCTATAAACCCTATTATTTTGGCAATAAAACCATTTAGACCTCTTTGATCTAAATTGGTAAATGTTTTTCGATTTTTCACAAATCTATCAATAGGTGAATTCAAGTAGGAAGTCCAACCACTGTTGGAACTATCTCCACCGTTTGAACTACCACCACCCCATATAAAATGGTGGATTATACCATGATCGTCGTGCTTAGGTGCACTAGTTTTCACATTTGGATTTGTTCCATCATTAGTGGAACTAGAACCATCATTAGGGTTAGGGGAAGTAGAAGTAGATGCATCATTACTGCCACTAGATGCATCATTGTTGATAGGTTCTTTAGCTCCTTCCTCATCCGTTATATCTTTTTTCTTGGATTTCTTATTATTGTGGAGTTTTTTATCATCATCTTTTTCCCCGTCTCTATTGTATAACGAATTAAGTATCTTCTTAATGGATTGAAAGAATTTCTTCATGATAACAGTATTTTCTATTACTCTCTTATTGGTGGATTTCCTCCGCTTAATTTCGAAATTTACCCAGCCTTTTGAGTACTAGGATCTCCCCCTTATCCTAGCAGATCGGTACCCAGACCATATCCTTGGGCAGCTCGGATGTATCTATCTTTTCGTTCAGATCACATCATCTCGAGCGCGGAATCTTATTAGTGGATCAAAAGACTATGGTGACCCGTAGATCTTCAGATGTTGATTTGCAGAGCAGGGCCGGAATGCGGGGATTGCATTCTTCGAAAAGTATCATATCTTCTTTCCCTAGGGAGAAAGCAGAAACCAGAAACGAGTGGAGGTTCGATCTCTCACCCAAAGCAATTGGGGCTGGTGGAATCTTCCCCTATAGACTCCGAAAAATCATCGTGTACCTTTCCCCTATAGACTCCGAAAAAGCAGCGTGTACCTTTCCCTAAATCCTTCTCCCGTGCATGCTATTCTCGTGTTCCGTGATTAGAAAAGACATGTTTCTTGTTTTCTTTGAGGTAATAAACGAGCTATATCCCGCTTTGCCTATCTTGATGTGGAATCTATCGTTGAGCACCCATGAATGCAGGTAGAAGGTGTTTTTTCTTAACTCTTTCCAGGCCTCAGCTTGATTGGACTTCGTCGGCTCTTGTCGTTCAGCTTCCTCTCTCCTCTCTCATCTTGTCTCTCCGTAGACGGCGTTAAAAAGTAAACAGACTTAAAGCAAAGTATGTTCGATCCTTGTGTTCTATTATATGAAGTAGAAGAAGAAAGAGCCGGGGGGATGGTCTTGGCACCCATGGGTTAATGGTGAAAGCGCTCAAGGAAATAGGGAATGGAATATTCAAATCGATCAGAAGTGCTATGCTTTATGTAATCAGGCTGAAGGCTAACATCTCGCGAGTAGGCCGAGCTAGGATAAGAATTCCAATCAAAAAAGAAGTATGAATTGGGCCCAAAATCACTACTTTACTACCTATGTCGCGTGTCGCGCCACCTAGTACGATAGACTTTTTGCGGGAAAAGAGCAGGTTTTGCCCCAACTTGGACCCAGGGAAACCAAAGAAGAGCTAGTTTCGCCCTGTTTAGTTAGCGGTGGATGAGCTGATTTCTTTTCACTCCTGTTTCAGAGATACAAAACAAAAGTAAAGTGTAGAACGCAATGTTTGAGCTCCAGGCTTTTACGATTCTTCCGATTGACTTCTCTTCTCTGCTCCTAGCTCCGAATGCCAGTATGTAGAGAAGTGATGGAAAGGGTTGTGCTCTTTCATTTGAGAAACTTCCAACCAAAATAGGAATGTTAGAACAGAATATTTAGATACAGGTCCCTTATGAATACTGTACTGAGTAAGATTCATTGAAGAAATGCTTCTCCGAAGCAATAAGTTTGTGGCACAAGCATAGTCTTCTGCTAACCTAGCCTTTCCCATCTTTCTATTAAAACGAATGTAGCTAACGTGAACTAAAAGCAAGCTCTTGTTCGAGGAAGTAGAAATTGTTAGTTATTGCTAGCTTGAACTGAGTTGTTCCTGTTGGTGCTAGGGTTGCCAAGGGAGTTGTAGCGAGATGCTGCTAATGCAGCTATTTCTGATGTCCGGACGATGCAGCGGAAGTGAAAAGAAAAAGATATGATGCTTAGACCGTTCAGACAGGGATGATGGATTTCTAGATATAGGGTTTATTTGAATGTCTGGCCAAATGCTTACTTTCGTTATGCTTGTCCTGCAAAGCTGGATCTATGGTTCGGTTGCTTTGAATGTCCAACTGTAACCTACCTTGTACATTATATTCGACACAACTCTAACAAACTTCACCTTGGCGAATATACTCCACCACCCTGGATTTGTCCATACGTCAAATTTCCATGTACATTGGACTTGAGCTTATCCCATGAGTACCGCTGCTACTCCAAAGACTCCATATGACTCCACCTGCAATTTGTAGTCCCTTCTTTTCTTGAGTACAGTCAACACTCGAGCAAAATCAAGTTTCACATTACTCTAGTTTGCGCTCCCAACTTCTAGAGTATCAGTCCAACGCCATCACACATTGATCACTGACCTGCGTGAAAGTAAACAACTCACATATTGAGTGTCACACATAAGAGTTACCTGAACTCAACATCACTGCTCCTTTCTTGACCGTCTGTCTGAAACTTGAAGGAATTTCACCATTGCTTGTAATCATCCCGAGTCAAATTCGCAGTTGTCTCACCACATGTATGACCGCTAGAGCTCTGGCCCGTCTCCATGCCCCGTGCGTGCCGCACGCCTCGCCGCTATTAGCGCGTCGAGCCTCCGCTGTCCCGGTCGAGTCTCAAGGGTCATGAACCCACACCACTCAACCCCCACTGCAGAATACCACCGATCATCATCGACCGATGACGAGTTTCACGCTTCCATCAGACCATTGGGCTCCAGTCTGAACTATGTGCCTCTCGCTTTTTTTCCTGCTGAATACGCTTCGATTCTCTGCATCCTTACACCGTGGCCCCTCAATCCAGCTCCACCTTCAACATGACTCCATGGTTGATGATCAGTCCACCTTGCGCCTCGTTGACTTCAAGCTTCGTGTGCACCATCCTGAATCAACCCCGCGCCATAGTCTTGTCGAAGCCACACAAGCACTCAGGCCCGTGCTGCGTGTTTCCACACTCAGAAGTCGGTCACCATCAACATCACGCTCCTATGTTGTCGTCGCCGATCCCACCTCCGTCTTCTGTTCCAATCGACTTGCGTCGATCCCGTCAGACTGTCTAGTCCGATCCAGCCGAACTTGTCCGGCCGCACGACACACTCAAGGCTCCCAAATCGTCTTCCAAGAATTTCCATTCATCACATGATAATTCCATCTTAGCTGACATGACTTCCCGCAACGCCTTCAAGCATCCATGTTGTGCCGACAAAAATTTTCACCCATGTCTGCCATAACCCAAGATTTCTAGTCCCGTCGAAGTTCTCCACCTCAAACCTGATACCCGTTGGCGCCATGGTTCTTTATATGGCTGACTCTGTGAAAAAGTAACCAAGCTTCCCGCGCGATGCACAAGTACTGGCGTACGCATACAGAACCTGATTGATCCATGTACTACTAGTCATTGATTCACGTGAACTTGTCTCCTTGGCTTCAACTTCTGATGCTAGCAATTGCTTTGCCAATGGCCTTGCTAATTCCGATGGATGCATATCCCTTGATAGATTTCTTTTGCCGATTGATCTGCCTCTCTCTGTGTCATTAGAGACCCGGTCTCCTTTTTTCCCTCAAACAAATCTCACGTGGTCTTGCACAACACGCACAAATACACATCCAGACCAGTAGCACTTCTCCATGGTCTTAGCGCACGCAGCCACGACTTGTGCAAAAAGGGCTCTTGCCTGGACTGAACTCGGCTATGTCCGCTACGGGCACGCGAACGAGAGCTGCTCGCCACGATCCGCCGACGCAACTCGCCGACAATCTTCCCATCTCGGCGTGAGCTCCTTCCCTCAATTCACACTGCTTCTTGTACGCTGCCGCAAACCGCTCGATTCCCGATTGCTTCTACCCGATCCCGTCAACAGTGCACCCAACGATCTCAAGGAATAATCTTCCGAACATCGTCTTTGTGCCGAACTCGACGATGATCCATCCTCTAAATCAGTGAAACCACGGTCTTTTCGAACCTTGCTCTGATACCACTTGTAAGAATTAAATCCAAGATATACCGTCGATCATCTGAGGACCAAGCAATTACACGATCACACATCGAGATTTGTTAACGAGGTTCACCGATATGGCTACATTCACAGGTCCTGACTATGGGCGCTCCTCCCCATAACACCGTCACAATACCGCACATCGGCCACCCGGGCGCCGGCACACGCTGTCGGCTCCCCCTTGCGCGCCTGTGCTATTATGTTGGCATATGTTACATCGTGTGTTTACTCCCACTATATATGAGAGGCCTAGAATACAAGTGTCTTATTAGGACACGACTCCATATCCTATCTAAACACAATACTACTACAAGTCCAACTGTAACTTACCCTGTACATTATATTCGACACAACTCTACCAATTAGAGCAACTTCAATGGGGCAACTCATTTCGTCCGCTGTCGTTCATTTGCGTCGGTGCAGACAAAAAAGTCGGCCCAACGCGCCGACCCAAACGGGCGTGTGTCCGCTTTCGTCCGCATGTCGACCCATTCCCAGCCCATTTTTGAGCCGGATTTGCATCGGCGCGGACACAAGACGGGCGTGCGCGCGCTCGCCCTCTTTCCTCCCCGGCCCTGCTAGTTGGTGGCACATTGGCCTCTCCACATCAAACAGCACACCCTCGCACGCCTGCTTCGTCGCCGACATCGTCGGCCATTTTTTCGATAAAAAAGGATGCATAGATAGTTCTAGCGTACATAGATAAAAGAAAAGATCAACTACTCGTCGCTTTTCGACTCCGACTCGGTAATGTCCTCCTCCGACGTCTGAATGTAGGCGTCAGCATGCTGCTCGCCTTCGAAGTCCCAACCCGACGTTTCTCGTAGCTCCAGTTTCAATTGAGCGACCTGCTTCCGCGCACACTTGTCCTCCCGATAGGCGGCTCGCTCCGTCCTCCTCGCCTCCCTCTCCGTCCTCCTTTACTTGTAGAACTGGCGCTCGTCGACGATGTCCCGCGAGAAGCATTCGCGCCACACCACCATGGCTTCCACGTCCATCTCGACGACGGCGAGGCGACGCTGCCACCTCTGGTGGACACGATGATCCTCGTCAGTGAAAAGCCATGGGAGAGGCGCGAGATCCTACACCCGCTGGCTTGACACGTCGGGAAAATTCATATCCCGACGAGGCCTCGGGAGACGCCACGCCGGCGTGTCGTGCGCGCGGGTCGCCTACTCTACGGTGTCGAAGGTGCCGAGGATGAGACGTTTCTCGCCAAACCAGATCTCGGGGAGAAGGCGCTAGAGCGGCGCTCGCGAACTCCGCGAATATCCGAATTGCCCAGGTGGCGCATCGACATGGTGGCACAGAGGCGGCGAGGCTAGTGAGAGGGGGCGAGACAAGTGGGCGGCGGACAAAGTATGGAAGGAGCGCCTTCTTATAACGAGCGCCGGCCGCGGCGCGCGCGCGAACCTTTCCCGCGCGCTGGAGCGCCAAAACCAGGGCGACGGCATGGCCGCTGGCATGATCTAAAGCGCGCGCGGTCATGAAATGGGTCGGCCCGTTGAGCGCACTGCCGACCCAAATCTAAAAGAGGGCGGACGGCGGGCGGACGACCAATCCAAACGGACAAAAACACCGTCGTTTGGGTCTTCCCGTTGGAATTGCTCTTACAGCGTGTGAACAAGTATGAGTGATAGCTAGATTTGTCCTACGTTCCACTAGACATCAGTGTCCCAATTACCCTAGCATGTTGCCAGTACTACCGTACCTGATCAAGCTGGGCAAAGGGGTCGTCAAGAAAGGAATTACTTCAGGCTTGAGCACGGGGTGTGTAAGTATAAGAGCATCTCCACCCGCGCCCCCAACAGCCCCCCAGGCCACTTTTTCGGTGCCGGCGCCGAAAAATCGGCCCAGCCGCGCCCCCAGGACTCATTTTTCCGCCGGATTGGGCCAAAACTGGCGCCGGCAGACCCAGGGCGAACCCGGCGCATTGGGGGGCGCCTGGGGACGCCGGACGAAGCGAAAAGGCGCGTGGGTCCTGCTTGTCGGCGAGTGTCTTCCTTTTCCTGCCGTTTCCTCCCCCACTTCCCTCCATCCCCTCTTTCTCCCGCCATTCCTCTCACTGCGCGCCACCATGCCGCCGAAGAAATACACTGCCACCAGGCCCGCCGTTGCCGCGGATGCTGATGCCCCGCCGCCGAAGTAGAGGGAGCCGAGGGCGCCGCCGTCAAAGCCGCCTGGGATGTCGAACGCCGAGTGGAAGGCGGACATCGTACGGCGGGCGGCCGCCACCACCGACAGGCGAAACAGGACCAAGAAGTAGCAAGAGCGTGCTGTGGCGGTGGCGGCTAGCGCCCGGATGATGCCTCCTCCCAGCCATCATCAAGTCGCCTGGAGCCAGCCGAGCGTCGGGTCACCAGCCAGCTTTACGCCTCCGCCCCAGCCGTGGGGGTGCGCGTCGTCCCCTGGCTATGGCGACGGTGACGTCCACGGTGGGTTCAACCCCAACACCGCCTTCTCGCACGGGCAGCGCACGCCGTCTCCCGCGTTCGCCGGCGTCCAGTACCCCCCGTACAACTACTCTCCGCCGGACTACGCCGCCTCCCCGACGCCGACGACGACGAATTTGCGTCGTGGTGCCCTGCTCTACTCGCAGGCATCATCGTCGCAACACGGCGGCGAGGAGTCGACGGACGCCGACATGGATGGCATCATCACGAGCGGCTCGGCTGTGGCCGCCGCTTCCCCTGGATTCGCCGAGGAGCTCTACGACGCCGCCGATGTGGGCGCCGAGCATGACTTCGCCGTCGAGGAGGAGGAGGACGCCGATGAGGGAGAGGAGGAGCAGGCGCCTGCGGCGGCGAGGAAGGGGACGAAGAGGAAGCGTGGACCCAGGACCGGCGAGCCACGCGTCAAGTGGACGGCCAACGAGGACGAATGCCTCGCCAAAGCGTGGAAGGTCGTCTGCCTCGACGCGATCACCGGCACGAACCAGAGCGCCGACACGTACTGGGAGCGCATCAAGTCGGAGTTTGACGAGCGGAAGTTGGTCGACCCGCAATTCGCCGGCATCCACATGATACGCGGCGCGAAGGCCATGGCGAATCACTGGGCGATCATTAAGGCGGCGTGCAACAAATGGCACAAGATCATCGAGGAGGTCGCTGCTCGGCCAGAGAGCGGCGAGAGCGTCGAGGGAAAGGTATGGACACGCCGAAGCCGACGCCGATGCAGAAACATAGGACGGCGCCGCCGAGGACATCGACGCAGCCGTCATTTGATGCACTCTCGCCTCCTGTTTTTTTTTCTACGTCGAACTGTGTGAGATGATCGCCGAGCTGTGGCGAGTGGTCGCCGAACTATGGCGTTTTTTGTAGCGGGAACTGCAGATTCATAAAAACAGGGCGTCTTTGGGGCCGGGGCTGGGGGCGTGGCTGGGCCGAGAACGCCCCCAGCGCCAAATTCGCGCCGGGGGAAGGGCCGAAAAAGCGCCGGGGTGCCTTGGGGGGCCAAACGGCTGGAGATGCTCTAAGGGGGGTGTTGGCCAAGAATTTCAGCCAAGAAGACGGAGGGTGGGTGCAGCTGGGTGTCGCCTCCGCCGTCTCACTTCCAGGTTCGTTCGTGCAGATGGCTGCAGCTTCGTGGTTTATCGTCTTCTGCATCGCCGGTAGGGTCGTCCTTGTCTTCACGTCGCTCATCCTCAACTTCATATGTGGGTGCGTACATGCTTTATTGTGTTTTTATCTCTTTGCTTGGAGTAAATAGTACAAAACTACTACTTTATGAGTTAGGGTTTTAAAAAATTACTGGATTTATTTTATTTTTGCTGATAACTATCAAATCAGGGCTTGGATATTTCAAAAAACCCCAAATCCTCTTTGTTAAAAAATTAAACATGTTTATGACAGGTCGGGCCCGTCACTAAACACACCGTTTAGTTGACCGTTTGTTTGACTGTTAACTAACTTGTGGGGGCTACATGTCAGCGCCTCATCTATATATTTTTTACGAATTAGCCCCTATAAATTTTTCAAAAAAGCAATCGGGTCCCTGAAATCATTTTCAAAAATGCAATCGAGTCCTTGGAATGTCGCCGCCGCCTCCAAAGGGCTCTGCCCGTGGTCGCCGTTGCGCCTCCATGGGGCTCCGCCCGTGGTCGCTGCTGCACGTCGCCATGGGTGGTCGCCACCGCGCGCCGCCGCCATGGGGTTCCGCCCGTGGTCGTCACCGCGTGCCATGGGGCTCCGCCCGCGGTCGCCACGCGCGCCATGGGGGCTTGTGTGCAGGCCGCCGCCTCCTCCGGCCGGCGAGCCACACCCGCAGCCGCGGTGTGCTCCTCGTCGAGCGGCTTCTCACTCTTCCTTCTTCGTCACGCCTGCTCGAGGTGGGTGGAGCAGCCGAGCAGCTCGGCGTGCTTGGTCCAGGAGGTGCCGACTGGAGGTGGTGGCGGCTTGGTCGGCCTCGGCGCGGAGGCAAGCCTCGACGGGCGTGGAAGGAGAGGTAGCCGGACGTAGCACTGGGCGGCGGCATGGGCCAGCAGGAGGCCAGCGACCATGGTCGTTGTCTTCGGTGTGGGGAGAGAGGAGGAGAAGGGAGTCAAAGAGGATAACAAATTTTTTTTAGCACATGAGAAGGGATACTGACATGTGGGCCTGTATCTCAGTTAATGGTGAAACAAACGGTCAAACCGACGAATCGTTTAGATGTGGGTCCGACCTGTCATAATCGCAATCAATTGCAAAGCACATAGTTATTTGGGTTTTTTGAAACAGCCGACCCTAGTTATCAGCGAAAAAATAAATTCGATAGTTTTTTGGAACCTTAACCCGTAAAATAATAGTTTTATACTATTTACTCCTTTGATTGGCGTTCTACTTGTGACGTCGCATGACAAATTGATCGATTTTTTCAGGTGGAGCGGGCTTATATTCCTCACGTTCTTCATCGGCGCGTTCCTGCTGCAGGTCGAGTCGAGCTGGCTGAATCATGAGGAGGAGGAGGAGCAGCCGCAGCCGGGTGACATGTGTTACCTGGTTATCCTGGTCGTGTGCGAGTGGCTGCTCGCGTTTCTCTACTGTGTAGTGGCGTACTACGAGCTCACCTCCGACCTCGCCTCGCCTCGGGGTGGCACGTGCGAGCTCGCCGTCGACGGGACGACATGTGCCGCCGGGGCTCTCGCTGCGGCGTTGGCTGTCGGGCTGCTCTGTGTGCTTTGCTCCCGGTTGGACCAGGCTGAGGCGCCTCTGCAGCCTCAGGCCTAGCTAGTGCTCAAGATACTAGTAGGAATTACTATCTGCGGTAGTGTGTGAGTGATCTCATCCTTGTATGAAGGAGTAGTGTGTAAGATAAACAATGCTTGCCAAGGATATATGCATTATTTCAAAACTGACTATTTCTAACTGAAGCACCATGAAAAAGCACATCGAGTTATCTTCAGGAATATTGAGACCCCTTGTATTTGTCAAAGGTTCCAAGCTGAACCTCAACAATAAGCAGCTTTCATTCGTATCTGTTGTGTGTCACAGCTCTAGAATTGCTTGTAGTTAGTTGCATATGTGAGCATCCATGCATCATGTTTTAATTCAATAGAATTTGAATTGGGGATGTTCAAACCCTAGCACCAAATGAATCCAAATAGGTTTAACTAAAATCTTTTTCAATGTTTTCAAAATGACCTTTAAAAATGTTCATCATTTCTGGATCAAGGTGGAAGCATCTACCAAAAATGGTTCACATTTTTGCAGGACATATTTGAACTTTGAATTAACTCATTACTTATTTGAGTTGGAGCAAATAAATGCTATATATAAATTTCATGGCTTCAATAATTCTGGAATTAATTGAGGGCCTATGTAATAATTCAATTAGTGCCCATAATTATTTTCAGAATTCTTAAAGTGATTTGGTTTGAAAACCAAATTAAAACAAACTGCACAATTAGAAAACACATATAAAAACTGAGAGTTTTACCTGGCGCTTACCTGTCCAGCTGGCCGGCCTGCTACTGTGCGGCCCAGCCCACAGCGCAGTGCCAGTCACCCTCAACCTCCCGCCAGGAGGATGAGAGGCGCGTGGCCACCGCACGCAAGCACGCGCCCCGGCCACTTCCTGCTTGCCGCCTCCCTCTGGACCTCCCGAACGACGCCACGCACGCCCCGTGCACAACCCTCTCACTCTCACCCACTTTCCCCTCTCTCCCGCATGAACATGAGCTCGCCGACGCCGACCTCCGTACCCGTGGCCACTAGCCACCCCTCGCCCTGCCGTTGGGTCCAGAAGCTCCGTCGCGTCTTCCTCGCCCTCTCCACCGAGCTACGCGACGCCCGGAGGCCCTGCTTCATCGCCACCATCGTCGTCTTCGCCCTCGGCCGCCGTGGATCACCACCGTCCATTCGCGACAACCATCGCTTCCCCGACTCTGCCGTCTGCACCATCCACCTCCCCGTGAGCCCCGCTCCTTATTCTCCCTGTCCCCTACTCAAACTCATGCCGTAGTCGTCCTCCCATCGCAACCGGAGCTCGCTGCCGCCGGCCATGTCGTCATCGTGGCCATGGCTTGATTCGGTCTTGTCTGAGCACGTCGTTGAACTCCTGGAGTTCCCAGGAGCATGTAGGGCACTTCACCTAGCCCCTCCATGCACTGTAGCCTCGCGCACGACCAAGCCCGAACTCCGGCCGCCGCCTCACTCGCCGCCGCCGCCGCTACTGACCACCTCACGACTTGCTGTTGCCTCGCCTGGATGCGCGGGAGCACGGGCACCCTCCTAGTGCCCTCAGCACGCCGAACTGCTGCCCCTAGCGCCACTCCGGCGAGCCGCCGCCGCTCTGGTTGGTCGCCGTCGGCTAAACGCCGGCGTAATCGACCATTAGGGCCTAATCCCCCCACTAACCAACCCCTGGGCCACTGACGCATGGGCCCCACGCCCTAATTAACCCCAGTTTTATTTCTGCTTAGATTAGTTATAACCCAATGGGACCCACACGTCAGAGTTGACCGTGCTGACGTGGCCGTTGGCCGGTCCCACCTGTCATCCACCCAAACCAGCCCTGAGTCAATGACCAATGGGTTCCGCAGGTCAGGTTTGACCTTGCCGGCCCAGTTGACCTGCTATCATCAGCCTTGCGCAATGCTGACGCAGTAAAGCTTTTCTGGAATTTAAATAAATCTAAATGATTTATTTATTTTCAGAAAATTCCGAAAACTTCTAAAAATCATAGAAATTCAACCATAGCTCCAAATGGAATAATTTATATATGAAAAATTATCAGAAAAATGCAATCTATCCATTTATGCTATTTTCATGCATGTTCAACCAACTTATACCCACTGTATAAGTAAAAACATGACAATGGCATTTTAAATGCTAAATATGGAGTTTGCATATGAACCCTTGGTTCATATGGACTTCATTTAAATTGTTGCTAGATGCATTAGTGCAAATCATAACATTCTTGCCATGCCATGATCATGCATCATATTGTTGCATTGCATTGATTGTATTCCCTCTTGTTTGCCGGTGTTATTCCCTCTGAGTGGACGTTGTTCCGACGTTATGATCGTCGACACCGATGAAGAGCTATACTATCTTCAGAAGTGCCAGGCAAGCAAAACCCCCTTGTTCATTCCGATACAATCCCACTCTCTCGCTCCTGCTCTTTTTTACTGCATTAGGACAACAACGTTTCAACTGTTACATGCTACGGTAGTTGAACCCCATTCCTCTGCATGAGCTGTCATTGCCACAGTAAATAGATGAAACCCACTAGCATGAGTAGGAGTTGTTTGAGCCCTGATGTGGCTACTCATTCATGCTTGTTTGTCATGCCTGCTATTTCTTAGAGTTGTGTCAGGTCTGATTCATCGGGGATGAATTGGAAAGTTGTGAACATGTCCTATTGTTGAGAGCTAAGTGTGTGAACATGATTTGGTAAAGGTAGCGGTGAGAGGCCATGTAGGAGTACATGGTGGGTTGTCTCATTGAAACTGTCCTCAGGAACCGAGTTCTGTGTTTGTGATCCATGAACAATTACTACCACACATTGGGCTCCGGGCACTACAAGCTCTCTCGACTTATTAATCAACCTGATCTCTGTCCAGGAGTTGCAACTAGTTTCTGGTGTTTGTAGGTAGTGTTAGTAGTCTACCAAGTGGCACCCGGTACAGGTGGTCTTAGGACAGACTAGGCACCGTGGCCGGGTATACCAAGTGTCGCCCGTTTGTTGGGCTTGGTGTAACACCCCGAGAATCATGCTATAGTGATCTCCCTCTAACGGTGGTCATGTCATTATGATCACTAAGCTAATTTCCCACTTGTCCAAAATCGAAGCCAAATTCCAATTTGTGACGCCCTCGATTCAATCGTACACTAATCATACACGCAAATGTGTACGATCAAGATCAAGGACTCACGGGAAGATATCACAACACAACTCTAGACACAAATTAAAATAATACAAGCTTTATATTACAAGCCAGGGGCCTCGAGGGCTCGAATACATAAGCTCGAATACACAAGAGTTAGCGGAAGCAACAATATCTGAGTACAGACATAAGTTAGACAAGGATGCCTTAAGAAGGCTAGCACAAAAGCATCTACGACCGAAAAGGCAAGGCCTCCTGCCTGGGAGCCTCCTAACTACTCCTGGTCGTTAGCGGTCTCCACGTAGTAGTAGGCATCGGCGGTGGAATCTGGTTCCTGGGCTCCCACATCTGGTTGCATCAACCGGAAAGAAGAAGAAAGGGGGAAAAGGGGGAGCAAAGCAACCATGAGTACTCATCCAAAGTACTCGAAGCAAGGATCTAGACTACATATGCATCGGTATCAATGAAAAGGGTTGTATCTGTGGACTGGACTGCAGAATGCCAGAAGAGAAGGGGAAAGCCTAGCCTATCGAAGACTAGCATCTTCTGGAAACCACCATCTTGCAGCAACAGGAGGGAGTAGAGTAGCATAAAGTAAAGTAGTAGAAGTGTTATCAACCTCGGCCAGAGATCCTTTCTCGACTCCCTGCGAGAAAACAATCCCAGAGCCATATCCATTTATCACCTCATATCCAAGTCTCATCTCAAGTATCCAGTTCTAGTTGTATCGATCGGGATACAACTCCAAGTGTCCGTTACCGTAGGACAGTCTATCAATAGATGTTTTCTTCCCTGCAGGGGTGCACCAACTTACCCACCACGCTCGATTAATGATACGTCTCCAACGTATCTACTTTTCCAAACACTTTTGCCCTTGTTTTGGACTCTAACTTGCATGATTTGAATGGAACTAACCCGGGCTGACGTTCTTTTCAGCATAATTACCATGGTGTTATTTATGTGCAGGAACAAACGTTCTCGGAATGACCTGAAACTTCACGGAGCAACTTTTCAAAAAATATGAAAAATACCTGCAAAAGATGAAGGCCAGGGGGCCCACCACCTGTCCACGAGGGTGGGGGGCGCGCCTGCCCCCTAGGGCGCGCCCCCTACCTCGTGGGCCCTCTGTTGCCTCTCCGAATCCAACTCCAACTCCATATATTGTGTTTCGGGGAGAAAAAAATCAGAGAGAAGAAATCATCGCGTTTTACGATACGGAGCCGCCGCCAAGCCCTAAAACCTCTCGGGAGGGCTGATCTGGAGTCCGTTCGGGGCTCCGGAGAGGGGAATCCGTCGCCATCGTCATCATCAACCATCCTCCATCACCAATTTCATGATGCTCACTGCCGTGTGTGAGTAATTCCATCGTAGACTTGCTGGACGGTGATGGGTTGGATGGGATCTATCATGTAATCGAGTTAGTTTTGTTAGGGTTTGATCCCTAGTGTCCACTATGTTCTGAGATTGATGTTGCTATGACTTTGCGATGCTTAATGCTTGTGACTAGGGCCCGAGTGCCATGATTTCAGATCTGAACCTATTATGTTTTCATCAATATATGAGTGTTCTTGATCCTATCTTGCAAGTCTATAGTCACCTATTATGTGTTATGATCTGTTAACCACGAAGTGACAATAATCGGGATACTTACCGGTGATGACCGTAGTTTGAGGAGTTCATGTATTCACTATGTGTTAATGCTTTGTTCTGGTTCTCTATTAAAAGGAGGCCTTAATATCCCTTAGTTTCCGTAAGGACCCCGCTGCCACGGGAGGGTAGGACAAAAGATGTTATGCAAGTTCTTCTCCATAAGCATGTATGACTTATTTGGAATACATGCCTACATTACATCAATGAACTGGATCTAGTTCTGTGTCACCCTAGGTTATGACTGTTACATGATGAACCGCATCCGGCATAATTCTCCATCACCGATCCATTGCCTACGAGCTTTCCATATATTGTTCTTCGCTTATTTACTTTCCCGTTATTATTGCTATCATCACTACAAAATACCAAAAACATTACTTTTGCTACCGTTACCTGTTGTTACCGTTACCACTACTATCATATTACTTTGCTACTAAATACTTTGCTGCGGATATTAAGTTTCCAGGTGTGGTTGAATTGACAACTCAGCTGCTAATACTTGAGAGTATTCTTTGGCTCCCCTTGTGTCGAATCAATAAATTTGGGTTGAATACTTTACCCTCAAAAACTGTTGTGATCCCCTATACTTGTGGGTTATCAAGACTATTTTCTGGCGCCGTTGCCGGGGAGCATAGCTCTATTCTTTGAGTCACTTGGGATATATATCTGCTTATCATTACGAAGAACTTGAGAGATCCAAAAACCAAGATCTATCCCTCAACTACGAGGGGAGGTAAGGAACTGCCATCTAGCTCTGCACTTGATTCACCTTCTGTTTTGAGTAAGCTTGCGACACCTACACCTGCTTCTGCTATTCGTTCTGATATGTCGCATGTTATTGATGATGCCACTTCTGCTATGCATGATACTTATGATGAAACTACATACCTCTATGCCTGATACTACTATGCCACTTAGTGATTTTCTTGATGAACAACTTGATAGGGCTAGAGAAATTGAAAATATTGAATCTGATGATACTGATGAAAGTGATGATGAAGAATCACTTGTTATTCCTAAGGGTTATGTTTTTGATCAAGAAGCTTCTTTAGCTATTCTAGCTTGCAAAAATAGAAATGAACTCAAAAGGTTATTAGCTAAATGGAGTAAGCAATCTCTAAATGCTAGAATGAAACCTGACCCTGCTTTTGCTACTTCACCTATCTTTGTTACTGATAAGGATTATGAATTCTATGTTGATCCTGATATAATTACTTTTGTTGAATCTGATCCTTTTCATGGTTATGAATCTGAAACTGTTGTGGCACATCTTACTAAATTAAATGATATAGCTACCCTGTTCACTAAAGATGAGAGAACTCGTTACTTTTACATACTTAAAATATTTCCGTTCTCATTAAAGGGTGATGCTAAGATATGGTTTAATTCTCTTGATCCTGGTTGTGTGCGTAGTCCCCAGGATATGATTTTTTACTTCTCTGCTAAATATTTCCCTGCTCATAAGAAACAAGCTGCTTTAAGGGATATATATAATTTTGTGCAAATTGAAGAAGAGAGTCTCCCACAAGCTTGGGGGAAGCTTCTCCAATTACTTAATGCTTTGCCTGATCATCCTCTTAAGAAAAATGAAATACTTGATATCTTTTATAATGGACTAACCGATGCCTCCAGAGATTACCTGGATAGTTGTGCTAGTTCTGTTTTTAGGGAAAGAACGCCAGATGAAGCTGAAATTCTATTGAATAATATGTTGGCAAATGAAAATAATTGGACACCTCTGGAGCCAATTCCCGAGCCTATTCCTAAAGCAACCCCAAAGAAGAGGGGTATTCTATTTCTCAGTCCTGAAGATATGCAAGAGGCAAAGAAATCTATGAAAGAGAAAGGTATTAAAGCTGAAGATGGTAAGAATTTACTTCCTATTGAAGAAATACATGGTGTCATGGTTCTAAGTCTGATAGTAGAATGGGGGGTAGGGATGTAGAGGCAAGATCCTAGCTATGGAGGAGTTGTACACACGAGTTTTACGAGTTCGGGCCCTTCTCAGAGGAAGTAACATCCCTACGTCTCGGAGCCCGGAGGCGGTCGACTGGATTATATGCGTGTGTGTTACAGGGGGTGCGAACCCTTGTGCCTGTGGAGGGGGTGGCTTATATAGAGTGCGCCAAGACCCCAGCCAGCCCACGACACAAAGGGTTTAAGGTACATTGAAGAGAGAACGTTACTGGTAACACCCACATTAAAGTGCTGTAAATGTCAATTAAGTCTATAAGTAAATGCTCGACCGTTGCATATGCAGAGTGGTTTTAGCTCTTCTGTCCGTCGAGTGACTTCTGCGACGGTCGAGTGGCATCGATTCTTCCGAGTGGAACGTTTCTGGTCGAGTGGATGATGGTACCCTTTGGATGATCCTGGCTTTAGGGTGCTGTCCTAGGGGAGGATGTCTAGGTCAGGTCTATGACCCTACCCTAGGTACGTAGCTTCATCATTAGCCCCCAAATGGTTCAGGGTTTGAGTGGAGAAGGAGTTGATAATCCCTCTGATTCATCTTTTGTGCTTTGAGAATGTCTCTCCTAGAGGTCGAATGAACTTTCATGATGGCTTCAACTTCTTGTTCAGTCGCCTTAATCCATTCTTGGTTTTGTCGAGTGAACTTTCGTTGTTAAGTTTCGAGTGTTGATATGGGAAAAATCTTCCGTCTGATGGGTTGTTCTACCGTCTGCGGATTTCACGGGATTCAAATTTTGGGAAGCGCGCCGGGTGGAGGAGGCCGCAGTAATCGGGACGGATTAGGCAGGCCGCCTCGATCTCCGCACCACCTTTTTTGCCACATATCGCGCGCGTGACTGTTGCGGGTTTTGATAAGATCGTCCGGGCCTACGAGTCAGTCACTCGGAAGCGTCCTTATATAAGGCACCGGACCGGGGCCTTTGAACAGTGCACCCCTATTCTTCTTCCTACTCCTCAGATTCCTCCGCTGCGACTGCTTCTGCTCTCGGCGTCGTCGCCCCGCTCGAACTCGACCTGCTGCCATGGGGAAGGAGAAGACGGTGGCGTTGGAGCGTGCAAAGAAAGCGACGGCAAAGGCGAAAGGGAAGAAGACCAGCCGGTACGGATATTCGTCGATGTCCGGCCTGCCGCCTGGCTGGATCCAGGGCGACTGGATCCGTTCGACAATCAGTCAAGATGACATTGACGACCTGGTTGAGGGGGGACTGATCCCCCATGAATCGGCGCGGCTTCCGAGGAACGAGACCGAACCGCGGCCGCAGGAGGGTGAGTGCGTCCTCCTCGCCACTCATGTCGACCGCGGGTTTTCTTTGCCTCCCCACCCTTTCTTTCGCGGTTTCTTGAACTTCTTCGGGGCTCAAATCCACCACTTTTCTCCAAACATCATCGTGTACCTCGCTGCTTATGTGTCTATGTGCGAAAATTTCTTGGGTTGCCGACCGCACTGGGGTCTCTTCAAGCACATATTCACATGTTTCTCCCAGACGGTCAAGAAGGCCAACCCGAGTGACGAGAGGGCGCACGTGATACAGATGTGCGGGGGTCTTGGAATCCAAATGAGGAACAAGAGAACCTTCCCAGCTATGATCCTACTCGACTCGGTCCGAGGCTGGCAGTCAACCTGGTTTTACTGCAAGGACCAGCCAACCCTGGGTCAGTCGACTGGACTTCCCCCCTTTTCCATGGCTCGAGTGGAGAAGTGCTCCTCCTTGAGAGTGATCCCGGAAGAGAAGGCGCATGTGAAGGTGTTGGTCGAGCGAGTCGTCCAACTTGTCCGCGACGGAGTGACTGGTATGGACCTGCTGGAGGTCTTCCTCAGTCGACGCATCCAACCACTCCAAGCTCGTGACCATCCGATGTGTATGTACTCGGGACTCGAGGATTCCACTCAGATCCACCCAGAGGATGTTAGTGAGGACACAGTGAAGAAGTGGCTGAGAGGTATTACCGGCAACAAGGATAATCCCCGGGGGTCCAGGAGGGTGGTTCCATTCGACCATTCGCGCCAGCCGGAACAGGTACAATTCTGCATTGTCGAGTGTCTTCTTGATTTACTATGTAACATCTTGTTGACAGTCGACTGTCTTTCTTTTGTTCATTGTCTTTTCAGGCTCTTATTGATATGTACTCGATGCCCAATGGAGTGCAGGAGCAAAATGTCGAGGAAAGGGCGAGCGGGGGCGAGAGTGGCGAGTGGCACTCGGATGCAGAGGAGGACGAGGAGAGCGGCGACCCGAGTGACGAAGAAGATGTCGACTCGCCTCCTCGCAGAGAAAGGAGGTCCAAGCACGCTCATGACCCGGCCAACACCCCTGACCTGGTGGCCGAACCGACTAGGCAGTCTTCAAAGCGCCCTCGGACGTCTTCTCCGGTGCCGACTGAGAAGGGACCGAAACAGCTCAAGACTGCGCCGCCTCCTGCGCCGAAACTATTGAAGGCCACGTCCTCCAAACCGCCGAAGGCTTTGCCCAGAATCAAAGTGACCATTCCCACCATCTCCGGGTAATCATCTAACCCGATCTTTTGGCCGACTCAAGCAACAGAACATAACCGACTGAATGTTGACATTTGCAGTGCTGCTACCTCTGGAACTTCTTCCCGCCAATACCGAGACGAGGAAATGGAAGACGTGGTTACCTCCAACCCAGGTAAAATTCTTGTGATCTTGTTCTTGATTATTTGGTCGATCAAATTCTGGCGATTCACTTGGGGTCGACTGATTTATTTGCAGCCCCACCCAACGTTATTGAGCTTCCGGATGATGATGAAGATGTGGCCCCAAGGCCCAGAAAGAACAAAAAAGTAGCGGCTGGCAAGACATCTCAACCAGGAATGATGACGGAACCAACTGTCTAACAACCTGAAGATGCAGGTGGGGCCTCTGTGACTTTTGCTGTCCCATTGTCGAGTGAACGCCCTGCACCGCCGATTGTACCAGTGTTTCCTTCAGCCGCCCAACCTCATGCCTCAGAGCTCTAGGTTGCCGCATTTGGGCCGTCTGCCCCTTTCTTCACCAACTATCATGTTCCGGAAAGCCAGTCGGACGCCGCTGCGGAGGCTATCCGTCAGGCTAACGTGATGATGGAGCGGATGAAGACGGTGCACGAGAACAGCCAGGCTGCTTACGATGCCAGCGCGGCTCTTCAGGCCAATGTCCAGGTAAGTTGGCTTTCGACTGACCTTGTTCTATTAGGATATGCTACCTAAAATATTTTCTTTCATACAATCTCTTATTGTTTGTGTCGAATCTGTACACCTGCTGGGTGTTTTGTTGTCTTTAGCATTTGCGCTCTTCCACTCAGCCTGGGCAAGTGGGATCTGAACCGGTGGGGGCACGCTAAGTGCACCCACTGGGTGTAGTCCCCGAGACTGCAGTCGATTGCGGGCAGTCGACTAGGGTCTGAGTACTTTTCACTTTCCTTTCTTCCACTCGACCCGGGCAGACCGGCCGAGTGGGATCTGAACCAGTGGGGGCACGTCAAGTGCACCCACTGGGTGTAGTCCCTGAGACCACGGTCGACTGCTGGCAGTCGGCCCAGGTCTGAATAGTTCTTCTCTCTTTTTTTTACTCGACCCGGGCGGACCGGTCGAGTGGGGTCTGAATCAGTGGGGGCACGCCAAGTGCACCCGCTGGGTGTAGTTCCCGAGACCGCGGTCGACTGCGGGTAGTCGGCTGGGGTCTGAGTAAACTTTTAAGTTTTATTCACTCGGAAGTAAATAATCTTTGATCTTGTTGATTGACATGTCTTTTACCTTATGCAGAAATCTTGTACTCTCATTTCTAAGTTCGCCAAATTTGAGGAGAAGCAGAGGCAACTCAACCTCGACTTGGAGCTGGCCCAACAAAAGTTGAAGAAAGCTCAAGATGAAGCTGCTGGTACGGAAGGTAACTGCCTGTCGACTGTTCACGTCGATCGTCCTTTAAAATATTTCTTCGATCTCTTGTTTGATCCGATTGCTTATTTTGCAGAGAAAATGAGGTTGGCTCTGGAGAAGAAGGACCTGGAACTTGCAGCTGCGCAGAAGGAAGCTCAAGATAAGACTGCCCTTGCAGACCAGAAGCTGGCTTCGGTCGGAGTGCTGGAAGAAGAAGTAAGAGGTGAAGTCCTCTCTCACTGAATCCAACCGAGAGGTAACACGTCTGAAGAAGGATAAGATGACTCTGAATGAGAAGCTGGAGTCCATGGCTCGTAAGAGAAATGATGTGGAAGCCTATCTGAGAACTCTTGCCAAGAAGCTCTATCTTATGCTAGAAGGTACTCCTTTTAATCCGACTGCTTTACTGCTTGAAAGTTAATCTTGTATAGTCGACTCACTAACTCTTTGACTGCAGAATTCTGCCAAAACTTTGACGAGGAAACTAGACGGATCGAGACGGGTTTAGACCCTATCGTTTCTCCAGTCGGCGACGAGGCTGCCATGAATGTGCTTCGACTGGAATCCTGTGTTGCCAGTGTCACAAGTTACCTCGCTCGTCTGAAGGTGGCAGTTTCACGGATTGACTCATCACTCTGGCCAAGGGCGACACTTCAAAATGACCTCAAATCTCTGATGACTCAGCTCAACGAGGTTCCTGGTCGAGTGCAAGAGTGGAAGAAGTCCTCTGCCTGGTTGTCCTTGGTAAGAGTCCACTGCAAGGAAGCTCACGAAGACAAGATGGCGGCGATCAAGGTCGCCAACACCAAAAGGCACGATTTCCAGTCCTTTATGGAGACTTTCATAGCTGCCGCCACTCAGATTGCAGATGGAACCGACTTAGACGAATTCGTTGAACCTGCCAGCCCTCCTCCTGCCGAATGAACAAACTTTGAGATTTAAACTTGCCTTAAATTTGCGTCGGGATGCCGAGTGGTTGCTGTAACCATTAAACTCCTTCGGGCTTGATGCTCGAATACTTTTGATCCGTCGCCTGGAAGTTTTTGGATCTATCTGAACTTGGTTTATTTCTGAATATGTTCGTATTTTCCTTCGCATGGAATTTGCTCTTTGGGATGTAGCCCTGAAGTGGAGAGTTCAATTGACTTGCGCCTCGTCGTCCTTGCGGATAGGGATGGGGCGCACATTGTATTTGTGGCATAGCTCGGAGAAAAGTGGTCGTAGTCGACCTACACCTCGTCGTCCTTGCGGGTAGGGATGGAGCGTACGTTGTACTTGTGGCGTAGCTTGAAGAAGAAGGCCGCGGTCGACCTGCACCTCGTTGTCCTTGCGGATAGGGACAGACTTTGAACCTTAGGCAAGTACTGGACTGCAGCTAAGCCTCCGAGTGGTAGGGTTGCTCACCACTCGGTAGGATTTTACAAACTTAGGCGAGTACAGGACTGCAGCTAAGCCCCCGAGTGGGAGGGTTGCTCACCACTCGGTAGGATTTTACAAACTTAGGCGAGTACTAGACTGCAGCTAAGCCCCCGAGTGGGAGAGTTGCTCACCACTCGGTAGGATTTTTTAAACTTAGGCGAGTACTGGACTGCAGCTAAGCCCCCCGAGTGGGAGGGTTGCTCACCGCTCCGTAGGATTTTACAAACTTAGGCGAGTACAGGACTGCAGCTAAGCCCCCGAGTGGGAGGGTTGCTCATCACTCGGTAGGATTTTACAAACTTAGGCGAGTACTGGACTGCAGCTAAGCCCCCGAGTGGGAGGGTTGCTCACCACTCGGTAGGATTTTACAAACTTAGGCGAGTATTGGACTGCAGCTAAGCCCCCGAGTGGGAGGGTTGCTCATCACTCAGTAGGATTTTACAAACTTAGGTGAGTACTGGACTGCAACTAAGCCCCCGAGTAGGAGGCTTGCTCACCACTCGGTAGGATTTTACAAACTTAGGCGAGTACAGGACTGCGGCTAAGCCCTTGAGTGAGAGGGTTGCTCACCACTCAGTAGGATTTTACAACCTTAGGCGAGTACTGGACTGCAGCTAAGCCCCTGAGTGGGAGGGTTGCTCACCACTCGGTAGGATTTTTTTAAACTTAGGCGAGTATTGGACTGCAGCTAAGCCCCCGAGTGGGAGGGTTGCTCACCACCCGGTAGGATTTTACAAACATAGGCGAGTACTGGACTGCAGTTAAGCCCCCGAGTGGGAGGGTTGCTCACCACTCGATAGGATTTTACAAACTTAGACGAGTACTAGACTACAGCTAAGCCCCCGAGTGGGAGGGTTGCTCACCACTCGGTAGGATTTTACAAACTTACGCGAGTAGAGGACTGCAGCTAAGCCCCCAAGTGAGAGGGTTGCTCACCACCCGGTAGGATTTTACAAACTTAGGAGAGTACTGGACTACAGCTAAGCCCCCGAGTGGGAGGTTTGCTCACCATTCGGTAGGATTTTTACAAACTTAAGCGAGTACTGGACTGCAGCTAAGCCCCTGAGTGGGAGGGTTGCTCACCACTCGGTAGGATTTTACAAACTTAGGCGAGTACAGGACTGCAGCTAAGCCCCCGAGTGAGAGGGTTGCTCATCACTCGGTAGGATTTTACAAACTTAGGCAAGTAATGGACTGCAGCTAAGCCCCCGAGTGAGAGGCTTGCTCACCACTCGGTAGGATTTTACAAACTTAGGCGAGTACTGGACTGCAGCTAAGCCCCCGAGTGAGAGGCTTGCTCAACACTCGGTAGGATTTTTTAAACTTAGTCGAAACGGATTCGTAGCTAAGCCCCCGAGTGAGAGGCTTGCTCACCACTCGGTAGGATTTTCTTTTGAACTTTTGCGAAACGGATTTGCCGCTAAGTCACCCACTGGGGGATTTCAGACGCAAATAAAAGCAACAACAATCGTTCAAGAGGACTGTAAAGCTCTTGTCTTTGATACAAAAATTACAAAGGTATTTCTTATTACATTTTATTCGAACGAGTACTTAAGTATAAAAGGGGTTGAGCAGCTCCGCATTCCAAGCCCGTGGCTCGTCCTTCTTATGCTCGACATTGTAAAGGTGGTATGCTCCATTGTGGAGCACTCTGGTGACAATGAAGGGACCTTCCCAAGATGGGGCAAGCTTGTGTGGTTTCTGCTGATCCACTCGAAGAACCAAGTCACCCTCTTGAAAGGCTCGACCCTTCACGTGTCTAGCGTGGAATTGACGCAAGTCTTGCTGATAAATGGTCGATCGGATCAAGGCCATCTCTCTTTCCTCCTCTAGGAGGTCGACTGCATCTTGTCGAGCTTGTTCTGCTTCATCTTCATAGAAGAGCTCAACTCGTGGTGCATTATGAAGCAAGTCACTCGGTAGAACGGCTTCAGCCCCATAGACCAAGAAGAATGGAGTTCGGCCAGTCGACCGATTGGGAGTTGTCCTGAATCCCCAAAGAACTAATGGAAGTTCATCAACCCAGGCACCCGCTGCGTGCTTGAGATCTCGCATCAGTCGGGGTTTCAGTCATTTGAGAATCAGGCCATTTGCTCTTTCTGCTTGTCCATTCAACTGGGGATGGGCGACTGAAGCATAGTCGACTCGTGTGCCTTGTGAGGCGCAGAAGGTTCTGAACTCATCATAATCGAAGTTCGATTCGTTGTCAGTGATGATGTTGTGCGGAACCCCATATCTGAATATCAACTCTCTGATGAAGCTGACAGCAGTACTAGCTTCAAGATTCTTAATAGGCTTGGGTTAGATCCATTTGGTAAACTTGTCGACTGCTACAAGCACATGAGTGAAGCCACTCCTACCAGTCCTCAGTGGACCAACCATGTCCAATCCCCAAACAGCAAAGGGCCAGACGAGTGGAATGGTCTTCAGGGCTGATGCAGGTTTGTGCGACATATTGGAGTAGAACTGGCAGCTTTCACATCTGTCGACTATATCTTTCGCCATTTCATTTTCTCGTGGCTAATAAAATCCAGCTCGGTATGCTTTAGCCACAATGGTCCGAGAGGATGCATGGTGACCACAGGTCCCCGAATGGATGTCGTGGAGGATCACTCGACCTTCTTCTAGTGTTATGCATTTCTGGCTGACCCCAGTTGCACTTTCTCTGAACAGTTGTCCTCTTATTACAGTAAAGGCCTTGGATCGACGGACGATCTGTCGAGCCTGTTCTTCATCCTCTGGGAGCTCTTTCTTAAGGATATATGCAATGTATGGCACCGTCCAGTCGGGAGTGATGACCAACACCTCCATGATCAAGTCGACCACGGCTGGGACCTCGACTTCAGTCGGATCTGTGGCACTCTTAGGCTGCGGGGGCTCTTCAGCGAAGGGATCTTCTTGAACTGAAGGTGCATAAATATTCTCCAGGAACACATTACTGGGAATAGCTTCTCTCTTGGAGCCTATCTTTGCTAAATCATCTGCTGCTTGATTTTTCAGTCGGGGTATATGATGGAGCTCTAACCCCTCAAACTTCTTTTCCAACTTCCTCACCGCGTTGTAGTAACCAGTCATGGCTGGGCTTCTGATGTCCCATTCCTTCATCACTTGATTGACTACCAAATCTGAGTCGCCATAGACCATGAGGCGACGGACGCCGAGTGAGATGGCCATACGCAACCCATACAAGAGTGCTTCATATTCTGCTTCGTTATTGGAGGAAACAAAGTGAATCTGGAGGACATATCTGAGCTTGTCTCCTCGGGGGGATACCAGTACCACCCCAGCACCGGAACCATTCAGCATCTTGGAGCCATCAAAGAACATGGTCCAGTGCTCCGAGTGAACTTGAGTCGGCAGTTGTTGTTCAATCCATTCGGCGAGGAAATCCGCTATTGCTTGGGGCTTGATAGCTTTCTTTGCCTCGAACTTGATATCTAAGGGAAGGAGTTCAATCGCCCACTTTGCCACTCGACCAGTTGCATCTCTGTTGTTCAGAATCTCTGATAATGGAGCGTCGCTGACGACTGTAATGGAGTGATCAGAGAAGTAATGTGCAACCTTCTTCATGGTCATATAAATCCCATAAACAAGCTTCTGATAATGTGGATATCTTTGCTTTGATGGAGTCAAAACTTCAAAGACATAGTATACTGGGCGCTGAACTTTGTAGGCTTTTCCTTCTTCTTCCCGCTCGACCGTAAGTACTGTACTGACGACTTGTCCAGTGGCTGCAATGTAAAGCAGTAAAGGCTCTTTGCTGATTGGAGCAGCAAGCGCCGGCTGGGTGGAAAGCAGGGCTTTGAGCTCTGCAAATGCTGCATCAGCTTTAGGAGTCCACTCGAACTTATTTGACTTCTTCATCAGTCGGTAAAGAGGCAGTGCCTTTTCACCGAGGCGAGAAATGAATCGACTTAGGGCGGCCAAACAACCAGTAAGCTTCTGGACATCATGCACACGCACATGGCGTTTCATCCGGAGTATGGTTCCCACTTTCTCTGGGTTAGCATTGATCCCTCGTTCGGAAACGAGAAAACCGAGTAATTTTCCGCCTAGAACTCCAAACGTTCATTTTGATGGATTGAGCTTGATATCATACCTTCTGAGGTTGGCAAAGTTTTCAGCAAGGTCATCCAGTAGGTCGGAACCTTTACGTGACTTGACCACAATGTCATCCATGTATGCTTCCACATTCCGACTGATCTGAGTGAGAAAGCACTTCTGAATCATCCACATGAATGTGGCTCCAACGTTCTTCAAACCGAATGGCATAGTGATGTAACAGAAGCACCCAAATGGGGTGATGAAAGTTGTTTTATCCCATCGGGTCCATACAGACGGATCTGATGATACCCGGAATAAGCGTCCAAAAAGGACAAACGCTCACACCCCGCAGTCGAGTCGACTATTTGGTCGATGCGAGGGAGAGGAAAGTGATCTTTCAGGCAGGCCTGATTGATATGTTTGAAGTCAATGCACATGCAAAGTGAGTCATCCTTCTTTGGGACCATGAAAACATTAGCTAACCACTCGGAGTGGTAAATCTCTCGGATAAACTCCGCTGCCAGAAGCCGGGCCACTTCTTCACTGATTGCCTTCCTCTTCTGTACGGCGGACCGTTGAAGATGTTCTTTGACTGGTTTCACTTTTGGGTCGACTCGCAAACAATGCTCAGCCAGTCCCCGGGGAACACCTGGCATGTCAGAAGGTTTCCATGCAAAGATGTCCCAGTTCTCATGGAGGAACTGGATGAGCGCTTCTTCCTATTTGGAGTCGAGTGTTGTTGAAATGTGCGTCGGGGCAGCATTGGGATCCGTTGGATGAATATGAATCGGCTTCGTTTCACCAGACGACTGGAATGCTAAATATGTGGTAGGCTTCTTAGCTCGCAACAAATCACTCGGATCTGCATTTTTTTGATACTCCTGCAACTCCACTACTGCCATATGTGCATCGGCGATCTTTGAGCCCTTCTGGAAGCACTCTTCTACCTTCTTCCGACTGCCAGTGGTAGTGATCACCCCATTAGGACCAGGCATCTTCAATTTGAGGTACATGTAACATGGTCGAGCCATAAAACGTGCATAAGCTGGCCTGCCTAGAATAGCATGATAGGCACTCTGGAAATCCACAACTTCAAATGTCAACTTTACTTTGCGGTAATTCTTGGAATCACCGAAAACTACATCAAGGGCTATCTGACCGAGTGACACAGCCTTCTTGCCAGGAATAACTCCATGGAAACTCATATTACTTTCACTGAGTCTGGACATCGGAATGCCCATTCCTTTCAACGTCTCTGCATATAGTATATTCAGACCACTGCCACCATCCATCAGAACCTTAGTCAATCGAGTGCCTTCGACTACTGGGTCCACCACCAGCGCTTGCCTCCCAGGGGTGGCTATGTGCGCTGGGTGATCGGACTGGTCGAATGTAATGGCAGTCTGAGACCACTTCAAATAACTGGGTGCCACTGGAGCGACCATGTTCACTTCTCTGTTGATGACTTTCAGTCGACTCTTACTCTCAACATCAGCGAAAATCATCACAGTGGAATTGACGTGGGGGTAACCATCATCATCTTCCTCCTCGTCCTCAACTTTGTCCGCTTCCTTCTCCTTTTCCTTGGGTTGTTTCTCTTAGAATTGCTGGATTAGTAGTTGACACTGTTGAGTGGTATGTTTTAGGTAAATGAAATTACCCTCTTCATCTTTTTTGGTGTGAATGTGGCATGGTAAATCTAGCACATCATTTCCATGTTGATCTTTTACTTTCTTGGGGTTCCACGGCCCTTTGGGTTTCCCTTTGAACTTTCCTTGAGTCACGGCTAAGGCTTCACCAGGTGTGGCTGGCTCGGCTTTGCGCTTTTGCTTCCGACTGGAGTTCCCTCCTCCGGTTTCGTGGGCGACTGTTTTGTGCTTGCCACTCCGGAGTTGGTCTTCTTCTTCACCATTGGTGTACTTGGTGGCAATCTCCATCATCCGAGTCAGAGTCATATCTCCTGTCCGACCGAATTTCAGATTCAACTCCCAATATTTAATGCCTTCTTTGAAGGCACAAATCGCCTGGATATCCGACACATTCTCCACCGTGTGGTGCAACGTGATCCATCTCTGGATATAATCTCTCAAAGTTTCATTCGGTTTCTGAACGCAACACTGCAATTCTGTCAGCCCTGCTGGCCGTTTGCAAGTACCTTCAAATGTTCTGACAAATACTTGGGCAAGATCTTCCCAAGTATAAATACTACCAGGCGCTAACTGATTCAGCCATGCTCTGGCTGAGCCCTCAACATCAAAGGAAGGTGCTTCATGGCCACTTCATCGTTGTCACCACCAATCTGTACAGCCACTCGATAATCCTCAAGCCAAGTGTCAGGCTTGGACTCACCAGTGAACTTACTGACTCCAGTCGCCAACCTGAAGTTGGGAGGAATCACCGCAGCCCTGATGGCTCTGCTAAAACACTCTGGACCTGAGACATGTACCCTGCTGCTAGTTGGGAAATCTTTGTCGTGACCTTCTCTGTGAGCTCTATTTCTGTCGACCAGACCCTGAACGATAATAGATCTCGCATCAAAGCCCGGCTCCCTGGGGTTGACTGGAATCCTTCGCCCACCACTGTGAGGACGTCTGTCATCATGCTGCCGAGGCACGTATGACTCACTCCTTGGGGGAGGCATGGGCACTCGACGACAATCATTGTGATCGAGTCGGTGATCATACTTCTCGCGGTTTCTGTACTGATCTTGCCGGTCCCCACGTCCTTCACGCCTCGGTGGCGATCTCGGGCTGTGAGCCGACTGGACTGTGTCTGCAACCACGGATCTGCTATGGATCCTATTCCGTGGCTGAGATACTGATGTATTCTGCTCTCTCGCCGCACGGAGCAAAGCCTGGATCTGCACCAAACCTCGACCAGCTTCTCACTGGGAAGGTTGGATTGACTCCGCTATTCGGGCCACAGCTGCGAGATTCTATATCGAAGTTCGGTATACCTGAGTCGGAGGTGGAAAAAGTTGGCGTCGACTAGACTCGGGGATACGCTGCCGAGCATGCTCGTCGAGTGCGCGCTGGACGTTCTCCAGTCAAGTGCGCTCAGCCAAGTTGGCCAGGCGTGCCTCCTCCAAGGCCTGGGCCTTAGGGGTTTCTCCAACGATAGGAGTGTGAAGCGCATCCATGTTCTGGTGGCGAAGTTCTTCCCTCCGCTGCAAAGAGAGGGGTTCGGGGCGGTACTCTTTGTGAACACACGACGGATCGCCGCCCCCGTTGCCTCTGTCTTCACGAGTGAAGCCAGGAGGACTGCGTGGTCCATTGACCATCAAAACTTCCGTCGCGGGGTCGCTGTTTTCGCACTCGGATGTAGTCTCTACGGAGCCGGTCGATAGGTCGAACAGGCCGTAGAGAGTTTCGTCGGTCTCGATTGCCGCGACTTGGGGGGTGGCCGACTGGCGAGCCACCGCATGCCTCACCCACCGCTGGAGCCTCGATCAATCGAAACGCTTGCTCTGGCGGGCTGCAGGGAGGGAAGTCAGCACATGAGTCGACCGATACTGAGTCGACGGCTGCCGCAGGAGGACGCCACGGATGCACGCATGAAAGTGCGTTGCCCCGTGGACGAGGAGCGCCTCGACGTCAAGTGGCGCTTCCTGGAGCCAAGCGGAGTCGTCGGCGATGAACACGAGCGCACCGAGACGGTATTAAAGTTGAAGATGTTAAGAATTTACCTCCTATTGAAGAAATACATGGTCTTAATTTACCGCCTGTCAAAGAAACATATGATCTTAATCCATTACCTATTGAAGAAATACATGGTCTTTATAACCCGACACAAGTAGTAAAGGTAAATTCTCTCTATAGATATGATAAAGCTGAAATCCCATTTAGTAAGTTTGCTAGTCCATGCTTAGATGAGTTTGATAAATTTATGGTGAAGCAAGAAGATTTAAATGCTTACTTTGGTAGACAATTGAAATACAATTCAAATATGCTTGAGCACTTGGGTGATTATATGGCTAATGTTAAAGGTGAACTTAAACTTATTAGTAAACATGCTTCTATGATTACCACTCAAGTAGAACAAGTACTTAAAGCTCAAAACAATTTGCTCAATGAATTGAATAGTAAGGATAATGATAATGATGTTAGAGTGGCTACTAGAACTGGTAGAATGACTCAGGAACCTTTGTATCCTGAAGGCCACCCTAAGAGAATTGAGCAAGATTCTCAGAGAAATAATATAGATGTACCTAGTTCTTATAAAAAGAAGAAAAAGAAAAATGATAGGACTTTGCATGCTTCTAGTGATCCTATTGTTGAAACACCTGAGAATCCAAATGATATTTCTATTTCTGATGCTGAAACTCAATCTCGTAATGAACCTGAAACTAGTGATAATGTTAATGATAATGTTCATAATGATGCTCAACCTAATAATGATAATGACATAGAAATTGAACCTGATGTTGATCTTGATAACCCACAATCAAAGAATCAACGTTATGATAAGAAAGATTTTGTTGCTAGGAAACATGGTAAAGAAAGAGAACCATGGGTTCAGAAACCCATGCCCTTTCCTCCCAAACCATCCAAGAAAAAGGAGGATGAGGATTTCGAGCGCTTTGCTAAAATGATTAGACCTATCTTTTTGCGTATGCGATTAACTGATATGCTCAAAACCAATCCTTATGCTAAGTACATGAAAGATATTATTACAAATAAAAGAAAGATACTGGAAGCTGAAATTTCCACCATGCTTGATAATTATACTTTTAAGGGTGGAATACCAAAGAAACTTGGAGATCCAGGAGTACCCACTATACCATGCTCTATTAAAAGAAACTATGTTAAAACTGCTTTATGTGATCTTGGAGCCGGTGTTAGTGTTATGCCTCTCTCTTTATATCGTAGACTTGATTTGAATAAGTTGACACCTACTGAAATATCCTTGCAAATGGCTGATAAATCAACTGCTATACCTGTCGGTATTTGTGAGGATGTGCCTGTTGTAGTTGCAAACATTACTATTTTAACGGACTTTGTTATTCTTGATATTCCCGAGGACGATAGTCTGTCTATTATTCTTGGAAGACCCTTTTTGAATACTGCAGGGGCTGTTATTGATTGCACTAAAGGCAATGTCACTTTTCATGTTAATGGTAATGAGCATACCGTACACTTTCCGAGGAAACAACCTCAAGTTCACAGTATCAATTCTATTGGAAAAATTCCATCGATTATATTTGGAGGTTTTGAATTTCCTCTTCCTACTGTCAAGAAGAAATATGATATTCTTATTATTAGGGATATGCATATCCCCGTTGAGGTAACATAGTGTTATTCGAAATTTCTCCAGTTCCATGTTATTCGGAATGAGTTCGTTAACAAGACTTGATCAACCTTGTTAGTGGATTCCTTTTAATGATCATGAGATGGATGAAACTAGAAGGCACAACCTTCTGTACCCCACTTTTACTTTCTGTTATTTATATTAAATAAAATAAAAATAAATATTTTTCTGTCTGCTATCTGATTATCCGTGCAATATAAAAATACCTCGAAAATAAAAGTTCTCCAAATGCCCTGAAATTTAAATATGATTTTTTCTAGAATATTTGAGAATATTTGGCACTAAGAACACAACTGGGGGGTCAACCACCTGCCCACGAGGGTGGAGGGCGCGCCCTACCCCCCAGGGCGCGCCCCCTGCCTCGTGGGCCCACGGTGGCCCTCCTCCACTTATCCTTTCACCCATACACTTCTTATTCCTCCCACAAACACGAATATCCAGCTCAAACACGAGTTCTAGCTCACTTTGCTGCCATTTTTGATCTCCTTACTCAAAGCACCTCTCACAAAACTGCTTGGGGAGATTGTTCCTTGGTATGTGACTCCTCCATTGGTCCAATTAGTTTTTGTTCTAGTGCTTTATTCATTGCAAATTTTTGCTGCTTAGGTGACCCTGTTCTTGAGCTTGCATGTCAACTTTATATGGCCAAAAGTAGTTTTGATGCATGATATAGGCTCTAGGCACTTGTAGGAGTAGTTTCTATCAATATTATTGAGTTTGGTTTACTTTTATTTTGAAGTTACTAAAAAAATTCAGAATTTTTCAAAGGAGGAAATATGCTTAGGAAAATGTTCCAAGGTGGTTCTTCAAGGAAGCAAGGACCCAGGCTTGCAATGCATGATGCTGATGACGAGCCACCAAGAGATGCTCCAGTGCATCCTTGTGAATGGCCTTCTGAGAACTTATGGATCGAGCGGGAATTAAGGAAGAATTCAACGCATATTTGCGTAACGCTGATCTCGTGAGCTTCGAGGAAGAGAAGTGCAGCCAGTATCATAACCTCACCAGTACCTTTGTGAGCAGGTTTGAATTTTCAACTTCACGTAATTCTCCAACTGTCCTGTTTGATCTTTATGATAATTCTTACACTATGGACTTAGAGGACTGTACCACTGCATGCAAACTTCCACAATGGGGTAGTATAAGGGATCCTCGCAAATCTGAATTTAGAGATTTTCTTGCTAGCATAACTGTGGGAGAATCTAGAGATATTACACAAGCTACCATAGGGAGCATTCACTTTCCTGCTATACATTATTTTGCTCTCTTCATAGGTTGATTCATAAATGGTAAAGATGAAGCATGTCACACGTGTGTCCCTGACCTCAGTATTCTTAGGAGTGCTGTGTTAGGAGACAAATCTTATAATTTGGGAGCCATTGTTGCACGTAGGTTGCATCTTAATAGATTTAATGGAGATTTCTTTGGAGGAATTTATGCAACCCGCATAGCTAACTTTCTTGGTGTAGCCATATGCGAAGATGATATTGAATTACCTCTTGCTTATCTAGATTTTAATGCTATGGTTCACCACCAGTTTGTCGAGAGGAACGAATCACCTCTCCAGTATCGACTAATCTTTGACAGACGTCGTGCTGTCCGTATTACTCTCCCTGCTCCTGCCTTCTTTGATTATCAGGCAAGGGGAAGATACACTATTACTAGAGAGGAGGCAGATGAGTACGAGGGGAGAGAGGAGGCCGCTCGTCGCCACGCTGCAGCTCAGCAGGCAATAGTCGCTGCATCACAGTACGATCCCAGCTACTATTATGGATATCCGCCAGGCCAGCCGTGGCCATAGACCAACTTAGGCCAAAAGCCTAAGCTTGGGGGAGTACGTATTTCCCACCGACATTACATTTATGTTCATACACTCATTGCTAGATGTCGGTGCTCATACTTTTTCATTGTATCATTCATGCTAGTTTAATTTCCTTTTTATGCTTTCTTCTTGTGTGTTTAATAAACCTTAAGAAAAACCAAAAAATAGTTGTAGCTTTTAATTAGTTTACTTTCCATGCTTGTAGTAGTAATTAAAAAGAAAACCCAAAAAGATTTCATGTTCTTCTTTTGCTTGTTGGGAGCTTTCCCGTGTAAATAGTTTTATTTCTTTTCTTTGGGGGTCGATAGGAGAAGACCATGATTAAATTGTTGAAGTGGCTCTTATATGCATTATTGTTGATTTAACCAAGAGCCCATATTGTCTTGTCTTCTCCTGTTTATTGAATGCTCGCAGATTCCAGCTTAGTCCAATGCACGCGCACTATTATTATTATTCACATCGTTCAGTCGTGCAAGTGAAAGGCAATTATGATGATATATGATGGACTGGCTGAGATAAGAAAAGCTAGTATGAACTCGACCTCTTTTGTTTTTGTAAATATGATTAGTTCATCGTTCCTGATTCTGCCTATTATGAATAAACATGTTTGCAATGACAATTAGAGATCATAGTTTCTTGTGCCATGCTTGATTAGCTATGAGTTATAATGGTTTACCTTGCGTGCCAACATGCTATTGAGATAGTTATGATGTGGTATGATAGGGTGGTATCCTCCTCTGAATGATTTAAGTGACTTGACTTGGCACATGTTCACGCATGTAGTTGAAACAAAATCAACATAGCCTTCACGATATTTATGTTCATGGTGAATTATATCCTACTCATGCTTGCATTCGGTGTTGATTAATTTTAATGCATGTTCATGATTGTTGTCGCTCTCTAGCTGGTCGCTTCCTAGTATTTTGCTAGCCTTCACCTGTACTAAGCAGGAATACTGCTTGTGCATCCAATCCCTTAAACCCCAAAGTTATTCCACATGAGTCCACTATACCTACCTATATACGGTATCTACCTGCCGTTCCAAGTAAATTTGTATGTGCCAAACTCTAAACCTTCAAATAAATATCCTGTTTTATATGCTCTAATAGCTCATGTATCAACTAGGGTTGTCCGTATCTTCCATGTTAGGCGGGTTATTCTTAAGAGGAGTGGACTTCGCTCCTCACTCACGAGATAAATGGCTGGTCACCGGGATGCCCAGTCCCATGCTTTATGCAAACTAAATCAAAATAATTGCAAACAAAACTCCCCTTGGGACTCTTGTTAGTTGGAGGCACTCGTTGTTTCGAGCAAGCCATGGATTGATGCTTGTTGGTGGAAGGGGGAGTATAAACTTTACCATTCTGTTTGGGAACCGCCTATAATGTGTGTAGCATGGAAGATATTGCCATCTCTTGGTTGTTATGTTGACAATGAAAGTATACCGCTCAAAATATCATTCATCTCTGTTTCAAAACCGAGCTCTGGCACCTCTACAAATCCCTGCTTCCCTCTGCGAAGGGCCTATCTATTTACTTTTATGCTGAGTCATCATCCTCTTATTAAAAAGCACCAGTTGGAGAGCACCGATGTCATTTGCATTCATTACTGTTAGTTTACATTGAGTATGACTTGACTGGATCTCTTTTACCATGAATTACAATGTCTAGTCGGTCCTTGGTCTTTAAAGGTGCTCTGCATTTATGTTTTGCGGTCTCAGAAAGGGCTAGCGAGATACCATCTTGTTATATCATATTATGATTGTTTTGAGAAAGTGTTGTCATCTGAGATTTATTATTATTGCTCCCTAGTTGATTATGCTATTGATATGAGTAAACTTGAGACCTAGGCATTATTGCAAATGTGGTTAGTTATAATCTTTGCTGAAAACTTGAATGCTAGCTTTACATATTTACAACAAGAGCAAACAGAGTTTGTAAAAGTTTTTCTTTATCACTTTCAGTTTATCAACTGAATTGCTTGAGGACAAGCAAAGGTTTAAGCTTGGGGGAGTTGATACGTCTCCAACGTATCTACTTTTCCAAACACTTTTGCCCTTATTTTGGACTCTAACTTGCATGATTTGAATGGAACTAACCCGGACTGATGTTGTTTTCAGCAGAATTACCATGGTGTTATTTATGTGCAGGAACAAACGTTCTCGGAATGACCTGAGACTTCACAGGGCAACTTTTCAGAAAATTTGAAAAATACCTGCAAAAGATGAAGGCCAGGGGGGCCACCACCTGTCCACGAGGGTGGGGGCGCGCCTACCCCCTAGGGCGCGCCCCCTACCTCGTGGGCCCCCTGTTGCCTCTCCGACTCCAACTCCAACTCCATATATTGTATTTCGGGGAGAAAAAAATCAGAGAGAAGAAATCATCGTGTTTTACGATACAGAGCCGCCGCCAAGCCCTAAAACCTCTCGGGAGGGCTGATCTGGAGTCCGTTCGGGGCTCCAGAGAGGGGAATCCGTCGCCATCGTCATCATCAACCATCCTCCATCACCAATTTCATGATGCTCACTGCCGTGCGTGAGTATTTCCATCGTAGGCTTGCTGGACGATGATGGGTTGGATGGGATCTATCATGTAATCGAGTTAGTTTTGTTAGCGTTTGATCCCTAGTGTCCACTATGTTCTGAGATTGATGTTGCTATGACTTTGCTATGCTTAATGCTTGTCACTAGGGCCCGAGTGCCATGATTTCAGATCTGAACCTATTATGTTTTCATCAATATATTGATCCTATCTTGCAAGTCTATAGTCACCTATTATGTGTTATGATCCGTTAACCCCGAAGTGACAGTAATCGGGATACTTGCCAGTGATGACCGTAGTTTGAGGAGTTCATGTATTCACTATATCTTAATGCTTTGTTCCGGTTCTCTATTAAAAGGAGGCCCTAATATCCCTTAGTTTTCGTAAGGACCCCGCTGCCACGGGAGGGTAGGACAAAAATGTTATGCAAGTTCTTTTCCATAAGCACATATGACTATATTCAGAATACATGCCTACATTACATCAATGAACTGGAGCTAGTTCTGTGTCACCCTAGGTTATGACTGCTACATGATGAACCGCATCTGGCATAATTCTCAATCACCGATTCATTGCCTACGAGCTTTCCATATATTGTTCTTCGCTTATTTACTTTCCCGTTGTTATTGCTATCATCACTACAAAATACCTAAAACATTACTTTTGCTACCGCTACCTTTTGTTACCGTTACCACTACTATCATATTACTTTGCTACTAAAAACTTTGCTGCAGATATTAAGTTTCAGGTGTGGTTGAATTGACAACTCAGCTGCTAATACTTGAGAGTATTCTTTGGCTCCCCTTGTGTCGAATCAATAAATTTGGGTTGAATACTTTACCCTCGAAAACTGTTGCGATCCCCTATACTTGTGGGTTATCAATTAACTCCGGCCGGACACACTTTTCTGGGTCATGCCCGGCCTCGTCCAAACAATACGCCGCAACCCGACCTAGGCTTAATAGAGAGGTCAGCACGCCGGACTAAACCTATGCCCCCAGGGGTCATGGGCCATCTCCCCGGGAACTCCTGCACGTTGCGTACGCGGCCGGTGAGCAGACCTAGCTACCTCCTTCAAAAAGGCAGGTGCTTACCAGTCCAACCCGGCGCGCGCCGCTCAGTCACTAACGTCTATTAACCTTCGGTTGATGCATACGACGCAGAACGCCCATACTATGCCCACGTGATGGTTAGTGCTATCAGGCCAGAGGCCCCTCGGATCAAATATCCAAATCGTAGTGGATTAGGAACGCGAGGTAACAAGCAGAGACTCACGAAAGATGTGACCCCGTTGCCCCATCTCGAGGACTTGCGGCAAGGGCTAGGAATGCCCGGCCATGCCTCGTAATTATCTCGTGGGCACCCTCCAGGTCAACCCGACTCCACATCACTCGCGGGTACCGCTCAGGGTCGACCCGCCTTTCCAAGTAACAGTTGTAAAGTCCAAGTATCCGTGTGTCCAAACATCAAGGGGAAAACTCGAGGAATCACCCCTGGTGAATTCCACTCAATGTAATCATCAAGGTGAACGTGAGAGGATCCACCCTCGAGGTTCACACATGAGGGGTTGCACGACAGAGCCGTATCGGAAGTGGTTACGGAGGAAATCACCCTCCATGACCACAACCAGATAGCTACACTACAGAGATCTCATCAGGAGTGATGTAAGAGGTTCCACCCTCGGCACTCGATGGCAACTCTGCAGAGTCGAGCAACAAAAGGGGCGTGATGTGATGTGAGGTGTCGGGCTCTGGTCGTCGATCACGTTGATCGAGTCGTCGATGATGAAGCAGGGGCAACAAGGACTAGATGGGGTCACTGATGGATCACTAACCAACCTATACTAAGCAGTTTAGGATAAGCAGGTAGGTAACAATAAGCAAGTTACAAAAGCAGACTATGCATCAGAATAGGAGCAATCAATTACAGTAGCAAAATCTAATGCAAGCATGAGAGAACGGAATGGGCAATATCGGGATGATCAAAGGAGGGCTTGCCTTGTTGCTCAGACGAGAAGGAGGGTTGTCGGTGACGTAGTCGATCACGGCGGCATCGGCAGCCATCACGGGGTCTATCGAAGAGAAGAGGGGGAGAAACAATAAATACATAGCAAGCAAGTGCATAACAGGACAACAGGCAATTATCCTAAGTAGTACTAATTAGTCTAACTACTCTGACCACTAAGTATTTAATCAACCTAAACTAATCAGGGCCACCCCCACTTGGCAGTGAGCCAGCCCTGCCTCCCACGCACACACACAACACACTCACGCACACCACACTGCACACACACACATTGCATGCACACAGCACACACATACCCACGCCCATGACCAGCAGCAGTAGCAAGCAGAGCAGCTTGCAAGGCGGCACAGCGGCGCTACCAAGCAGCATCAGCAGCAAGCAAAAGCAGCTGCAGTGGCGAGTAGTAGTGCAAGAGCAGCAGTAGCATCGGCCAAGGAGCTCACCGCGGAGCTTGTGGAGGAGGTCAGGAGCTGCGGTGGTGGCCGGATGCGTCAAGCTCGACAGCAAGATTCAACGGCCGTGGCGGAAACCATCTCGATCCCGAGCGTACGGTGCCTCTTAGCTTGATTCAGCGGAGGTAGGCGAAGGAGTCGATGATGCCGGAGCTCCTGGAGAACCTCCCGATCGGCGGGGAGGCCAGTGGCCGCAAGGATGGCGACGACGCGTCGACGAGAGCTCGGGAGCGAGCGAAACCGAGAGGGAGAGGACGAGCAAGAGGATAAGTGAGGGATAGGGTTTGTCTACAAGGTCAGGAGCGGTCTTATCCTCATCGGGGGTGCACCGGATGGTTGACACGGCGGCAACAACAGCCAGGGCAGCGTGGATGTGCTCCACGCACAGGTTCTCTGCCTCCTATAGGTGACGATGAGGATAAGGGAGAGATGGGCTGGGCCTAGGTTCTGTAGCACTAGAGCCCAAGCGCCTGGCACCCTTTTCTCTTATTTTTTATTTGCTTATGCCTTTCGCTATTGTTTCTATTTAAATGAGCTAGCAAACAATTTTCGTTAATTGTGAAACTTTGCACATAAAACAAACACAACAATACTAGATGGCACAAAAATTTTGGGGCCATTTGGAGTTGTCTAACTGTTTTTGGAAATTGAAAAGGCAAATTTAATTGCTGCCGTACCACTCAAATAATTCCAGGGGCATTTTGGGAATCTAGGTGAGGTTGGTTACAACATTACAAATACTTAGAGAATAATTTCCAAATCATGAACTATTTTGATTGCATGATAGAAGAAGTAAATATTTGACATGCAATTCAAATTGGAATTTGGCTTCGATTTTGGACAAGTGGGAAATTAGCTTAGTGATCATAATGACATGACCACCGTTAGAGGGAGATCACTGTAGCATGATTCTCGGGGTGTTACAAATCTCCTCCACTACAAGATATCTCGTCCCGAGATTTAGGAGGTAGAGTTAAGGGGAAATGATTGGTTACGAAATTCTAATGGATCTTTCGGCCTTGGTTGCTCTTCTCGAAGAAGCTGATCACTTGTGTTCATGTCTTCATTTCTCTGCTTCAGGTCACCATGATGAAGTTGTCGTCCTTCCTTTAGGATCTTCACCGTACTTACGAAAAGATAAGAGGGGAATCTCTATAAGGATTGATTCTAACAAGATTGAGTATCGGATGGGTAACTTAGGGGAAGATGCATAAAGTATCTCTTGAGTTGATTACAAGAAACACACCGAGAGCATTATAAGAGGGTACGAAGGTTTCAAATGGTTAAGCAATCGTTCGATGCCTGAAGTACAGTGTGAAGGGGGGTTAGAGCAACGGAATAAGTATTGCATCTGATACCAGAACAAATCACAAGAAGGTGGCTCATGAATCACATACGAAGCCAAGCATGAGGAACCAGTTTGGAAGACGGGGATGTACATGAGAGTCAGGTTTCGATCCTATATAATTGTGGGTTATGGGCCCACCATGTGGGTTAAAAGTAGAAAGGGGGCCGATAGCAAGGCATGTCAGATGATAGACTGTCAGGTATGTTGCCAACAACGTTGGTACCAAGGGCGAGGGACGAAGAGAACTATTTTCCTTCTCGTTGAACGAGGCGGACCAATAAGCAAAGTTCTCGTCCATCGGTGGTTAGCGGAATGTCAACAACAATAATAGCAAGGTCTTAGTGACAAATTGTACACCGAGGTGTTTACATAAGCAAGGAACTATTACTGCTTAGATCATATAGATCACAAGAAAGGTTAAACAAAACAATGGAAAGGAAAATGTGGATATTAATTTAACCAGCCCAATGGAAAGGAAAAGGTGCTTATACAAAAGTATTAGAGTATATGCTTCCCAAGAACAAATAGAGCATGATATACATGACAGGACATCAAGTACTTATCCATTTATTTAATGGGGTAAGGAGAATCATGATGTTTACCCATACAACGGTGTTTGGATAATTGATCAAGAAACATTTAGCATTGCGCCTCCAATGTTCTTAATGATGTTCGGAGTAACACAACCATACTTTTGGATAGAATTGACATGGTCATCAGGTTAAGGCCGGGCCTTGGGAACACAAAGGATCCATCGGGAATTACTTGAACACCTTAAGCAATTTTATCAGGGAAGATGAGGAGGTGGCCGATGGTTTCAGCAAAAATCCATCGACATGTAAAAAAGGATGTATTTCCAAAATTTATATGAACAAATTCGAGTTGGGGGATGCAAGAATGTTGTCGATGATAACACAAATCATCGAGGGGCAAGGATGGTATTTCTCATCATGAATTCGATTGGTATCCTGAAACAGCTCAGAATGTCGATGATGATCATGACACATTTGTTGAGAGATTTCATGAAGATGTAATCAATCGACGATGACATCAAGTCAAAGGAATGATAAAGCGAAAGATTATTGGAACCACAGGTACAACACAAACTTGAAAGCAAGCTTACCGTTCAAGGCGAAATGGTATGACGAGGAAGATCGACATAAGCTTAGCTCATCGTCGAAAATTCTGTTCCGGGAAGAAGGACCGAGTAGCACGGTTAAAATTAGCTTGATAATGATATAGCTAATTAGGCTAGGAATGATGTGATGGAGTATCATTCCAATGAGAATTCATCAGAGGTAGTGCAATGACACAATATCCTCGAGATAACAGGGGGCAATACTTGAGGTATATCAAAATAGAGGTTGGACAGATGAAATGATCTACAGAAGACAAGTATTTTAACTTGTCCGGGAAATGGAATCAAGGAGAAAATATGGTCGCAACCATGATTGCAAAGAATCAATTTACAGATGCAAGATGAGCTTATACCAAAGGAACATTTGATTATAAGAGAAGCTTCCATGATAAGATCTACATCGTGTCTATGGGCATGAACACAAAGTTCAAGGTCGACTCCCACTCTTCAATGCATAACCTCTCATTCACTTCTCGCTTTCGATGGAGTTGTAAGTGTTGGAATTTATTTGGCGAAACACCAGAAGAGTATGACTCGTGAGAACTCTCGGGTTCACACGGATAATGGAAGGCATAAGTTCAACCAATTGGGGCATTTTTACAAATCTATACAACCATCAACCAAGCAAAAGATACGAGTTCGAAAGCAGAGTATCGAAGTGAAAGCAGATGATACAATTTACCAAAGGTATTATGTATCAGGGGAAAACTCACAAGATTTTGGATGGGAAGGAAACTGTCGGATAACAACCCAGTAATGGATCTGGCGATTCACGACAGAGTTGATTTGAGTATCGGTAATCAATCAGATGAACAAGGGGATGCAATGGCATCGGGTTATAGAAACGTCTGAATGATTCGATGCATGGGTATTGAGGAATTATGATTTCAAGACGAAAGCTCAGAAGCAGAGCCTCTAATCAAAAGATGACTAAGTTGAATAGACTTAGAATTGCACCCGATCAAATCTGGATTGGGCAAGAACCAGCTCATATCTGGAACGATGTCTGAGCTGGAAAGAAAATTTCCAAGGATTAATTGATGATTGCGAGTATTCGCTCACACATTGAATCCATAGGAACAGAATGACAATCACCAAGAATTTTAAAGAATATTACTAGACATATGGAATTAATCCTAATGCAAGCAGGAAAGGTGAATCAAGAGCAATAGGCTGCAGAGGATTTTCGGAAGATCGGATAGTATTTCCAAGTATTTTGGAAAGCATATGAACAACTGGAGATGAACGGACCCCGGTTAAGTGAATTATCCCTGATACGTCCATTTTGCATCATGCTTTTATATCGATATTTATTGCATTATGGGCTGTTATTACACATTATGTCACAATACTTATGCCTATTCTCTCTTATTTTACAAGGTTTACATAAAGAGGGAGAATGCCGGCAGCTGGGATTCTGGGCTGGAAAATGAGCAAATATTAGAGACCTATTCTGCACAACTCCAAAAGTCATGAAACTTCACGGAAGATGTTTTCCAAATATATAAAAAAATATTGAGAGCACCCTGCCCACGAGGGTGGGGAGTGCGCCCTACCCCCCTGGGCGCGCCCCCCTACCTCATGGCCCCCCTGGAGGCAATCCGGTGGCCATCTTCTGATGTATGGAGTCTTTCGATGGGAAAAAAATCATAAGCCATCTTCTCGGACGAAACTCCGCCGCCATGAGGCGGAACCTTGGCGGAACCAATCTAGGGCTCTGGCGGAGCTGTTATGCCGGGGAAACTTCCCTCCCGGAGGGGGAAATCATCGACATCATCGTCACCAACGCTCCTCTCATCGGGAGAGGGCAATCTCCATCAACATCTTCATCAGCACCATCTTCTCTCAAAACCCTAGTTCATCTCTTGTATCCAATTCTTGTCTCCAAGTCCGGGATTGGTGCTAGTAGGTTGCTAGTAGTGTTAATTACTCCTTGTATAGTTGATGCTAGTTGGTTTATTTGGTGGAAGATCATATGTTCAGATCCTATATGCATATTAATACCCCTCTGATTATGAACATGTTTATGCTTTGTGAGTAGTTACTTTTGTTCCTGAGGACATGGGAGAAGTCTTGCTATTAATAGTCATGTGAATTTGGTATTCGTTCGATATTTTGATGAGATGTATGTTGTCTCTCCTCTAGTGGTGTTATGTGAACGTCGACTACATGACACTTCACCATTATTTGGGCCTAGAGGAAGGCATTGGGAAGTAATAAGTAGATGATGGGTCGCTAGAGTGACAGAAGCTTAAACCCTAGTTTATGCGTTGCTTCGTAAGGGGCTGATTTGGATCCATATGTTTCATGCTATGGTTAGGTTTACCTTAATACTTTTGTTGTAGTTGCGGATGCTTGCAATAGAGGTTAATCATAAGTGGGATGCTTGTCCAAGTAAGGGCAGCACCCAAGCACCGGTCCACCCACATACCAAATTATCAAAGTACCGAACGCGAATCATATGAACGTGATGAAAACTAGCTTGACGATATTCCCATGTGTCCTCGGGAGCGCTTTACCTCATATAAGAGTTTGTCCAGGCTTGTCCTTTGCTACAAAAAGGATTGGCCACCTTGTTGCACCTTATTTAATTTTGTTACTTGTTGCTCGTTACAAATTATCTTATCACAAAACTATCTGTTACCACTTATTTCAGTACTTGCAGAGAATACCGTGCTGCAAAGCGCTTATCATTTCCTTCTGCTCCTCGTTGGGTTCGACACTCTTACTTATCGAAAGGACTACGAGTGATCCCCTATACTTGTGGGTCATCAAGACTCTTTTCTGGCGCCGTTGCCGGGGAGTGAAGCGCCTTTGGTAAGTGGAATTTGGTAAGGAAAATTTTATATAGTGTGCTGAAATTTACTGTCACTTGTTACCATGGAAGGTAATCCTCTGAGGGGGCTTGTTCGGGGTATCTTCACCCCGATCAGTAGAGCAAAGAGTTGCTCCTCAACCTACTGAACCTACTGAAAATGAATATGAAAATGAAAATGCTTGCTTTGAAGTTCCTTCGGGTATGATAGAAAAACGGCTAGCTAATCCTTTTTAGGAGATGGAACAAAACATCCTGATGAACATTTGATATATGTGGATGAAGTTTGTGGATTATTTAAGCTTGCGGGTGTACCCGGAGATGTTTTTAAGAAGAAGGTCTTCCCTTTATCTTTGAGGGGAGATGCATTGACATGGTATAGGCTATGTGATGATATGAGGTCTTGGAATTACAAACGATTGAAATTGGAATTTCATCAGAAGTTTTATCCTATGCACCTTGTTCATCATGATCGCAATTATATATATAATTTTTGGCCTCGTGAAGGAGAAAGCATCGCTCAAGCTTGGGGGAGGCTTAAGTCAATGTTATATTCATGCCCCAATCATGAGCTCTCAAGAGAAATGATTATTCAAAAAATTTATGCTCGGCTTTGTGGTAACAATCGCACCATGCTTGATACTTCTTGTGTTGGCTCTTTTATGATGAAGACTATTGAATTCAAATGGGATTTATTGGAAAGAATTAAAGGCAACTCTGAATATTGGGACCTCGACAATGGTAAGGAGTCAGGTATGACACCTAGTTTTGATTGTGTTAAATATTTTATGGATACCGATATTTTTCGTAAATTTAGCACTAAATATGGACTTGACTCTGAGATAGTAGCTTCTTTCTGTGAATCTTTTGCTGCTTATGTTGATCTCCCTAAGGAGAAGTGGTTTAAATATCATCCTCCCATAGAAGTAAAAGTAGCTGCACCTATTAAAGTTGAAGAAAAGACTATCACTTATAATGATCCTATTGTTCCTACTTCTTATGTTGAGAAATCACCTTTCCCTGTTAGGATAAAGGATCATGCTAAAGCTTCAACTATGGTTCGTAAAAGCAATATTAAAACATAAACACCTCCTGAGAAAGTTAAAGTTGAACCTAATATTGCTATTGTTAAAGATCTCTTGTCTGATAATATAGATGGGCATGTTATTTATTTCTGTAATGAAACTGCTAGAATTGCTAAACCCTATGATAAAGATAAACCTAGACCTGTGGTAGGCATGCCTGTTATTTCTGTTAAAATTGGAGATCATTGTTATCATGGCTTATGTGATATGGGTGCTAGTGCTAGTGCAATACCTTATTCCTTATACAAAGAAGTTATGCATGATATTGCACCTGCTGAGATGGAAGATATTGATGTCACAATTAAACTTGCCAATAGAGATACTATTTCACCAATGGGAATTGTTAGAGATGTTGAAGTCTTGTGTGGGAAAACTAAATATCCTGCTGATTTTCTTGTTCTTGGTTCCCCACAAGATAGCTTTTGTCCCATTATATTTGGTAGACCCTTCTTAAATACTATTAATGCTACCATATATTGCAAAAGAGATGTTGTTACTATCGGTTTAGATGATATGACTCATGAATTTAATTTTTCTAAATTTAGTAGACAACACCGTGAAGAAGAATTACCTAGTAAGGATGAAATTATTGGTCTTGCTTCTATTGCCGTACCTCCTAGTGATCCTTTAGAATAATATTTGCTAGACCATGAAAATGATATGTTTATGAATGAAAGAAGGGAATTAGATGAAGTATTCTTTAAACAGGAACCTATTCTAAAAAACAATTTACCTGTTGAAATCCTAGGGAATCCTCCTCCACCCAAGGGTGATCCCGTGTTTGAGCTTAAACCGTTACCTGATACTCTTAAATATGCTTATCTTGATGAGAAAAAGATATATCCTGTTATTATTAGTGCTAACCTTTCAGAGCACGAAGAAGAGAGATTATTGAAAACTCTGAAGAAGCACCACGCTGCTATTGGGTATACTCTTGATGATCTTAAGGGCATTAGTCCCACTCTATGTCAACATAAAATTAATTTGGAAGAAGATGCTAAACCAGTTCGTGATCATCAATGCCGGCTGAATCCTAAAATGAAAGAAGTGGTAAGAAAGGAGATACTAAAGCTCCTTGAGGCAGGTATAATTTATCCCGTTGCTGATAGTCAGTGGGTAAGCCCTGTCCATTGTGTCCCTAAGAAGGGACGTATTACTGTTGTTCCTAATGATAAAGATGAATTGATTCCTCAAAGAATTATTACATGTTATAGGATGGTAATTGATTTCCGCAAATTAAATAAGGCTACTAAAAAGATCATTACCCCTTACCTTTTATCAATCAAATGCTAGAAAGATTGTCCAAACATACACATTTTTGCTTTCTTGATGGTTATTCTGATTTCTCTCAAATACCTGTGTCAACCAAAGATCAATCAAAGACTACTTTTACATGCCCTTTTGGTACTTTTGCTTATAGACGTATGCCTTTTGGTTTATGTAATGCACCTGCTACCTTTCAAAGATGCATGATGGCTATATTCTCCGACTTTTGTGAAAAGATTTGTGAGGTTTTCATGGATGACTTTTCCGTCTATGGATCTTCTTTTGATGATTGCTTGAGCAACCTTGATGGAGTTTTGCAGAGATGTGAAGAAACAAATCTTGTCTTGAATTTGGAAAAGTGCCACTTAATGGTTAATGAAGGTATTGTCTTGGGGCATAAAGTTTCTGAAAGAGGTATTGAAGTTGATAAAGCCAAGGTTGATGCTATTGAAAAGATGCCATGTCCCAAGGACATCAAAGGTATAAGAAGTTTCCTTGGTCATGCCGATTTTTATAGGAGGTTCATTAAGGACTTCTCAAAAATTTCTCGGCCTCTGACTAATTTATTACAAAAAGATATACCATTTGTCTTTGATCATGATTGTGTAGAAGCATTTGAAATACTTAAGAAAGCATTGATCTCTGCACCTATCGTTCAGCCACCTGATTGGAATTTACCCTTTGAAATTATGTGTGATGCTAGTGATTATGCTGTAGGTGCTGTTCTAGGACAAAGAGTTGATAAGAAACTAAATGTTATTCAATATGCTAGTAAAACTCTAGACAATGCTCAAAGAAATTATGCTACTACTGAAAAAGAATTCTTAGCGGTTGTATTTGCTTGTGATAAGTTTAGACCTTATATTGTTGATTCTAAAGTAACTATTCACACTGATCATGCTGCTATTAAATATCTTATGGAAAATAAAGATGCTAAACCTAGACTTATTAGATGGGTTCTCTTGCTACAAGAATTTGATTTGCATATTATTGATAGAAAGGGAGCTGAGAACCCTGTTGCAGACAACTTGTCTAGGTTAGAAAATGTTCTTGATGACCCACTACCTATTGATGATAGCTTCCCTGATGAGCAATTAAATGTCATAAATGCCTCTCATACTGCTCCATGGTATGCTGATTATGCTAATTACATTGTTGCTAAGTTTATACCACCTAGTTTCACATACCAGCAAAAGAAAAAGTTCTTCTATGATTTGAGGCATTACTTTTGGGATGACCCGCATATTTATAAAGAAGGAGTAGATGGTGTTATTAGACGTTGTGTACCTGAGCATGAACATGAACAGATCCTACGCAAGTGTCACTCCGAAGCTTATGGAGGACACCATGCTGGAGATAGAACCGCACATAAGGTACTGCAATCTGGTTTTTATTGCCCTACTCTCTTCAAGGATGCCCGTAAGTTTGTCTTATCTTGTGATGAATGTCAAAGAATTGGTAATATTAGTAGACGTCAAGAAATGCCTATGAATTATTCACTTGTTATTGAACCATTTGATGTTTGGGGCTTTGACTATATGGGACCCTGTCCTTCCTCTAATGGATATACACATATTTTAGTTGTTGTTGATTACGTTACTAAGTGGGTAGAAGCTATTCCAACTAGTAGTGCTGATCATAACACTTCTATTAAAATGCTTGAAGAAGTTATTTTTCCAAGATTTTGAGTCCCTAGATATTTAATGACTGATGGTGGTTCACATTTTATTCATGGTGCTTTCCATAAAATGCTTGCTAAATATGATGTTAATCATAGAATTGCATGTCCTTATCACCCTCAGTCTAGTGGTCAAGTAGAATTGAGTAATAGAGAACTCAAATTAATTTTGCAAAAGACTGTTAATAGATATAGAAAGAATTGGTCCAAGAAACTTGATGATGCATTATGGGCCTATAGAACTGCATATAAAAATCCTATGGGTATGTCTCCGTATAAAATGGTCTATGGAAAAGCATGTCACTTACCTCTCGAACTAGAACACAAGGCTTATTGGGCTATTAAAGAACTTAATTATGATTATCTTGCCGGTGAGAAGAGGTTATTTGATATTAACTCACTTGATGAATGGAGAACCCAAGCCTACGAAAATGCCAAGTTGTTTAAAGAAAAAGTTAAAAGATGGCATGACAAAAGGATACAAAAGCGTGAGTTTAATGTAGGTGATTATGTATTGCTATACAAATCTTGTTTAAGATTTTTTGCAGGAAAGCTTCTCTCTAAATGGGAAGGTCCTTACGTTATCGAGGAGGTCTGCCATTCCGGTGCCATAAAAATCAACAACTTCGAAGGCACAAATCCGAAGGTGGTGAACGGTCAAAGAATCAAACATTATATCCCAGGTAATCCCATAAATGTTGAAACCAATGTTATTGAAATCGTAACCCCTGAGGAATACATAAGGGACACTTTCCGGAACGTTTCAGACTCTGAAAAGGAATAGGTATGTGGTACGATAAGCAAATAGACTCCAAAACAGTTTTTAAGGCAATATTTCTCCGTTTTGGAATATTTAGAAAAATAGAAAAATAAGCAGCAGCGCGGGAAGGACACGAGGGCTCCACGAGGGTGGAGGGCGCGCCCCCTACCTCGTGGGCACCTCGTGTCCTCTCCGGACTCCATTTTGGTACACGACACGTATTTTGGTCGGTAAAATTCATTATATAATCTCCCGGGGGTTTTGACTCCCGTATCACGCAAAAATCTCCTGTCTTTGTTTCGAGCTTTTTTCTGTCAGGGTTGTCAAGGCCAGGCACTATGTCGTCTCCCTCCTCCTCCAACCATGAGGGCAACGATGCTTGGCTAATGAAGATAGAGTTGAAGAGAGAAGAACCTATGGAGATCAACAAGAATGAAGGGATCAAGAAGGCCATGGAGGACCAAGTTCCAGCAACAGAAGACACCCTTCAACTGGATCACAATCTTCTTACCCCAACAGAAATCAAAGCTTTCAAGATGATTGAGTTAGCTCGTATACAAAATAAGTATCTCACACGTGAAAATATTTTGTTGAAGGAGCATATCATCGCACTCAAGGGCATTATCCGCAAGTTAGAAGACCTCCTACGCTCGATGTGCGACTATCCATCATCAACAACTCCACCTTCTTCACCAACAAAGGAGACATAATCACCTGGGTATGGGCACTCCACTTGGAAACTACCAAGCTTGGGGGAGTGCCCCGGTATCGTATCACCATCACTTTTATCTTTACCATTTTTCTTAGTTTGATCCTTTTGATAATATCTTGATCTAGTAGAATAAAAGTTCTTAGTATGATTTAGTTGTGAGTTTTGCTTTATTATCCTTCTATTTAATCGAGTCCATGAGCTATATAATAAATATTAGTGTTGAGTCAAGGGCTTGATTATTTTGCCATGATCTTAAATGAATAAAAGAAAAGAGAAAGAAATAAAAAGAAACAAAGAGATCATGTGAGTCTTATGGAGAGTAATGAGCTCACATAGAAAGAGTATGATGAATAAAAGTTGTTGAGGGTTGACAAACACAGTTTTGGTCATCGTTGCAATTAATAGGAAGTAATAAAGAAAGAGAGGTCTTCACATATAGATATACTATCTTGGACATCTTTTATGATTGTGAGCACTCATTAAAATATGACATGCTAAAGAGTTGACATTGGACAAGGAAGAAAACGTAATGGGTTATGTTTTCTTACATCTGAGATGAATTATATTGTCTTGGATCTTCCAACATGATGAGCTTGCCTTTCCCCCTCATGCTAGCCAAATTCATTGCACCAAGTAGAGATACTACTTGTGCTTCCAAATACCCTCAAACCAGTCATGCCATAAGATTCCACCATATCTACCTATGGATTGAGTAAGATCCATCAAGTAAGTTGTCATCGGTGCAAGCAATAAAAATTGCTCTCTAAATATGTATGATTGATTGGTGTGGAGGAAATAAGCTTTATACGATCGTGTGATATGGAAGTAATAAAAGCGACGGACTGCATAATAAAGGTCCATATCACAAGTGGCAATACAAAGTGACGTTCTTTCACATTAAGAATTTGTGCATCCAACCATAAAAGCGTATGACAACCTCTGCTTCCCTCTGCGAAGGGCCTATCTTTTACTTTTATCTCCTACATTGCATAAGAGTCATGGTGATCTTCACCCTGCCTTTTTACATTTTATCCTTTGGCAAGCACAATATGTTGGAAAGATCCTGGTATATATGGCTAATTAGATGTGAGTATTCATGAACTATTGCTGTTGGCATTACCCTTGAGGTAAAACGTTGCGAGGCAAAACTATAAGCCCCTATCTTTCTCTGTGTCCGATTAAAACTCCATACCCATAAGTATTGTGTGAGTGTCAGCAATTGTGAAAGATTATATGATAGTTGAGTATGCGGACTTCCTGAAAAGCTCTTATACATTGACTCTTTCCTATGTTATGATAAATTGCAATTGCTTCAATGATTGAGATTGTAGTTGTTAGTTTTCAATGAAGTTTACGATTCATACTTGATATTGTGATTGAATTATTACTCTAGCATTAGATACTATATGACAAAGAATTATATGAGTTGCTGTTCTAAGAATGATCATGATGCCCTCATGTCCGTATTTTATTTTTATCGAAACCTCTATCTCTAAACATGTGGACATATTTTTTCGATTTTGGCTTTTCGCTTGAGGACAAGCGAGGTCTAAGCTTGGGGGAGTTGATACGTCCATTTTGCATCATGCTTTTATATCGATATTTATTACATTATGGGCTGTTATTACACATTATGTCACAATACTTATGCCTATTCTCTCTTATTTTACGAGGTTTACATAAAGAGGGAGAATGCCAGCAGCTGGGCTTCTGGGCTGGAAAAGGGGCAAATATTAGAGACCTATTCTGCACAACTCCAAAAGTCCTGAAACTTCACGGAAGATGTTTTCCAAATATATAAAAAATACTGAGAGCAAGAACTTCACCAGGGGGTCCACACCCTGCCCACGAGGGTGGGGGCGCGCCCCCTACCTCATGGGCCCCCTGGTGGCCCTCCGGTGGCCATCTTCTGCTATATGAAGTCTTCCGATGGGAAAAAATCATAAGCCGTCTTCTCGGACGAAACTCCGCCGCCACGAGGCGGAACCTTGGCGGAACCAATCTAGGGCTCTGGCGGAGCTGTTCTGCCGGGGAAACTTCCCTCCCGAAGGGGGAAATCATCACCATCGTCATCACCAACGCTCCTCTCATCGGGAGAGGGCAATCTCCATCAACATCTTCATCAGCACCATCTCCTCTCAAAACCCTAGTTCATCTCTTGTATCCAATTCTTGTCTCCAAGTCCGGGATTGGTGCTAGTAGGTTGCTAGTAGTGTTAATTACTCCTTGTAGTTGATGCTAGTTGGTTTATTTGGTGGAAGATCATATGTTCAGATCCTATATGCATATTAATACCCCTCTGATTATGAACATGTTTATGCTTTGTGAGTAGTTACTTTTGTTCCTGAGGACATGGGAGAAGTCTTGCTGTTAGTAGTCATGTGAATTTGGTATTCGTTCGATATTTTGATGAGATGTATGTTGTCTCTCCTCTAGTGGTGTTATGTGAACGTCGACTACATGACACTTCACCATTATTTGGGCCTAGAGGAAGGCATTGAGAAGTAATAAGTAGATGATGGGTTGCTAGAGTGACAGAAGCTTAAACCCTAGTTTATGTGTTGCTTCGTAAGGGGCTGATTTGGATCCATATGTTTCATGCTATGGTTAGGTTTACCTTAATACTTTTGTTGTAGTTGCGGATACTTGCAATAGAGGTTAATCATAAGTGGGATGCTTGTCCAAGTAAGGGCAGCACCCAAGCACCGGTCCACCCACATACCAAATTATCAAAGTACTGAACGCGAATCATATGAACGTGATGAAAACTAGCTTGACGATATTCCCATGTGTCCTCGGGAGCGCTTTACCTCATATAAGAGTTTGTCCAGGCTTGTCCTTTGCTACAAAAAGGATTGGGCCACCTTGCTGCACCTTATTTAATTTTGTTACTTGTTGCTCGTTACAAATTATCTTATCACAAAACTATCTGTTACCACTTATTTCAGTACTTGCAGAGAATACCTTGCTGGAAATCGCTTATCATTTCCTTCTGCACCTCGTTGGGTTCGACACTCTTACTTATCGAAAGGACTAGATGGATCCCCTACTCTTGTGGGTCATCAATCTGCAGTGCAAAAAGAAGCCACAAAGCAGAAGGCACAAAGGATTCTCGGAACAACAGAGAGTACTAGGGGCATCTTGTAATAACAGGAGCAACTGGGTATGAAGGTACAAGCGGCAAGGATGTTACTTATGGGGATTATCGGTGGTCAGGAACTGCAAGGCAGTGGGCACAGGGTCTCGAGAAACATCGAGGAGTATTTGCGGAATCTTCTGGTGAAGCAAGCGATCATCGGTAATGTCCGGGCTCTCCAGGAGGAAGTGGGTACGAGAACCTAATGTCAGAGTTAGTAAAATGTTTAACCCGAATAGACGAGAGATCAGATTCCTAGAGTATAGACGAGGAATAAAAGATCATAATACCACCCAATGGCGACGTGGGCCAGTAAGCTACACAGCCAAGTTAGTAAAACAGTTTTGGATGACTAGACTCAACTTCGGCCAAGGAGTTGGGAAGGGGGAATCTTACAGGCAGTCGGCTCTGATACCAACTTGTGACGCCCTCGATTCAATCGTACACTAATCATACACGCAAATGTGTACGATCAAGATCAAGGACTGACGGGAAGATATCACAACACAACTCTAGACACAAATTAAAATAATACAAGCTTTATATTACAAGCCAGGGGCCTCGAGGGCTCGAATACATAAGTCGAATACACAAGAGTCAGCGGAAGCAACAATATCTGAGTACAGACGTAAGTTAGACAAGGATGCCTTAAGAAGGCTAGCACAAAAGCATCTACGACCGAAAAGGCAAGGCCTCGTGCCTGGGAGCCTCCTAACTACTCCTGGTCGTCAGCGGTCTCCACGTAGTAGCAGGCATCAGCGGTGGCATCTGGCTCCTGGGCTCCAACATCTGGTTGCATCAACCGGAAAGAAGAAGAAAGGGGGAAAAGGGGGAGCAAAGCAACCGTGAGTACTCATCCAAAGTACTCGCAAGCAAGTGTGACACCCCCTATTTGACCGTACACTAATCATACACGCAAACGTGTACGATCAAGATCAGGGACTCATAGGAAGATATCACAACACAAATCTACAAATAAAATAAGTCATACAAGCATCATATTACAAGCCATGGGCCTCGAGGGCTCGTATACAAGAGCTCGATAATAGACGAGTCAGCGGAAGCAACAATATCTTAGTACAGACATAAGTTGAACAAGTTGCCATAAGATGGCTAGCACAAACTGGGATACAGATCGAAAAAGGCGCATGCCTCCTGCCTGGGATCCTCCTAAACTACTCCTGGTTGTCGTCAGCAGGCTGCACGTAGTAGTAGGCAACTCCCGAGTAGTAGTAGTCGTCATCGACAGTGGCGTCTGGCTCCTAGACTCCATCATCTGGTCGCAGCAATCGGGTATAGGAAGGGGGAAAGGGGGGAGCAAAGCAACCGTGAGTACTCATCCAAAGTACTCGCAAGCAAGGAGCTACACTACATATGTATGCATTGGTACCAAATGGAAAAGGGTAAACATATGTGGACTGAACTGCAGAATGCCAGAATAAGAGGGGGATAGCTAGTCCTTATCTAAGACTACGCTTCTGGCCACCTCCATCTTGCAGCATGTAGAAGAGAGTAGATGGTAAGTTCACCAAGTAACATGCTACCTCTTGAGCACTGCATCGGATTTCCCCGAAGAGGAAGGGATGATGCAGCAAAGTAGCGTAAGTATTTCCCTCAGTTTTTGAGAACCAAGGTATCAATCTAGTAGGAGGCTACGCTCGAGTCCCTCGTACCTACACAAAAACAATAGCTCAACGCAACCAACGCGCTTAGGGGTTGTCAATCCCTTCACGGTCACTTACGAAAGTGAGATCTGATAGAGATGATAAATAATATTTTTTTGGTATTTTTGGTATAGAGATGCAAAGTAAATAAAGTAAAAGCAAAGTAAAAGCAAACCAATAATAAAGTGATGGAGATTGATATGATGAGAAAAAGACCCGGGGGCCATAGGTTTCACTAGTGGCTTCTCTCAAGAGCATAAGTATTCTACGGTGGGTGAACAAATTACTGTTGAGCAATTGACAGAATTGAGCATAATTATGAGAATATCTAGGTATGATCATGTATATAGGCATTACGTCCGAGACAAGTAGACCGAAACGATTCTGCATCTACTACTATTACTCCACTCATCGACCGCTATCCAGCATGCATCTAGAGTATTAAGTTAAAAACAGAGTAATGCCTTAAGCAAGATGACATGATGTAGAGGGATAGTTTCATGCAATATGATAAAAACCCCATCTTGTTATCCTTGATGGCAACGATGCAATACGTGCCTTGTTGCCCCTTCTGTCACTGGGAAAGGACACCGCAAGATCGAACCCAAAGCTAAGCACTTCTCCCATGGCAAGAACAACCAATCTAGTAGGCCAAACCAAACTGATAATTCGAAGAGACTTGCAAAGATAACCAATCACACATAAAAGAATTCAGAGAAGATTCAAATATTATTCATAGATGGACTTGATCATAAACCCATAATTCATCGGTCTCAACAAACACACCGCAAAAAGAAGATTACATCGAATAGATCTCCACGAGAGAGGGGGAGAACATTGTATTGAGATCCAAAAAGAGGGAAGAAGCCATCTAGCTACTAGCTATGGACCCGTAGGTCTAAAGTAAATTACTCACACTTCATCGGAGGGGCTTGGATGATGATGTAGAAGCCCTCCGTGATCGATGCCTCCTCTGGCGGAGCTCCGGAACAGGACCCAAGATGGGATCTCGTGGATATAGAAAGTTGCGGCGGTGGAATTAGATTTTTGGCTCCGTCCTCGATCGTTTTGGGGTACGTGAATATATATAGGAGGAAGAAGTATGTCGGTGGAGCTTCGAGGGGCCCTACCCTCGTGACCACCTCGTGGCTTTCTTGACGGAGGGTCCAAGTCTCCTGGATCTTATCTGATGAGAAAATCACGTTTTCGAAGGTTTCATTCCATTTGGACTCCGTTTGATATTCCTTTTCTTCGAAACCCTAAAACAGGCAAAAAACAGCAATTCTAGGCTGGGCCTCCAGTTAATAGGTTAGTCCCAAAAATAATATAAAAGTGGATAATAAAGCCCAATAATGTCTAAAACAATAGATAATATAGCATGGAGCAATCAAAAATTATAGATACGTTGGAGACGTATCATAACCCTAACCGATGATCCTCCCCTCGTCGCCCTGTTAGAGAGCGATCACCGGGTTGTGTCTGGCACTTGGAAGGGTGTATTTTATTAAGTAACCAGTTCTAGATGTCATAAGGTCAAGGTACAACTCCAAGTCGTCCTGATACCGAAGATCACGGCTACTCAAATAGATTAACTTCCCTGCAGGGGTGCACCACATTTCCCAACACGCTCGATCCCCTTTGTCCGGACACACTTTTCGGGGTCATGCCCGGCCTCGGAAGATCAACACATCGCAGCCCTACCTAGGCACAACAGAGAGGTCAGCACGCCGGTCTAAATCCTATGGCGCAGGGGTCTGGGCCCATCGCCCATTGCACACCTGCACGTTGCGAGGGCGGCCGGAGAGCAGACCTAGCTTCCCTTATACAAGAGCAGGCGTTCCAGTCCAACCTGGCGCTCGCTGCTCAGTCGCTGACGTCACGAAGGCTTCGGCTGATACCACGACGTCGAGTGCCCATAAATGTTCCCGCGTAGTTGGTTAGTGTGTATAGGCCAGTGGACAGACTCAGATCAAATACCAAGATCTCGTTAAGCGTGTTATTTTGAAGTATTCGTGAACGCCGACCAGGGCTAGGCCCACCTCTCTCCTAGCTGGTCTCAACATGCCCTATCACTCCGCCTCAAAGTAACAGTCGGGGGCCGTCGGGAACTCAGGCTCACCACTACCTGGATGGAGCCACCTTCCCCTTCAGCCCCCACATCAGAATCACTTGCGGGTACTCAACGAGCCGACCCGACTTTAGTCACCACCTGTATAGTATGTATATAAGTATAAGTATATACCCGTGATCACCCCCCGAGTGATCATGGACCGATAGTATAGCATGGCAGACGGACAAGAATGTAGGGCCACTGATGATAAACTAGCATCCTATACTAAGCATTAGGATTGCAGGTAAATGTATCAACAGTAGTAGCAAGGACAGGCTATGCATCAGGATAGGATTAACGGAAGCAGTAACATGCTACACTACTCTAATGCAAGAAGTAGAGAGAATTGTAGGCGATATCTGGTGATCAAAGGGAGGGTTTGCCTGGTTGCTCTAGCAAGAAGGGGTCGTCCACACCGTAGTCGAACTGGGGTCCCCGGCAGTCTCGGGGTCTACCGGAAAAAAGTAACGGACGGGGAATACAATAAATAATAAAGCAATCAAAGCAACACAAAGCATAACATGGCAATACATGGTGCTAGGTGTGCCCTAACGCAGTACTAGGTGATACCGGCGAAGGGGGGAAACATCCAGGAAAGTATTTCCGGTGTTTGGCACATTCGGACAGATGAATCGAAGGTGGATTGTTGCATGTTCACTATGCTAAGGACGTGTGGCGGACGATTCGGATTCGACTCGTCGTTCTGAGCAACTTTCATGTACAAAGTATTTTCATCCGAGGTACGGTTTATTTTATACTAATTTTCAAAGTTTTAATAGATAATTCAAAATTCTCGAATTATTATTAATTCGAAATTAATAGTCAAATGCTACGTGCACACACTGAAGTGTACACAGCAGGTTCTACAAAGGCTGACATGTGGGGCATGTTGACTAGTTGACCCAGTCAACATCTGACTGGTCAAAGGATGAATAGTGTAGGTGGGACCCGGCTGTCACTGACTCAGTTTTTATATGGGTTAAACTAAACATTGTTTATTTAATCTATTTAGCATAACTACTAAGTGGGGCCATACTATCGATGACACGGGGGTCAATTAAATTAACTACTTTTGTTAATCCTAAACAAGCTATTAGAGGGAGGGCCACAAGGCACTGGCTGGAAGCCAGTGGCCACACGCTAGCGCGCACACGCGTACCAGGTCGAAGCCATGGCCGGAGCACAGCCGGCGCAAGCGCGGGCCAAGTACGGGGCTTAGCCGACGAGCAGGGTAGGCAAGCGTGGCTCGCCGCCGACGGGCAAGCGGCAGGCGACGAAGATGGGCGGAGCGGGCGCAGTCGGTTGCCGTGGCTGCGGGGGTGGGCGGCCGTGGCCGGTGTGGGCCAGAGCGATGGGGAATGGGGGCGCACGCAGGGGGGGCGAGCAGCGGCAGGGCATGCCGGCGCGGGCGCATCCGGTGCGGCGGGCAAACCGCGGCGCGCAGCGGGCGGCCGCGGGCGCTGGCACCCCCGAGGCGCAGGCGGCGATGCAGGAGAGGCGCAGCAGAGACGCGGCAAGCGGCAGCGGAGCAGCAACTAGTGTCAGCGCAGCAGCAGGGCAAGCGGGGCAACAGCTAGAGCAAGCAGCAGCGCAAAGCGGCCAGGAGCACCGGTAGCAGCCGCGCAACAGCATGAGCAGTAGCGGCAGTGCGCAGAAAGCAGCTGCAGTAAGGAGTAGCATCAGCAGATGTACGCGGAAACTCGGGCACGATGGCAACAGCGGCCTACGGCGTCCAAAACAAAGGGGGACAAGAGGGATCTGAGAGAGGAGCTCACAGTGAATCCGTTGGCCTGCTCGGGAAGGGTCGGGGTGGACCGAAGCGTCGACATCGACGGCGAGTTAGTGGCGGCTGGTTGAAGAAGACGACAATGGTGACATGTACGCAGCTCCTTGGCTCAAGCTGGTCCCTGGAACGGACGAAGTCGAGCGCGGAGATCCTCGACGTGCTCCCGAGCGACGGCGACGACGGTGTCCACGATAATGATGGTGAGGCAGTGGTCACCGCGTGAGTTCCCGAGATTGATTCCGAGCAGATGAGGAAGGGGCGCGATGGGGAAGAAGGGGGAAGTGGACAAGGACGAGCTAGGGTTTCTGGGGGACTGGATTATAGTGTTCAGGAGGCGACGTGGATGACATCCACGGCCATTGCGCCTTGGATGGTCGCCACGCACGTTCTCTGTATAGGGGAGGGAGAAAGGCCTTTGGTGGGCTTGGGCCTGTGGGCTGGTGGATTGGATGCCCAGTTGGGCCAAACGGCGGAAGGGGAGGGGGGAAGGCCCGGGGTTTTCTTTCTTTCCTTTTTCTTTGTTTTCTTTTTATTTCAACTTCGGTTTCTATTTAGTTTCTAAACCATTTGTCTTAATAAAAACAAAACTTGCTCCACAATTAATATAGTAATATAGGCTACTGTCACAAAAAGGTTCGGGGGCAAATAAAATAGTTTGGAGATTTCTACCATTTTGAAAATGCATTTTAATAAATAATTGACCCCTGTTTTAATTATTTTAGGCCACTTAATTACTTTACAAAAAGTTGATTTCACCGCCATAATTGCTTATGGATTATTTACCATTTTTTGAACATTTTAGTTTGACATTTGAAAACTTTTAACGTTTGACTTTAATTTAAATTTAATTTGAATCTGTTTTAAACTAATGCGAGTTTATCGACAGTGACCGAGGTGACGTGGCATCATTAGCAAAGGTTCACTGTAGCTTAATTATCCGAGCGTCACAGTAAGGATCTACACTACATATGCATCGGTATCAATGAAAAAGGTTGTATTTGTGAACTGGACTGTAGAATGCCAAAAGAGAAGGGGAAAGCCTAGCCTATCGAAGACTAGCATCTTCTGGGAACCACCATCTTGCAGCAACAGGAGGGAGTAGAGTAGCATAAAGTAAAGTAGTAGACGTGTTATCAACCTCGGCCAGAAATCCTTTCTCGACTCCTTGCGAGAAAGTAATCCCAGAGCCATACTATCCATTTATCACCTCATATCCAAGTCTCATCTCAAGTATCCAGTTCTAGTTGTATCGATCGGGATACAACTCCAAGTGTCCGTTACCGTAGGACAGGCTATCAATAGATGTTTTCTTCCCTGCAAGGGTGCACCAACATACCCACCATGCTCGATTAACTCCGGCCGGACACACTTTCCTGGGTCATGCCCGGTCTCGGCCAAACAATACGCCGCAACCCGACCTAGGCTTAATAGAGAGGTCAGCACGCCGGACTAATCCTATGCCCCCAGGGGCCATGGGCCATCTCCCCGGGAACTCCTGCACGTTGCGTACGCGGCCGGTGAGCAGACCTAGCTACCTCCTTCAAAAAGGCAGGTGCTTACCAGTCCAACCCGGCGCGCGCCGCTCAGTCACTAACGTCTATTAACCTTCGGTTGATGCATACGACGCAGAACGCCCATACTATGCCCACGTGATGGTTAGTGCTATCAGGCCAGAGGCCCCTTGAATCAAATATCCAAATCGTAGTGGATTAGGAACGCGAGGTAACAAGCAGAGACTCACGAAAGATGTGACCCCGTTGCCCCGTCTCGAGGACTTGCGGCAAGGGCTAGGAATGCCCGGCCACGCCTCGTAATTATCTCGTGGGCACCCTCCAGGTCAACCCGACTCCACATCACTCGCGGGTACCGCTCAGGGTCGACCCGCCTTTCCAAGTAACAGTTGTAAAGTCCAAGTATCCGTGTGTCCAAACATCAAGGGGAAAACCCGAGGAATCACCCCTGGTGAATTCCACTCGATGTAATCATCAAGGTGAACGTAAGAGGATCCACCCTCGAGGTTCATACATGAGGGGTTGCACGACAGAGCCGTATCAAAAGTGGTTACGGAGGAAATCACCCTCCATGACCACGATCGGATAGCTACACTACAGAGATCTCATCAGGAGTGATGTAAGAGGTTCCACCCTCGGCACTCGATGGCAACTCTGCAGAGTCGAGCAACAAAAGGGGCGTGATGTGATGTGAGGGGTCGGGCTCTGGTCGTCGATCACGTTGATCGAGTCGTCGATGATGAAGCAGGGGCAACAAGGACTAGATGGGGTCACTGATGGATCACTAACCAACCTATACTAAGCAGTTTAGGATAAGCAGGTAGGTAACAATAAGCAAGTTACAAAAGCAGACTATGCATCAGAATAGGAGCAATCAATTACAGTAGCAAAATCTAATGCAAGCATGAGAGAACGGAATGGGCAATATCGGGATGATCAAAGGAGGGCTTGCCTTTTTGCTCAGACGAGAAGGAGGGTTGTCGGTGACGTAGTCGATCACGGCGGCATCGGCAGCCATCACGGGGTCTATCGAAGAGAAGAGGGGGAAAACAATAAATACATAGCAAGCAAGTGCATAACAGGACAACAGGCAGGAGCTAGACGTGTTCTAACGCGGTGCTACACGTTACCGGCGAAGGGGATAACATCCGGGAATGCTTTCCCGAAGTTTGGCATTTTCGGACAAACGAACCAGAGGGGAAAAGTTCGATGTTCGCTATGCTAGGGATGTGTGGTGGACGAACGGACCGCGTATTCGGATTCGTCTCGGCGTTTTGAGCAACTTTCATGTAGAAAACATTTTCATCCGAGTTACGGATTATTTTCTATGAATTATCAAAGATTTAAAGATTTTCTGAAATATTTTTATTTAATCTAATCCAAATTTGACCAAGTCAAATTGACTAGTCAAAAAGGGGGGAATGTGGCTCACATGTCATTAGAACATAATTTAATTGGTGGCTAAACTAAAATAGAGAGGTTAATATTAACATAGGGGGCCACATGACATAGGCTAGCAATTATCCTAAGTAGTACTAATTAGTCTAACTACTCTGATCACTAAGTATTTAATCAACCTAAACTAATCAGGGCCAGCCCCACTTGGCAGTGAGCCAGCCCTACCTCCCACGCACACACACAACACACTCACGCAGACCACGCTGCACACACACATTGCACGCACACAGCACACACATACCCACGGCCATGACCAGCAGCGGTAGCAAGCAGAGCAGCTTGCAAGGCGGCACAGGGGCGCTACCAAGCAGCATCAGCAGCAAGCAAAAGCAGCTGCAGTGGCGAGTAGTAGTGCAAGAGCAGCAGTAGCAGTAGGCTGCAGCGCGCATAGCAGCAGCTACGACAGCAGGCGGCGACGTCACTGGCGCAGCAGGAGCAGGGGCGCGGCCCGGGCGGCGAGATCGTGAGCAGGCGCGCGGGGTAGCAGCAGCGCGTGGGCAGGCTAGCGGGGCGCTGTAGCGGGCACGGCGGACTGGGGCGGCAGCCACGCGACGGTCGTGCAGGGGGAGGGGGAGCGAACACAGGGCGCGGGCGACGACGGGCGCAAGGGCGCGCGGCCACGGGCAGGGGGTGTGGCCACGTCGCGTGCGCGTACACTGAAGCTCGAACGCGGCCAGGGTAGAGGACGACCGAGCTCGGGGATGACGACAAACAGCGACGAATCAAAGGGAAAAAGGGGGGAATCGGCCAAGGAGCTCACCGCGGAGCTTGTGGACGAGGTCAGGAGCTGCAGTGGTGGCTGGATGTGTCAAGCTCGACAGCAAGATGCGACGGCCGTGGCGGAAACCATCTCGATCCCGAGCGTATGGTGCCTCTTAGCTTGATTCAGCGGAGGTAGGCGAAAGAGTCGATGATGGCGGAGCTCCTGGAGAACCTCCCGATCGCCGGGGAGGCCAGTGGCCATGAGGATGGCGACGACGCGTCTCGGGAGCGAGCGAAACCGAGAGGAAGAGGACGAGCAAGAGGATAAGTGAGGGATAGGGTTTGTCTACAGGGTCAGGAGCGGTCTTATCCTCATCGGGGGTGCACCGGATGGTCGACACGGCGACAACAACAGCCAGGGCAGCGTGGATGTGCTCCACGCACAGGTTCTCTGCCTCCTATAGGTGAGGATGAGGATAAGGGAGAGATGGGCTGGACCTAGGTTCTGTAGCACTAGAGCCCAAGCGCCTGGCACCCTTTTCTCTTATTTTTTATTTGCTTATGCCTTTCGCTATTGTTTCTATTTAAATGAGCTAGCAAACAATTTTCGTTAATTTTGAAACTTTGCACATAAATCAAACACAACAATACTAGATGGCACAAAATTTTTGGGGCCATTTGGAGTTGCCTAACTATTTTTGGAAATTGAAAAGGCAAATTTAATTGTTGCCGTACCACTCAAATAATTCCAGGGGCATTTTGGGAATTTAGGTGAGGTTGGTTACAACATTACAAATACTTAGAGAATAATTTCCAAATAATGAACTATTTTGATTGCATGAAAGAAGAAGTAAATATTTGACATGCAATTCAAATTGGAATATGGCTTCGATTTTGGACAAGTGGGAAATTAGCTTAGTGATCATAATGACATGACCACCATTAGAGGGAGATCACTGTAGCATGATTCTCGGGGTGTTACACTTGGAATCCTGTACACATCATTTGGGGCCGTGAGCAACACCCCGGCCGGATCTCCTTACGGATGGAACCCGAATAGGCGATAAATCTGGACTAGAGACTTGTGTGGTTAGCCAGGCCATGGTCGATTCCCTTGCTAGGCTTCCGCTTGAAGGTTGCCGAGATACACGACGTGTACATGGTGGTAAGAGGCGAGAGCGTGTGTGAAGAAGTACACCCCTGCAGGGTTAACATCATCTATTCGAATAGCCGTGTCCGCGGTAAAGGACTTCTGGGTTGCCTGTACAGTTCATAGACAAGTGAAAGTGGATACTGTAAAATGCGCAAGATAAGTGTGAGTGCTATGGATGGCCTTCTCGTAGGGAGACGGGAGTGGATCCATAGTGGCGTATTAGTTGGTGAATATGTGGACTCGTGTGCGCCACCTCAAAGAGTTACTTGCAGTCGTAGTTTAGGATAGCCACCAAGTCAAAGCTGGCTTGCTGCGGTCAAACTCCACGACCCCCTTGTTGATACCGATGCATATGTAGTTAGTTCTGATGTAAGTCTTGCTGGGTACATTTGTACTCACGTTTGTTTAATTTATATTTTTGCAGAGAGACTTCAGTCTCGTTAGTAGTTCCGCGTGAACTTCGACGTTTAGCTTGTTACCTCAGCTACGATTTTATACCCTTGGGAGCGTCTTGTAGATAGTCAGGCTTCTCGGCCTTTTTTTATTTGTAGTTGTCTGTACTCAGACAAGATAAGCTTTCGCTTGTGCTATTGCTTGTATGACTTGGATGCTGGGTCATGATACCCATGTTTGTAATATCTAGCTCCTAGGGGCCTAATGAATAAGTACTTTGAGTCATAGAGTTTTATTGTGATGCCATGTTGTATTTGCACATATCGAGCATATTGTGTGTATGTTATTGAAATGCTTGGTATGTGTGGGATCCGACAACCTAGTTGTTTATTCTTGGTAGCCTCTCTTACAGGGAAATGTCTCCTAGTGCTTCCACTGAGCCATGGTAGCTTGCTACTGCTCCGGAACACTTAGACTTGCCGGCATGTGTCCTTCTTCATTCCTGTGTCTGTCCCTTCGGGGAATTGTCACGCGTTGTTCCTTTAAATCCTTGTAGCTTGCTACGACTTGGGTTCATACGTTGATGACCGACACGTTCGTTGATGGGTCATGTATGTCTGTCCCTGTAAGTTAGTGCCACTTTGAATTCACAACTAGTCATGTCGGCCCGGATTCTCTGTCATATGGATCCTAGCGACACTATAAAATACGTGAGCAATAAGGCGCAAACTGTTCCGGACCAGGTAAGATGGCACCCATGAGAATACCGTGCGTGAGGCCACAAAGTGATATGATATATTACATGCTAGATCGATGTAGCTTAGGATCGAGGTCCTGACATTGTGTTATAAAACTTTAAATAATATTGGTTTATTTAGGATATTTTCCCATCAAAAATAGAGACCTCGCCTCAATTTCATTCCCATAATGAAAATGGTTAAGAACAGATTAGTCGCTTGTCAATTAATCAAATTGGAATTAGACTAGCTATTAATTAGGTTGCTCGTTTGTCAAGCAACCGTGCACTTCCTTGGTTCTTATAGCAACCATGTAATGTATGTGCTTCCTTGACTCTCAAGAAACTATGTATTTTTAATAAATCGCACAATGATATTACATCCACACAATAAAAAAACTTTTATGAAGTTAAGAGCTACAAGGGCATCTTCGATCAAAGCCCACTAAAGCTAGAGAGTGATTTTTCTATCATGCATTGGAGGTCTTGTATATGAATTATCCCATTCATTACTTCAGGTGGGCCACTGCCTGTAGTTTTGGGCAGAAATTGCATGATTCAGCACCCGCTAAACGTCCTATACTTTTCTTATAACTTTCAAAGTTGAATCTATTGTATCTTTTGATTTGAAAGTTCAACTTAAGTTTTGTTTGCTTATTTGTGTTGCTTGTAATCAGGGCTTTCAAACAAGACCAGTCCGAAATGCGTTCTAGCAAGTTTTAAAAACTTTAAACAAGTCCATCTATTAAACTTTATAACTTGGAGGATAAATTTACCAAGTTTTAAATACTAAAACTTTAAACCCTAAGCCCTAAACCCTACAAGAAAATGAAACTTGATAAAACTTAATATTACAAATATCAAATATTAATATTATAAACTTGGTAAACTTTTAAAAGTTGTCAAATTGTATTTAAGAGGGATCTTGTTAGAAAGTCCTCGTCGCAAGGAACACAAATATGCAAACGATACTTAAGTTGAACATTCAGTTCAAAATATATAATAGATTTAAATTGAACATGGAATGAAAAAACATAATATTTAAAATAGAACAACAACCATGAGAAGAGATCAATGAACTTGAGGGTGAAGATCGAAGAGAAGAATCAGATAGGAGGATATGGGCAAAGATGCACAAAGAACATCTCAATTCGAGGAACATGATTCTCGGATTTGGAGCTTTCTTATATTTTGGGGTTGTTTGTTGTAATTATTAGCAAAGTATATCATAATATTTGTTGTAATTGTTACCAAACAGTACATGTTTAGACGGTAGATGGTGGCTAAGTGCATGTTTTTTTATACTGAAACTTTCAAATTTTTATTAAATCAAAACACTGTTACATCATCCACCAGCCACCTTATAATTGATGCCGGCAGCTCCTCAATCCATGGTGGAGTGGAGATGGAACCAAGGTCCTAGCCTAGCTAGTTCATGACAGACAACATTCGCCTCCGTGGGGTGGTGTACAAAAGACACTGAAGTAGGAGTTTGTGGCTAATTGTATGCTCTTCAACCTTACTTTTAGTGCATATAAAGTAGATTGGTAGTTACTTTTCAGGTTCGATTAGAAATCAGGCTTCAAATACATTGAATTTTTGGAAATTAGATTCTAGGAGCATGTTTATAGAAGTTCACTTTCTGGAATTTTTCTACCACCGAGGGTAGGGTGGCCTAGAAAATAAGCTTGAGAGCAGTTTACATAACAAATTGGCTTGGGATTTATTTCCACAAAGTACAAAATTAGTGGGAGGGTCCAAGTACAATAAAGATGACTCTGTAAAATAAACTATACTCTTTTTTTGCAATTCAAATAAACTATACTCTAATTTATAGAATCATGTATACATAGTGACGAGTGAGCCTGAAATCTCTGTTCCTATCTTGAAATCTCCATGACCATGAGGCAAGTAGCTCTGCTGCAGTCTGAGCACGACCTTGTTCATCAAACCAATCGAAGAAACTAAGTAAACAATGCAGCAGAAGAAAACAAAACCCCACTTAGCGATTGCCCCCAATCGAAGGATATACCGATGAGAAGAACGCCAAAAGTAAGGATCATCCAACTGACGCGTCACTGGCAAATGGCGATGCCAAGAAACCAAGCGAACGAGCCTCTCATTCTCAGGCCACCCGCCGCTCTCTTCGCAGAGGCAGAGCACTCGGGGACGATGGACGAGGTGCACCGCGCACGCGACGTGGCGGTTGTCGCCCCCATGCCGCTCGGGGACGAGCTCGAGGGGCTCCGGGCCGAGCTGGCCGCGGCCAAGAGCCGCCTCGCCGCGACGGCCGCCGAGATACCGCCCCTCAAGTCGCTCATCGAGTCCACCAACGGCAGCATCGCCTCGAGGCAGCAGGAGGAGGGCAAGAAGCAGGCGGCCGTGGACGAGCTCCGGCTGCGCGCCGACCAAGGCCGGGACGAGCTCCGGCGGCTCCTGCTGGAGTTGGCCGCGGCCCGCGACGCCAAGGACGCGCTGGAGCGGCGGGTGTCCGTCCGGCGCCAGGCGGCGCGCGCGCTGCAGCTGGCCGAGCGAGCCGTGGCGGCGGAGACCCACGCGCTGGCGTGGTCCGCGGCCGCGGCGGCCGAGCAGCTGAACGCGCGCTCCGGCGGGGCCGCCGACGACGACGATGACGCCCACCACGACGTCGTGGCGGTGCCCGCGCGGAGCTACGAGGAGCTGCGGCACAGAGTGGAGGACGAGGAGCGGAAGGCGGACGCGCGCGTGGAGGAGGCCGAGGCGCTGCGGCGCGCAGCGAAGGCGAGGCGGGCCGCGGCCGTGGGGAGGCTGGAGGCGGCGCGCGCCAGGAGGCGCGAGGCCGCCGACAGCCGCCGCCGCGACGTGGATCACCGGCGCGGCAAGATGGAGACCGGGAAGGGGCCGGTCAAGAGCAGGAGCTGGCAGGCGTGCCTGGTGGTCAAGAAGAAGCTGGGGGGCTTCTTCTGCAAGGAACGCAAAGCTTCACGCGGTCGTTCTTGAGCGGCCAGCCGGCGGCGAGCGGCCATCAGAGACGTACATCCGCAGGCGGGTACAACAACGATGCAGGTTTGCATGTAGCATGCACTGGCGCACCGTCCACAATGTGTTCTGACTTTTTTCTTGTTTATTATTAATAATAAAAATAATAAAGAGGATAATTGTTGAAACAAAATAAAATAATACAGAGGTGCTTCATCCACACCCCTCCCCCCCTCTTTGTGTATTGCTTCTCCCTCCTCTCACAAATGATTTGCGTTGGTTTGGTGATCTATTGCTCATGTTTTTCTTTTTGAAAAAGACACAAATTTATTATGAATGTTCATCAGTAGTATAAAACATCCAAAATATAATAACAACACAATAAGGTCCCTCGACCATCGAAGCGATATGTCAAAATGCAGGGTGGATCTCGGAAGATGGAAAGATCTCCCCCTTAACGACCACTATAGTCGTCGGAACGAGCCGACATCACGTCTTTGTCACCATCCTCCTATCGTAGCCGGCTTAATTTTGTCAATAGTACTTGGGAAATATTCGTATACGTGTCGCCAAGGACCAACGTCAGTATATCCGTCAAAGTAATCTAAACAAAATGAGACTTTATTTAGACAAGAAGACCGATCTTGATGAGACGTGGAACATGTAGTGGTAACAAATTGAATCGGATTAGCGGTGGCAATGCCTAGACTATACACAACAACATGCAAGGCAAGAGGTCCAGACCAGTGTGTGGCACACTATGGACAGGGCTGTAGCGGCGACACAAAGGCCAGGGAGTAATGTCTGTTTTGAACCCTGAAATTGTAGGGAGCGGCCCAAACGAACCCCACATCCAAGTCCCTGAAATTGATACCCTATACTCTTCGTTCTCGGTAATTCTAGACCCTGGGCCCGTTTGGCGCACCGGGAAAAAGATGATCCTGGATGGGATTAATCGCCACTCCCACATGCACCGCCATGGTTGCCTCTTTTGCCCAAGGTTCCTTATTTTCATAAAAACTTTCGGAAATATTTTAGGGGAATTTTTCGAAGATGATTTCCATATGTTTTCCACGTACCTCTACCTTTTCAGGTTTCGGAGGTTTCCGAAAATTCATTTTGATGAATTCTTTCAAAGTAATTACCTATATAGTGTCAGTATCTACCCCGAGAGGATCACCGGTAATGTAGTGCTTAAGTAGTTGTCCATCACCACTCTCTGTTTGGTGCCCTCGACACTGTTGATCTTTATGGCTCCTAACATGTAGACATCTTCGATAATATATGGACCTTCCCACCCAAAGAGAAGTTTATCTGCAAAATATCTGAAACGAAACTTGTACAATATAACCTTATCACCTATTTCGAATTTAGATTTTTGTATTATCTTGCCATGCTATCTTTCAATTTCTCTTTAAACATTTTTGCATTCTCGTATGCTTCATTCCTCCTTTCGTCTAAAGCACCCATATCAAACAATCTCTTTTCTCCGGCTTTACCGAAAAAGCTTGTGGCCTAGAATGACTCGGCATCCTTTTTCTCAAATTCTTCAAGTCTAGCCTCTAGTTCCAAAATCTTCAACTCATAGTCTTGAGGCACATCATCCGACATATTTTCTCTCTATAGCGGCGAAGCTAAACAACGACATATTTGTCATCCTGATACCAATTTAAGGATCAAAGATGCCTGAAATGTTGACTAGAAGTAGGTGAATAGACGACTACCAATTGAAGGATGGGTATGCCAAAAGTTCCCAAGCTTGTTCATAGCCAATAACGATTGATAAAGGAATCTAAACCTGGTCAAAGATAACACAACTTGTTTTTCTTTAAATCTATCAGAAGCACTATATTTTAGGACAGAGGGAGTACGGCATTTAGCAGGAATTCCGGTTTTGAACTTCCGTTTGAATTTCCGGTTTTCAAATTTTGGAGAAACAACTAGGAGGGTCCTAAAATTTGGTCGCGGCCGTGTTCGGCATGGAATGTTGCATCTACTCCACTCGACTCGCAAGGCGACGAGCCCGCTGATGCCGACCGAGAATATTCTCGGTGCATGCAGCTGTATATTCCATTTTTTATTTTTCTCTTGAGGTAAAAGCACGGCAGACCCAGGAACTTGTCGGGCGTGTGATGTTTTGGCCCACAAACTTGCAAAACCTCACTCCGCCACCCACAAACTTGCAGCCAACGTGAAAAAAACCCAAAGCCAGTCCTGACGTGACATCTAGCGGAGGCGGGGCTGAGGCGGTCGTCGCCCGTGTTTGCAGAAACCCCCCTAGGCTTAACAGTAATAAACCCGCACCCCACATCTCTCGTTCCCCATCCCAGCTGCAGCCAAATCCCTAGTGTCTCTCCCTCTCGTTCTCCTCTGTATCGCCCGACGACAGAAGCATGAGAGCTAGGTCGGCGACGGCGAGTCTACGCTTTGGAGCGAGTGGTAGCAGGAAGGCGGCGCCATTGGAGTCGGCGGAGCCATGGGTGGGGGCGGATCCGTTGGTCTGCTCGGCGGATCCGTTAGAGGCGACTGGTTCATTGGCGGCAGCGGACCCGGATAACCTTGGGCCAAGGAGTCGTTCGTCGTCAACTTTGGGGCTCTATCTGCATCTCAGGTTTAGTTCTTCGCACTCACGAATTACATTTGTTCGGTGGGATGTACAAGTGATTGACGATTTAGGGTTTGAGTTTTGGTAGGATGACGTGCTTCTTGAATTCAAGTTTGGGCTACCTAAATATGAGCACGATCCAGACTATTGTGGCATTGAGAAGGGGGATCTCTGCATTCATCTGAATGCCCCTGATATTGCAGGCACATCTGCAGCTACTGCTAGGGAAAGAGGGGCTGCAAGGGGAAGGAACTCTGAAAGAATTGCAGGAGGTAGAACTAGAAGAGGTGCTGGAAGGGGAAGGAATTCTGGAAGCACTACAACAGCTAGTACTGAAAGAGGTGCTGGAAGAACTTAGGCGTTGACACATCTATAGAACTTGGAGTTGGTGCATATTACATGTTGTTTGGAGATGACAGGGTTACAGAAATGATGAGATGCGCTGGTAGTGCCATTACATTAGTATAACTACAAGTTCATGAATGAACTTCATTTGTGACAGAAAATGTAAGAGTTCATGAATGAGCTTTCTTTAGTGATGTTAGGACTACAACAAACTGCATGGTGCTGCTGCCAAGATGAACTGTATTTTGTGACAGCAAACTCCTTTATGATGTACTTGTTTAAATGATGTTTGAACTCCTCTCTGCTGGTTAAATTATGTGCTCAGATTCTGAATTTTTTCAGTCATTTACCTATGTATTCCTGAATGTTTCTATATATGCAAATAAATAAGCTAAAATGCATGCCAGTAGCAAAAGAAACATATGCAGTCTGAAACTATGAAATTATGTACAACAATTTTGTACCCAAGCCAATTTTGTACTAAAGCTACGAAATTCTGTACAGATATTGTACAGCAACATATGCAGTCTGAAACTTTGTATGTTCAAAATAGCAAAAGAAAAATAAAGAAATTGGCTTGGGTATTGAACCTAGGACCTGCCATTCCGCTCTATAGTGCTTTGCCAGTAGAATAGGAGTAACGTTTTATCTCAATACAGCTAGTCTCTTGTACTAAATGAACTTTGGGCGTCGTCTCTATCGTGCCGCCCGTACTACTGTCAGCAAGAAGAGCCACGCAGCGACATCCTCGAAGCCAATGGCAGCTTCCCGCAGGTGGCTGCTCCCCTCCGTCGGGCTGCAGAAGCAGAGTACGCAGCCAGAGAGCGAGCAAGGGCAAAGACAAGTTCCTAGGCCTGTTGTGCTTCTGCTGTTGGGCGATATAGAGGGAGAGACACGAAGGATTTGGCTGCCGCTGGAATGGGGAACGAGAGAGATGTGGGGTGCGGGTTTATTACTGTTAAGCCCAAGGGGGGTTCTGCAAAAGCAGGCAATGACCGCCTCGGCTCCGCCTCCGCCAGATGTCGTGTCAGGATTGGCTTTGGATTATTTTGCACATCAACTGCAAGTTTGTGGGTAGCGGAGTGGGGTTTTGCATGTTTGTGGGCTAAAACATCACGCGCCTGACAAGTTCCTGGCCTGCCGTGCTTTTACCTTTTTCTCTTTCGTTTTCACCTAGTACGAGCTTTACGAGGTGAGGTGCCAGCTACTTCTCCGCCGACAGTGACCGTGACCGATCGCAGCTGCGGTGCAGAGTCAGCTTTCTTTTTTTTCCCTCGAAATTTTCTCCAGATATTGGATCGTGGGTCTGCTGACACATCCATCCACGCTTGACTCCAGAGCCTTAACCGCCACCGTCCGTCCACCGAGCGCGCGCCAGATGCGGCGGTGGCAGTGTCGCCTCGCGGCCGCCGGGGCCCTGGTCGCCGCCGTGCTGGCTCTAGGCGCCGCGGGGCCGCGCTCGCCGGCGCCGCTGCGGTTCGCGCCGGGTGGCCGGTTCAAGCTGGCGCTGTTTGCCGACCTGCATTACGGCGAGAACGCCTGGACGGACTGGGGCCCCGCGCAGGACGACGCCTCCGACCACGTCATGGCCGCCGTGCTCGACGCCGAGAACCCAGGTGCGTACCATATAATCCGCTGGCCGCCTCATCCCCTCCCCTTTTGGTTTATGTAATGCACCTGCTACCTTTCAAAGATGCATGATGGTTATATTTTTTGATTTTTGTGAAAAGATATGTGAGGTATTCATGGATGATTTCTCCGTTTATGGATCCTCTTTTGATGATTGCTTAAGCAACCTTGATCGAGTTTTGCAGAGATGTGAAGAAACTAACCTTGTCTTGAATTGGGAGAAATGCCACTTTATGGTTAATGAAGGTATTGTCTTGGGGCACAAAATTTCTGAAAGAGGCATTGAAGTTGATAAAGCTAAAGTTGATGCTATTGAAAAGATGCCGTGTCCCAAGGACATCAAAGGTATAAGAAGTTTCCTTGGTCATGCCGGTTTTATAGTAAGTTCATTAAGGACTTCTCAAAAATTTCTCGGACTCTGACTAATTTATTACAAAAAGATATACTGTTCGTCTTTGATAATGATTGTGTAGAAGCATTTGAAATACTTAAGAAAGCATTGATCTCTGCACCTATTGCTCAGCCACCTGATTGGAATTTACCTTTTGAAATTATGTGCGATGCTAGTGATTATGCCGTAGGTACTGTTCTAGGGCAAAGAGTTGATAAGAAATTAAATGTTATTCAATATGCTAGTAAAACTCTAGACAATGCCTAGAGAAATTATGCTACTACTGAAAAAGAATTCTTAGTCGTTGTATTTGCTTGTGATAAGTTCATACCTTATATTGTTGATTCTAAAGTAGCTATTCACACTGATCATGCTGCTATTAAATATCTTATGGAAAATAAAGATGCTAAACCTAGACTTATTAGATGGGTTCTCTTGCTACAAGAATTTGATTTGCATATTATTGATAGAAAGGGAGCTGAGAACCCTGTTGCAGACAACTTGTCTAGGTTAGAAAATGTTCTTGATGACCCACTACCTATTGATGATAGCTTTCCTGATGAACAATTAAATGTCATAAATGCTTCTCATACTGCTCCATGGTATGCTGATTATGCTAATTACATTGTTGCTAAATTTATACCACCTAGTTTTACATACCAGCAAAAGAAAAAGTTTTTCTATGATTTACGACATTACTTCTGGGATGACCCACACCCTTATAAAGAAGGAGTAGATGGTATTATTAGACGTTGTGTACCTGAGCATGAACAGGAACAGATTCTACGCAAGTGTCACTCCGAGGCTTATGGAGGACACCATGCTGGAGATAGAACTGCACATAAGGTATTGCAATCCGGTTTTTATTGGCCTACTCTCTTCAAGGATGCCCGTAAGTTTGTCTTATCTTGTGATGAATGTCAAAGAATTGGTAATATTAGTAGAAATCAAGAAATGCCCATGAATTATTCACTTGTTATTGAACCATTTGATGTTTGGGGCTTTGATTATATGGGGCCGTTTCCTTCCTCTAATGGATATACACATATTTTAGTTGCTGTTGATTATGTTACTAAGTGGGTAGAAGCTATTCCAACTAGTAGTGTTGATCATAACACCTCTATTAAGATGCTTAAAGAAGTTATTTTTCCGAGGTTTGGAGTCCCTAGATATTTAATGACTGATGGTGGTTCACATTTTATTCATGGTGCTTTCCGTAAAATGCTTGCTAAGTATGATGTTAATCATAGAATTGCATCTCCTTATCACCCACAGTCTAGTGGTCAAGTAGAATTGAGTAATAGAGAACTCAAATTAATTTTGCAAAAGACCGTTAATAGATCTAGAAAGAATTGGTCCAAGAAACTTGATGATGCATTATGGGCCTATAGAACTGCATATAAAAATCCTATGGGTATGCCTTCGTATAAAATGGTTTATGGTAAAGCATGTCATTTACCTCTTGAGCTAGAACATAAGGCATATTGGTCCATTAAAGAGCTCAATTATGATTTCAAACTTGCCGGTGAGAAGAGGTTATTTGACATTAGCTCACTTGATGAATGGAGAACCCAAGCCTATGAGAATGCCAAATTCTTTAAAGAAAAGGTTAAAAGATGGCATGACACAAGAATACAAAAGCATGAGTTTAATGTAGGTGATTATGTATTGCTATACAACTCTCGTTTAAGATCTTTTGCAGGAAAGCTTCTTTCTAAATGGGAAGGTCCTTATGTTATCGAGGAGGTCTATCGTTCCGGTGCCATAAAAATCAACAACTTTGAAGGCACAAATCTGAAGGTGGTGAATGGTCAAAGAATCAAACATTATATCTCAGGTAATCCTATAAATGTTGAAACCAATGTTATTGAAACCGTAAACCCGGAGGAATACATAAGGGACACTTTCCGGAACGTTTTAGACTCTGAAAAGGAATAGGTATGTGGTACGGTAAGTAAACTGAATCCAAAACAGTTCTAATGGCAATTTTTCTCCATTTTGGAATATTTAGAAAAATAGAAAAATAAGAAGTCCAGAAAGGACACGAGGGCTCCACGAGGGTGGAGGGCGCGCCCCCTGCCTCGTGGGCACCTCGTGCGCTCTCCGGACTCTGTTTTCTTGCATGATACGTATTTTGGTCGGTAAAAATTCATTATATAATCTCTCGGAGCTTTTGACTCCCGTATCATGCAAATATCTCTCATCTTTGTTTTGAGCTGTTTTTCTGACAGATCTAGGTCGTCATGTCGTCTTCAAGTTCCCCCAAGGACAAGTTTTTCGAGAAGGTCATCAACCCCTACCTCGCGGAAGTGCTCCAACACCCTCAAACCATTGAGATGCATGAGGGGGTGCTGCACATCCGCGATGTTGAGGGACCAAGGAGGACCGGAAGCGTGGAGACAAGGCTCGAGGCAATGGAGCAACAAGTTTTCAAGTGCCAGGAGATGGTGGAACACGGACTCGACACCAACCATATGATGATCGCGGAGTTCACCAACAACCACAAGCTGGATGCCAAGAACATTGGGGAGACCATCTTCAAGCTTCACGAGAAGATCGAGCACCTCCAAGCCCAAATCTATGACTTACAAAACCAAAACTGTGAGTATGAATATAGATTCAAGAGGATGAGTTTGGCTGCAGATTTGAGGATCCCAGAGACTCGTTCATCCTTCTATGATGGCGAGCCTATGCCTTGGAAGAGAGACGACAAGCCTACATCATCAACAACTCCACCCTCTCCACCAACAAAGAAGAACTGAGTATTTGGTATGGGAACTCCCCTTGGCAACTGCCAAGCTTGGGGGAGGTGCCCCGGTATCGTATCACCATCACTTCTATCTTTACCGTTTTTCTTAGTTCGATCCTTTTGGTAATATCTTGATCTAGTAGCATAAAATTTTAGTATGATCTAGTTGTGAGTTCTGCTTTATGATCCTTCTATGTAATCGAGTCCGTGAGCTATATAATAAAGATTAGTTAATAAAGATTAGTGTTGAGTCAAGGGCTTGATGATTTTGCTATGATCTTGAGTGAATAAAATAAAAGAGAAAGAATAAAAAGAAATAAAAGAGATCATATGGATCTTATGGAGAGTAATGAGCTCACATAGAAAGAGTATGATGAATAAAAGTCGTTGAGAGTTGACAAACATAGTTTTGGTCATCGTTGCAATTAATAGGAAGTAATAAAGAAAGAGAGGTCTTCACATATAAATACACTATCTTGGACATCTTTTATGATTGTGAGCACTCATTAAAATATGACATGCTAAAGAGTTGAGTTGGATAAGGAAGACAACGTAATGGGTTATGTTTTCTTACATCTGAGATAAATTATATTGTCATGGATCATCCAACATGATTGAGCTTGCCTTTCCCCCTCATGCTAGCCAAATTCTTTGCACCAAGTAGAGATACTACTTGTTCTTCCAAACACCCTTAAACCAGTTTTGCCATGAGAGTCCACCATACCTACCTATGGATTGAGTAAGATTCCTCAGGTAAGTTGTCATCGGTGCAAGCAATAAAAATTTCCCTCTAAATATGTATGACTTATTAGTGTGGGAGAAAATAAGCTTTATACGATCGTGTGACACAGAAGAAATAAAAGCGACGGACTGCATAATAAAGGTCCATATCACAAGTGGCAATATAAAGTGACGTTCTTTCGCATTAAGATTTTGTGCATCCAACCATAAAAGCGCATGACAACCTCTGCTTCCCTCTGCAAAGGGCCTATCATTTACTTTTATCTCCTACCTTACATAAGAGTCATGGTGATCTTCACCCTTCCTTTTTACATTTTATCTTTTGGCAAGCACAACATGTCGGAAAGATCCTGGTATATATGGCTAATTGGATGTGAGTTTACATGAACTATTATTGTTGACATTACCCTTGAGGTAAAACATTGGGAGGCAAAACTATAAGCCCCTATCTTTCTCTGTGTCCGATTAAAACTCCATACCCATAAGTATTGCGTGAGTGTTAGCAATTGTGAAAGACTATATGATAGTTGAGTATGTGGACTTGCTGAAAAGCTCTTATCTTGACTCTTTCCTATGTTATGATAAATTGCAATTGCTCCAATGACTGAGATTATAGTTTGTTAGTTTTCAATGAAGTTTATGATTCATACTTGAAATTGTGATTGAATTGTTACTCTAGCATAAGAGATCATATGACAAGAATTATATAAGTTACTGTTCTAAGAATGATCATGATGCCCTCATGTTCGTATTTTATTTTTATCGACGCCTCTATCTCTAAACATGTGGAAATATTTTTCGATTTCGGCTTTTACTTGAGGACAAGCGAGGTCTAAGCTTGGGGGAGTTGATACGTCCATTTTACATCATGCTTTTATATCAATATTTATTGCATTATGGGCTGTTATTACACATTATGTCACAATACTTATGCCTATTCTCTCTAATTTTACAAGGTTTACATAAAGAGGGAGAATGCCGGCAGCTAGGATTCTGGGCTGGAAAAGGAGCAAATATTAGAGACCTATTATGCATAGCTCCAAAAGTCCTGAAACTTCACGGAAGTCATTTTCAGAATATATAAAAAATACTGAGCGCAAGAACTTCGAAAGGGGGGCCACACCCTGGCCACGAGGGTGGGGGGCACGCCCTACCCCCTGGGCGCGCCCCCTGCCTCGTGGCCCCTGGTGGCCCTCCGATGCCCATCTTCTGCTATATGGAGTCTTTCGTTGAGGAAAAAATCATAAGCAAGCTTTCGGGATGAGACTCCGCCGCCACGAGGCGGAACCAATCTAGGGCTCTGGCGGAGCTGTTCTGCCGGGGAAACTTCCCTCCGGGAGGGGGAAATCATCGCCATCATCATCATCACCAACGGTCCTCTCATCGGGAGGGGGTCAATCTCCATCAACATCTTCACCAGCACCATCTCCTCTCAAACACTACTTCATCTCTTGTATCCAATTCTTGTCTTCAAGTCTGGGATTGGTACCAATGGGTTGCAAGTAGTGTTAATTACTCCTTGTAGTTGATGCTAGTTGGTTTATTTGGTGGAAGATCATATGTTCAGATCCTATATGCATATTAATACCCCTCTGATTATGAATATGAATATGCTTTGTGAGTAGTTACGTTTGTTCCTGAGGACATGGGAGAAGTCTTGCTATTAGTAGTAATGTGAATTTGGTATTCGTTCGATATTTTGATGAGATGTATGTTGTCTCTCCTCTAGTGGTGTTATGTGAACGTCAACTACATGACACTTCACCATTATTTGGGCCTAGAGGAAGGCATTGGGAAGTAATAAGTAGATGATGGGTTGCTAGAGTGACAGAAGCTTAAACCCTAGTTTATGCGTTGCTTCGTAAGGGGCTGATTTGGATCCATATGTTTCATGCTATGGTTAGGTTTACCTTAATACTTTTGTTGTAGTTGCGGATGCTTGCAATAGAGGTTAATCATAAGTGGGATGCTTGTACAAGTAAGGACAACACCCAAGCACTGGTCCACCCACATACCAAATTATCAAAGTACCGAACGCGAATCATATGATCGTGATGAAACCTAGCTTGACGATAATTCCCATGTGTCCTTAGGAGCGCTTTTCTCTATATAAGAGTTTGTCCAGGCTTGTCCTTTGCTACAAAAAGGATTGGGCCATCTTGCTGCACTTTATTTACTTTTGTTACTTGTTGCTCGTTACAAATTATCTTATCACAAAACTGTCTGTTACCTATAATTTCAGTGCTTGCTGAGAATACCTTGCTGAAAACCGCTTATCATTTCCTTCTGCTCCTCGTTGGGTTCGACACTCTTACTTGTCGAAAGGACTACGATAGATCCCCTATACTTGTGGGTCATCAGATATCATGCCCTGTTGGGGCGAGATGCATTCACACGCTTTCAAGCTATACCTCATTACGGGTATATGAAACTCAAGATGCCCGGGCCCAATGGTATTATCACTCTTGCTAGTGATCCGGACATAGCCCTTCGGGCAGAAAACAAAACAGCATCCCTAGCCCTCGAGGCACTGTCTGAGGCCCTCGCGGCCGAAGAGTTAACCGAACTACGCTCTATGGTGGATAGGGATGGCATAATCCTTGATAAGCGTCCCAAATCCACCTCCTTCAAACCAACAGACGAAATAGTCAAATTTGAAGTCCACCCGACGGACCCCAAGAAGACAGCTTCCATCGGGGCACAATTGGACCCAATGGTTGACGCCGCACTATGAACGTTCCTATGTGAGAACTGGGACATATTCGCCTGGCACCCTTCTGATATGTCAGGAATCCCACGCAGGTTGGCCGAACACAGCCTCAATATATTGAAGGGATATACGCCGGTCAAGCAAACACTGCGGCGCTTTTTCAAACCTAAACGACAAGCCATGGGGGAAGATCTAGCCAAGTTAATCGAGGCCGGATTCATCAAAGAGATAAAACACCTGGACTGCCTAACAAACCTGGTGATGGTGCTAAAGAAGGACAAATCCTGACGCCTGTGCGTCAATTTCAAAGACCTCAATAAGGCTTGCCCTAAGGATCGCTTCCCCTTCTGCCGCATCGATCAGATTATTGATGCTACTGCAGGACATGACTCACTGTGTTTCCTCGACGCATACTCCGGATACCATCAAATCAAAATGAAGGAGTCTGACCAAGCCGCAACGACATTCATCACCCCATACGGGACTTTCTGCTTCAATACTATGGCCTTTGGGCTTGCAAACGCTAGCGCCACCTACCAACGCATGATGCAAACATGCCTGGAGAAACAAATCGGCAAGACAGTTGAAGCATATGTGGATGACGTCGTCATCAAGACTAAGCACGTCGAGTCATTAATAGACGACCTGCATCTCACATTCGAAAACCTCCGGACATATGACATCAAGCTCAATCCAGAAAAGTGTGTTTTCGGCGTCCCCACCGGAAAACTGCTAGGCTTCATCGTTTCCAATAGAGGAATTGGGGCAAACCCAACCAAAATCCGAGCTTTATCACAATTGGCTACACCAACAGACCTTAAACAGTTCAAAAAACTAGGCGGATGCGTGGCAGCTTTAAGCCGCTTTATCTCCAGACTAAGAGAAAAAGCATTGCCACTTTATCGCCTTCTCCGACGTACCAACCACTTCGAGTGGACGGAAGCGGCAACAGACGGGCTGGAGGAAATAAAGGCTCTTTTAGCGAGCAACCCAATCCTGGCCGCGCCAAACGTCGGCGAACCAATGTTATTATACATCTCTGCAACACACCAGGTGGTGAGCGCAGTGCTCGTCGTTGAGCGAGAGGAGGACTGACACAAGTTCCCACTTCAGAAACCGGTGTACTACGTATCCACTATCCTCACACCATGCAAATCCCGGTACCCTCATTACCAAAAGATAACATATGCGGTCTTCATGGCATCCCGGAAGCTACGACACTACTTCCAAGAGTGTTCGATCACGGTGGCTTCCGAAGTACCACTCAATGATATAATAAATAACCGCGACATTTGCCAAGTGGGCTATTGAGCTCCTACCATTCGACATAACATACAAACCACGCCGAGCCATTAAATCCCAAGTATTGGCCGACTTCGTCGCTGAATGGACAGAGGCCGAACTCCCTAATGAGTATGCTACACTAGGTCATGCACTTCGATGGCTCTAAAATGCTGGCCGGTTTAGGAGCAGGCGTCGTTTTAACGTCCCCCACTGGAGACACAGTCCAGTACATACTCAAAATATTACACACAGACTCCAACAATGCAGCCGAATATGAGGCCTTGTTGCACGGTCTTCGGATGGCTACCTCCATGGGAATACAACGCCTGGAGGTGCGTGGGGATTCAAATCTCGCAATATCCCAAGTAAAGGGAGACTTCGACGCCAAGGATCCGAAGATGGCGGCCTCTCACAACGCCGTACTCAAAATATCAGCTCGGTTCGAGGGACTCGAGTTTCATCATGTGGCTCGAGAAAGCAATCAAGCGGCGGATGTCCTTGCTCGCATGGGCGCCAAGGGTGACCCCGTCCCACCTAACATCTTTTCGGAAAGGCTCTTCAAGCCATCCGTGGTGTGGTAGGATGAGAGCGGCAACACTAGTCCGAATCTGATTATGTCCCCAGATTCCGAACACAATACCGATATCATCGGGGCTCAGCCACCGAAATAACACCATCGGCCCATCTAATAATGGCGGTAATCGCCCCATGGACCGAACCCTTCTTGGCCTACCTTAATAGGCGAGAGCTTCCTGGGGACCAGAATGAGGCTCACTGGGTTGTGTGGCGCTCAAAAGCATACAAGGTCCATGACAGAGAGTGTAGCGACCCGACCCGAATGGGTCAAGTCTCTGTGCTTACGTGTCATCCCTGGATCGGTATGCTGACACACACAGTACTCGAAGGATTTATAACAGAGGTAAATCACATGTATAAAGTAACGTAAATACTATTACCTCAATCCATATAGCGGAAGCAACAAGGTTGTGGATTCCCATCAACACCAACGGCAAAGTTGAGTGTAGAAATCGTAACCCTAACGTATCACTTACTCGTCGTAAGAAACCTGCAACATAAGACGTTGCAGCCCGAAACGGGTCAGTACATTGAATGTACTGGCAAATTCACACCATAGAGAAAATGATGAACAATGGCTACCACTATATGCATATTTGGCTGGTGGAAAGCTCTATGGTTATAAGGTTTTTGCGTAAAGCCAATTTTTCCCTACTGCAAAGGAAAAAGTTTATTTAACTATCATGGTGGTTGTTAAACATTGAGAATGGTTGACAGCATTCTCAATCCCAATTAAAAATAATTAAAAACCCAACAACATTAATTAGAAGTAACGTGATGAGATTCATATGATATTCAAGTACTAGATACTCAAGTTGTCCATAACCGGGGACACGGCTAATCATGATTAGTTTGTACACTCTGCAGAGGTTTGCACACTTTTCCCCACATGACTCGATCGCCTCCGTTTGTTTTCTCGCACTACATGGTGTTTGAGAAATGGATGACCGAGACATAGTCTTTCAGAAGCGCTAGCACCTTACATGTGGGGTAGACCGTACCACCTACAACCCCTACATCTGCTAGTCCACCCTGTAAGAGTTCGCACAACTTAGTCAACTATGCCAGAGCCCATAGTAGCATGTGGCTGCACACGGAAGTTTCTAGCATGAATTATCTTATGATCCCTTTGAGCCTGGGTGGCGGTAAAAAAAAACAGGCAAGTCCTGATAGACATCAGGTGCCTCAATCCACCCAGATGTGTGTTTATGTTGCCACCTTAAATAAACCATTAAAATTATCAACTCACATCTGTCATGGATATCACTCACCCAATCCACGTCTACTAGCATAGCATGGCATAATAAGCAAACGTAGAAGTAACTCCCAAAGGTTTCATAATAATACAGGTAATAGGTACTACCTCATCTACTTCCCATCCCGCAGTTTAATTAGATCCTAATCATGCAATGTGTGAGGATTGATCTAATGCAATAAAACTGGGTTGTAGAAAAGGTATGATCAAAGTGTGAACTTGCCTGCAATGTTGATGAAGATGATTCGCACTCAAAACTCGTGATAGATCTACTCGTCACACTCCGGTCAATCTATCGTAAGCAAACAATAGTAACCACACAATAAGTACTCATCTAATGCACAAGTAAAACTCGAACGAGAGAACGAACCAGATAGTTCAACTTAAGAACTCCGGTTGCAAAGAAAGAACGAACCGAACAAAGAAACGGAAAACAAACGGCGGAAGAAAACAACTCGGTTCTAGCAAGTTGAAACTAGGTCAAATTTTACCGGGGCAAAAACTTGTTTAAGTTGGTTAGACGGAACGGCGGTTTCGAAACAAAACTCCAGGCGCTTGAATCACCTGATTCCGATAAACGAGCGAGAAGATAAACTAGAACGAAGATCGGATCTGAGATCGCGATCGCGGAATAAATTCGACGAAAAGAAAAAGGACGAACGGTTAAACGGACGGGCGTCGTTAACCGGGAATAATCGGTGATCACGTTCGTTGAGACGAACGGTCCGAAAGAAGAACGAAAACCGATCTAGGGTTTTCGGAAAAGAAACCGAAAAAGAAAACGGAAATCCGATCTAGGGTTTCGGAAAAGAAACCAAAATGAAGAATCGGAGAGAAAAACCGGAAAAGAAAACCGAAACGGTTTCTTTTAAAAGAACCGAACCACGGGGAAGAAAAAAGAGAGGCGCGGGGCTACCTCCGGCGAGGCGGGGCGAACGGTGGCGACGGCGGCGTGCTAGGGCGGCGGCGGCGCTATAGGGGCGGCGGCGCGGGTGTGGGGTGCGGCTTGGGGAGGAGAGGGGGTTTGGGTTTTTGGTGTGAGGAGAGGGGGTGTGTGGGGGTATTTATATTGGTGAGGGGAGAGATTACTTGGGGTAGGGGACAAGAAAAAGAGAGGAAAAAGGAAAACGAAACAAAGGAAAGGGGAGGGGGCTACCCTAGAATCCTAAAAGCATTCGGCTAGAGCAAGGCGAGGCGGCGGCCTGGCTGGTTCCTGGCGCACGCGCGCGGCTGGGAGGCTGGGGCGGCCGGCCGGCTGGCTTGGGCCTTGGCCTGGCTGGCCTGGCTCCTTTTTTTTTAACTGATTTCGCGCGCAGACAAACACAGAAAAGAAAATCTAAACAAGCTCCAAAATTACTAAAGTAAATTTTCCCCGACTCCTAAAAATGAGTCGAACAAAATGAACTTTTCTCCGGACCTAAAATGCAATTTTTGAAAACGCGCATTTTTCCCTATCCAAAGAAAAACAAACAAACACCGGAAAACGAAATTTGATCTATTTATTAAATCTTCATTTTTCCTATATTTTGGGAAAGTCATATTATTCCCTCTCTTATATTTTTTTTGACGTCCGAAAAATAATTGAAGATGAAATAAATAAATCAAATGATCCTCTTTTCCAATTCGAGAAAACTCTCAAATAAGAAAATAACGAAATCTCCAACTCTCTCCGAAGGTCCTTGAGTTGCGTGAAATTTCTAGGATCGACCAAAAAGCAAGAAAATAAGATATGCATGATGATCTAATGTATAACATTCCAAATTGAAAATAAATTCAAAAGAGCTTTGAATTTAATTCTTTGAAACTCCCAACTCATATTTCATATAATTTGAAGAAGTCATTTTATCTTCTCTCGTGAAAATCATTGAGTCGCATAAGGTTTCAGAATTGAAAAAATATTTTCAAATGAAATTCAAATATTTTCAACAACCCTTTTCATTTAATTTAAATGGAAGAAGTCATATCATCTTCGCTCAAGGGTTTTGTGTTTGAAAAGCATTTGAATTCATAGAGATCAGAAAGCAAATATGAAAGTTTGGGAAAGTCCTTTTATTCCCTCTCATTTAACTTTAAAAAGTTTCGAATTCACTCACTTTCAGACAATCAATCAAACAATCAGTCAAATCTATCTATTTATTCCAAAATTTAGAATTTTGGGATGTTACAGAGAGCTCTAAAAGAAAAGTGCTATCGGAGTCCTTTAAAGATGTATCTCCGAAGAAGAGGGACGACAGCTCCTGGCTGAAATCCATGCTGGTCTCGGCGGTCACCATGCCGCGGCTCAGGCCCTTGTAAGTAAGGCCTTCCGTACATGTTTCTTTTGGCCGACGGCCCGAGCAGATGCACAGGACCTGGTCTAATGTCGTGTCGGATGCCAGCTCTTTGCCAATCAAAGCCATATGCCGCCTAGTGCTTTACAAATAATCCCCATTACCTGGCCTTTTGCAGTCTGGGGGCTTGATATGGTAGGACCCCTTAAATGAGGAAGCCATAAGAAAAAATATCTGCTAGTCATGGTAGATAAATTCACCAAATGGATAGAGGCCAAACCAGTGAAAACGACCGAAGCTGGACCGGTGATAGACTTTATATCCGGTGTCGTGCACCATTATGGTGTCCCACACAACATCATCACCGACAACAGCTCCAATTTCACAGCTAATGAAGTGAAATCCCGGTGTGCTAAATTGGGCATTAAGCTCGATTACACCTCGGTCTATCATCCACAAATGAACGGTCAAGTCGAACGAGCTAATGGTCTTATTATGAGCGGCATTAAGCCTAGACTAGTGCGGTCGTTGAAAGAATCAGACAAGCACTGGGTTGAGGAGATGGACTCCGTACTCTGGGGGCTTCGGACCACGCCCAATCGCACTACCGGATACACACCGTTCTTCACGGTGTACGGCGCAGAGGCCATTTTGCCCTGTAACATCATTCATGACTCACCTCGAGTGCACATGTATGAAGAGAGAGAAGCCGAGTTGGGTCGGCAGGACAGTTGATACGTCTCCAACATATCTATAATTTTTGATTGTTCCATGCTATATTTGTTGGGGAACGTTGCAGAAAACAAAAATTTTCCTACGGTTTCACCAAGAACCATCTATGAGTTCATCTAGCAATGAGTGATCGGATTGCATCTACATACCTTTGTAGATCACGCGCGGAAGCGTTCAAAGAACGGGGATGAGGAAGGCGTACTCGACGTGATCCAAATCACCTGAGATCCTAGCGCCGAACGGACAGCACCTCCGCGTTCAACACACGTACGGTTAGCGTAACATCTCCTTCTTCTTGATCCAGCAAGGGGGAAGGAGAGGTTGAGGAAGATGGCTCCAGCAGCAGCACGACGGCGTGGTGGTGATGGAGCTGCAGTACTCCGGCAGGGCTTCGCCAAGCACTATGGAGGAGGAGGAGGTGTTGGAGAGGGAGAGGGAGGCACCAAAGGCAAGGGTGAGAGGTCCTCCCTTCCCCCCACTATATATAGGGGGCCTAGGGGGGGCGCCGGCCCTAGGAAATGCAATATCCTAGGGGGGGGGGCGGCGGCCAAGGAGGAATCCCTCCTCCCCAAGGCACCTAGGAGGTGCCTTCCCCTCCTAGGACTCTTCCTTTAGGGTTTCCCCCACCCTAGGCGCATGGGCCCTAGGGGGAAGTGGTGCCCCAGCCCACTTTGGGCTGGATCCCTTCCCACTTCAGCCCATGGGGCCCTCCGGGATAGGTGGCCCCACCCGGTGGACCCCCGGGACCCTTCCGGTGGTCCCGGTACAATACCGGTGACCCTGAAACTTGTCTCGATGGCCGAAATAGCACTTCCTATATATAATTCTTTACCTCCGGACCATTCCGGAACTCCTCGTGACGTCCGGGATCTCATCCGGGACTCCGAACAACATTCGGGTTACTGCATATACATATCCCTACAACCCTAGCATCACCGAACCTTAAGTGTGTAGACCCTACGGGTTCGGGAGACATGTAGACATGACCGAGACGACTCTCCGGCCAATAACCAACAGCGGGATCTGGATACCCATGTTGGCTCCCACATGCTCCTCGATGATCTCATCGGATGAACCACGATGTCGAGGATTCAAGCAACCCCGTATACAATTCCCTTTGTCAATCGGTATGTTACTTGCCCGAGATCTGATCGTCGGTATCCCAATACCTCGTTCAATCTCGTTACCGGCAAGTCACTTTACTCGTACCGTAATGCATGATCCCGTGACCAGACACTTGGTCACTCTGAGCTCATTATGATGATGCATTACCGAGTGGGCCCAGTGATACCTCTCCGTCATACGGAGTGACAAATCCCAGTCTTGATCCGTGTCAACCCAACAGACACTTTCGGAGATACCCATAGTATACCTTTATAGTCACCCAGTTACGTTGTGACGTTTGGCACACCCAAAGCACTCCTACGGTATCCGGGAGTTACACGATCTCATGGTCTAAGGAAAAGATACTTGACATTGGAAAACTCTAGCAAACGAACTATACGATCTTGTGCTATGTTTAGGATTGGGTCTTGTCCATCACATCATTCTCCTAATGATGTGATCTCGTTATCAATGACATCCAATGTCCATAGTCAGGAAACCATGACTATCTGTTGATCAACGAGCTAGTCAACTAGAGGCTTACTAGGGACATGTTGGTGTCTATTATTCACACATGTATTACGATTTCCGGATAATACAATTATAGCATGAATAAAGACAATTATCATGAACAAGGAAATATAATAATAATTCTTTTATTATTGCCTCTAGGGCATATTTCCAACAGTCTCCCACTTGCACTAGAGTCAATAATCTAGTTACATTGTGATGAATCGAACACCCATGGAATTCTGGTGTTGATCATGTTTTGCTCTAGGGAGAGGTTTAGTCAACGGATCTGCTACATTCAGGTCCGTATGTACTTTACAAATATCTATGTCTCCATCTTGAACATTTTCACGAATGGAGTTGAAGCGACGCTTGATGTGCCTGGTCTTCTTGTGAAACCTGGGCTCCTTGGCAAGAGCAATAGCTCCAGTGTTGTCACAGAAGAGTTTGATTCGCCCCGACGCATTGGGTATGACTCCTAGGTCGGTGATGAACTCCTTCACCCAAATTGCTTCATGCGCTGCCTCCGAGGCTGCCATGTACTCCGCTTCACATGTAGATCCCGCCACGACGCTCTGCTTGCAACTGCACCAGCTTACTGCCCCACCATTTAAAATATACACGTATCCAGTTTGTGACTTAGAGTCATCTAGATCTGTGTCGAAGCTAGCGTCGACGTAACCTTTTACGACGAGCTCTTCGTCACCTCCATAAACGAGAAGCATTTCCTTAGTCCTTTTCAGGTACTTCAGGATATTCTTGACCGCTGTCCAGTGTTCCTTGCCGGGATTACTTTGGTACCTTCCTACCAAACTTACGGCAAGATTTACATCAGGTCTGGTACACAGCATGGCATACATAATAGAACCTATGGCTGAGGCATAGGGGATGACACTCATCTCTTCTATATCTTCTGCCGTGGTCGGACATTGAGCTGAGCTCAATTTCACACCTTGCAACACAGGCAAGAACCCCTTCTTAGACTGATCCATATTGAACTTCTTCTATATCTTATCAAGGTATGTGCTTTGTGAAAGACCTATGAGGCGTCTTGATCTATCTCTGTAGATCTTGATGCCTAATATATAAGCAGCTTCTCCAAGGTTCTTCATTGAAAAACTTTTATTCAAGTAGGCCTTAATGCTGTCCAAGAGCTCTATATCATTTCCCATCAAAAGTATGTCATCTACATATAATATGAGAAATACTACAGAGCTCCCACTCACTTTCTTGTAAACGCAGGCTTCTCCATAAGTCTGCGTAAACCCAAACGCTTTGATCATCTCATCAAAGCGAATGTTCCAACTCCGAGATGCTTGCACCAGCCCATAAATCGAGTGTTGGAGCTTGCACACCTTGTCAGCATTCTTAGGATCGACAAAACCTTCCGCCTGCATCATATACAATTCTTCCTTAAGGAAACCATTAAGGAATGCCGTTTTGACGTCCATTTGCCATATCTCATAATCATAGAATGCGGCAATTGCTAACATGATTCGGACGGACTTCAGCTTCGCTACTGGTGAGAAAGTCTCATCGTAGTCAACACCTTGAACTTGTCGATAACCCTTAGCGACAAGCCGAGCTTTATAGATGGTCACATTACCATCCGCGTCTGTCTTCTTCTTAAAGATCCATTTATTTTCTATGGCTCGCCGCTCAACGGGCAAGTCAGTCAAAGTCCATACTTCGTTTTCATACATGGATCCTATCTCGGATTTCATGGCTTCTAGCCATTTGTCGGAATCCGGGCTCGCCATCGCTTCTTCATAGTTCGAAGGTTCACCGTTGTCCAACAACATGATTTCCAAGACAGGGTTGCCGTACCACTCTGGTGCGGAACGTGTCCTTGTGGACCTACGAATTTCAGTAGGAGCTTGATCAGAAGTATCTTGTTCATTATCATTAACTTCCTCTCTAGTCGGTGCAGGCACCTCAGGAACATTTTCTTGAGTTGCGCCATTTTCCGGTTCAAGAGGTAATACTTCATCAAGTTCTACTTTCCTCCCACTTACTTCTTTCGAGAGAAACTCTTTTTCTAGAAAGGACCCATTCTTGGCAAAAAAGATCTTGCCTTCGGATCTGAGGTAGAAGGTATACCCAATAGTTTCTTTAGGGTATCCTATGAAGACGCATTTTTCCGACTTGGGTTCGAGCTTTTCAGGTTGAAGTTTCTTGACATAAGCATCGCATCCCCAAACTTTTAGAAACGACAGCTTAGGTTTCTTCCCAAACCATAATTCATACGGTGTCGTCTCAACGGATTTCGACGGAGCCCTATTTAAAGTGAATGCGGCAGTCTCTAAAGCATAGCCCCAAAAAGATAGCGGTAAATCGGTAAGAGACATCATAGATCGCACCATATCTAATAGAGTGCGATTACGACGTTCGGACACACCATTACGCTGAGGTGTTCCAGGCGGCGTGAGTTGTGAAACTATTCCACATTTTCTTAAGTGTGTGCCAAACTCGTGACTCAAGTATTCTCCTCCACGATCTGATCGCAGGAACTTGATTTTCCTGTCACATTGATTCTCAACCTCACTCTGAAATTCTTTGAACTTTTCAAAGGTCTTAGACTTGTGTTTCATTAAGTAGACATACCCATATCTACTCAAGTCATCAGTGAGGGTGAGAACATAACGATAGCCACCGCGAGCCTCAACACTCATTGGACCGCACACATCAGTATGTATGATTTCCAATAAGTTGGTTGCTCGCTCCATTGTTCCTGAGAACGGAGTCTTGGTCATTTTACCCATGAGGCATGGTTCGCACCTGTCAAATGATTCATAATCAAGAGACTCTAAAAGTCCATCAGCATGGAGCTTCTTCATGCGTTTGACACCTATGTGACCAAGGCGGTAGTGCCACAAGTATGTGGGACTATCATTATCAATCTTACATCTTTTGGTACTCACACTATGAACATGTGTTGCATTACACTCGAGATTCATTAAGAATAAACCATTCACCATCGGAGCATGACCATAAAACATATCTCTCATATAAATAGAACAACCATTATTCTCGGATTTAAATGAGTAGCCATCTCGAATTAAACGAGATCCTGATACAATGTTCATGCTCAAACTTGGCAATAAATAACAATTATTGAGGTTTAAAACTAATCCCGTAGGTAAATGAAGAGGCAGCGTGCCGACGGCGATCACATCAACCTTGGAACCATTCCCGACGCGCATCGTCACCTCGTCCTTCGCCAGTCTCCGTTTATTCCGCAGCTCCTGTTTTGAGTTACAAATGTGAGCAACCGCACCGGTATCAAATACCCAGGAGCTACTACGAGTACTGGTAAGGTACACATCAATTACATGTATATCACATATACCTTTCGTTTTGCCGGCCTTCTTGTCCACTAAGTATTTGGGGCAGTTCCGCTTCCAGTGACCACTTTCCTTGCAATAAAAGCACTCAGTCTTGGGCTTGGGTCCATTCTTTGGCTTCTTCCCGTCAGCTTGCTTGCCGGGCGCGGCAACTCCCTTGCCGTCCTTCTTGAAGGTTTTCTTACCCTTGCCTTTCTTGAACTTAGTGGTTTTATTCACCATCAACACTTGATGTTCCTTTTTGACTTCTACCTCTGCTGATTTCAGCATTGCAAATACTTCAGGAATGGTCTTTTCCATCCCCTGCATATTGAAGTTCATCACAAAGCTCTTGTAGCTCGGTGGAAGCGGCTGAAGGATTCTATCAATGACCGCGTCATCCGAGAGATTAACTCCCGGCTGAGTCAAGCGGTTATGTAACCCAGACATAGTGAGTATGTGCTCACTGACAGAACTGTTTTCCTCCATCTTACAGCTGAAGAACTTGTCGGAGACTTGATATCTCTCGACCCGGGCATGAGCTTGGAAAACCATTTTCAGCTCTTCGAACATCTCATATGCTCCGTGTCTCTCAAAACGCTTTTGGAGCCCCGGCTCTAAGCTGTAAAGCATGCCGCACTGAACGAGGGAGTAGTCATCGGTACGTGCCTGCCAAGCGTTCATAACGTCTTGTTCTGCAGGGAGAACAGGTGCGTCACCTAGCGGTGCTTGTAGGACATAATCTTTCTTGGCAGCTATGAGGATGATCCTCAGGTTCCGGACCCAGTCCGTGTAGTTGCTGCCATCGTCTTTCAGCTTGGTTTTCTCTAGGAACGCGTTGAAGTTGAGGACTACGTTGGCCATTTGATCTACAAGACATATTGTAAATATTTTAGACTAAGTTCATGATAATTAAGTTCATCTAATCAAATTATTCAATGAACTCCCACTTAGATAGACATCTCTCCAGTCATCTGAGTATAACATGATCCGAGTTAACTAGGCCGTGTCCGATCATCACGTGAGACGGACTAGTCAACGTCGGTGAACATCTTCATGTTGATCGTATCTTCTATATGACTCATGCTCGACCTTTCGGTCTTCTGTGTTCTGAGGCCATGTTTGTACATGCTAGGCTCGTCAAGTCAACCTAAGTGTTTTGCATGTGTAAATCTGTCTTACACCCGTTGTATGTGAACGTTAGAATCTATCACACCCGATCATCACGTGGTGCTTCGAAACAACGAACTGTCGCAACGGTGCACAGTTAGGGGGAACACTTTCTTGAAATTATTATGAGGGATCATCTTATTTACTACCATCATTCTAAGTAAACAAGATGCAAAAACATGATAAACATCACATGCAATCAAATAATAATAGTGACATGATATGGCCAATATCACATAGCTCCTTTGATCTCCATCTTGGGGCTCCATGATCATCTTGTCACCGGCATGACACCATGATCTCCATCATCATGATCTCCATCATCGTATCTCCATGAAGTTGCTCACCAACTATTACTTCTACTACTATGGCTAACGCGTTTAGCAATAAAGTAAAGTAATTTACATGGCGTTTCTCAATGACACGCAGGTCATACAAAAAATAAAGACAACTCCTATGGCTCCTGCCGGTTGTCATACTCATCGACATGCAAGTCGTTATTCCTATTACAATAGCATGAACATCTCATACATCACATATATATATATCATTCATCATTCATCACAACTTTGGCCATATCATATCACAAAGCACTTGCTGCAAAAACAAGTTAGACGTCCTCTAATTGTTGTTGCAAGTTTTACGTGGCTGAAATAGGGTTCTAGCAAGAACATTTTCTTACCTATGTGAAAGCCACAACGTGATTTGTCAACTTCTATTTACCCTTCATAAGGACCCTTTTCATCGAATCCGCTCCAACTAAAGTGGGAGAGACAGACACCCGCCAGCCACCTTATGCAACTAGTGCATGTTAGTCGGTGGAACCGGTCTCACGTAAGCATACGTGTAAGGTTGGTCCGGGCCGCTTCATCCCACAATATCGTTGAAGCAAGATAAGACTAGTAGCGGCAAGAAAGTTGACAACATCAACGCCTACAACAAATTGTGTTCTACTCGTGCAAGAGAACTACGCATAGACCTAGCTCATGATGCCACTGTTGGGGAACGTTGCAGAAAACAAAAAATTTCCTACGGTTTCACCAAGAACCATCTATGAGTTCATCTAGCAACGAGTGATCGGATTACATCTACATACCTTTGTAGATCACATGCGGAAGCGTTCAAAGAACGGGAATGAGGAAGGCGTACTCGACGTGATCCAAATCACCGGAGATCCTAGCGCCGAACGGACGGCACCTCCGCGTTCAACACACGTACGGTTAGCGTAACGTCTCCTTCTTCTTGATCCAGCAAGGGGGAAGGAGAGGTTGAGGAAGATGGCTCCAGCAGCAGCACGACGGCGTGGTGGTGATGGAGCTGCAGTACTCCGGCAGGGCTTCGCCAAGCACTATGGAGGAGGAGGAGGTGTTGGAGAGGGAGAGGGAGGCACCAAAGGCAAGGGTGAGAGGTCCTCCCTTCCCCCCACTATATATAGGGGGCCTAGGGGGGGCGCCGGCCCTAGGAGATGCAATATCCTAGGGGGGGGGGGGCGGCGGCCAAGGAGGAATCCCTCCTCCCCAAGGCACCTAGGAGGTGCCTTCCCCTCCTAGGACTCTTCCTTTAGGGTTTCCCCCACCCTAGGCGCATGGGACCTAGGGGGAAGTGGCGCCCCAGCCCACTTTGGGCTGGATCCCTTCCCACTTCAGCCCATGGGGCCCTCCGGGATAGGTGGCCCCACCCGGTGGACCCCCGGGACCCTTCCGGTGGTCCCGGTACAATACCGGTGACCCTGAAACTTGTCCCGATGGCCGAAATAGCACTTCCTATATATAATTCTTTACCTCCGAACCATTCCGGAACTCCTCGTGACGTCCGGGATCTCATCCGGGACTCCGAACAACATTCGGGTTACTGCATATACATATCCCTACAACCCTAGCGTCACCGAACCTTAAGTGTGTAGACCCTATGGGTTCGGGAGACATGTAGACATGACCGAGACGACTCTTCGGCCAATAACCAACAGCGGGATCTGGATACCCATGTTGGATCCCACATGCTCCTCGATGATCTCATCGGATGAACCACGATGTCGAGGATTCAAGCAACCCTGTATACAATTCCCTTTGTCAATCGGTATGTTACTTGCCCGAGATCTGATCGTCGGTATCCCAATACCTCGTTCAATCTCGTTACCGGCAAGTCACTTTACTCGTACCGTAATGCATGATCCCGTGACCAGACACTTGGTCACTCTGAGCTCATTATGATGATGCATTACCGAGTGGGCCCAGTGATACCTCTCCGTCATACGGAGTGACAAATCCCAGTCTTGATCCATGTCAACCCAACAGACACTTTCGGAGATACCCGTAGTATACCTTTATAATCACCCAGTTACATTGTGACGTTTGGCACACCCAAAGCACTCCTACGGTATCCGGGAGTTACACGATCTCATGGTCTAAGGAAAAGATACTTGACATTGGAAAACTCTAGCAAACGAACTATACGATCTTGTGCTATGTTTAGGATTGGGTCTTGTCCATCACATCATTCTCCTAATGATGTGATCTTGTTATCAATGACATCCAATGTCCATAGTCAGGAAACCATGACTATCTGTTGATCAACGAGCTAGTCAACTAGAGGCTTACTAGGGACATGTTGGTGTCTATTATTCACACATGTATTACGATTTCCGGATAATACAATTATAGCATGAATAAAGACAATTATCATGAATAAGGAAATATAATAATAATGCTTTTATTATTGCCTCTAGGGCATATTTCCAACAATATTATATTCTGTTTTGGACATTATTGGGCTTTATTATACACTTTTATATTATTTTTGGGACTAACCTACTAACCGGAGGCCCAGCCCAGAATTGCTGTTTTTTTTGCCTATTTTAGGGTTTCGAAGAAAAGGAATATCAAACGGAGTCCAAACGGAATGAAACCTTCGGGAATGTGATTTTTGGAACGAACAAGATCCAGGAGACTTGGACCCTACGTCAAGCAACCAACAGGGAAGCCATGAGGTAGGGGGGCGCGCCTACCCCCCAGGCACGCCCTCCACCCTCGTGGGCCCCCTGTTGCTCCACCGACGTACTCCTTCCTCCTATATATTCCTACGTACCCCCAAACGACCAAATACGGAGCCAAAACCCTAATTCCACCGCCGTAAATTTCTGTATCCACGAGATCCCATCTTGGGGCCTGTCCCGAAGCTCCGCCGGAGGGGGCATCAATCACGGAGGGCTTCTACATCAACACCATAGCACTTCCGATGAAGTGTGAGTAGTTTACCTCAGACCTTCGGGTCCATAGTTATTAGCTAGATGGCTTCTTCTCTCTTTTTGGATCTCAATACAATGTTCTCCCCCTCTCTCGTGGAGATCTATTCGATGTAATCTTCTTTTGCGGTGTGTTTTGTTGAGACCGATGAATTGTGGGTTTATGATCAAGTTTATCTATGAACAATATTTGAATCTTCTCTGAATTCTTTTATGTATGATCGGTTATCTTTGCAAGTCTCTTCGAATTATCAGTTTGGTTTGGCCTACTAGATTGATCTTCCTTGCAATGGGAGAAGTGCTTAGCTTTGGGTTCAATCTTGCGGTGTCCTTTCCCAGTGACAGTAGGGGCAGCAAGGCATGCATTCTATTGTTGCCATCAAGGATAACAAGATGTTTTTTATCATATTGCATGAATTTATCCCTCTACATCATGTCATCTTGCTTAAAGCGTTACTCTGTTCTTATGAACTTAACACTCTAGATGCATGCTGGATAGCGGTCGATGTGTGGAGTAATAGTAGTAGATGCAGGCAGGAGCCGGTCTACTTGTCTTGGATGTGATGCCTATATACATGATCATACCTAGATATTCTCATAACTATGCTCAATTCTGTCAATTGCTCAACAGTAATTTGTTCACCCACCGTAAAATACCTATGCTCTTGAGAGAAGCCACTAGTGAAACCTATGGCCCCCGGGTCTATCTTCATCATATTAATCTTCCAACACTTAATTATTTCCTTTGCTTTTTTACTTTCCTTTTATTTTACTTTGCATCTTTATCACAAAAATACCAAAAATATTATCTTATCATATCTATCAGATCTCACTCTCGTAAGTGACCGTGTAGGGATTGACAACCCCTTATCATGTTGGTTGCGAGGATTTATTTGTTTTGTGTAGGTGCGAGGGACTTGTGTGTAGCCTCCTATTGGATTGATACCTTGGTTCTCAAAAACTAAGGGAAATACTTACGCTACTTTGCTGCATCACCCTTTCCTCTTCAAGGGAAAACCAATGCAGTGCTCAAGAGGTAGCAAGAGTCTAGATGCCTTGAAGGAGGAGCGCGACGTTGCAAAGGCCCGTTCTGCATTCTATCAACAACAGGCTCACAATATCAAAGCAGAGAGGTGTGGGCCAAGACTTATAATGTTGGTGAACTCGTTCTACGCTTTCCAGAAAAGAAAATGGACAAACTCAAGCCCAAGTGGGAGGGTCCCTTCATCATTGATGAAGTTCTCACTGGAGGAGCGTACCGCCTGCGTGATGCATCGGACAATCGCCTAGAGCCGAACCAGTGGAATGCGGCCAGATTCTACGCCTAGAGCCGGACTCTTTGTTCGTTTTCTTCTCCCTTTGTCTCCAATTTTCCCTCTCTTTAACCTTTTTCTCCAGCTCTTTAGCCCTTGTGCGGCCAGACCGCACACCTATGATGTGCACATCCTTAAATGTATACACTCATAATACCCGGGGGCTTCTTTTACAGAAGCTTATTTTTATTTTCCAAGCATCAAGCTCAACACATATGTGTCCTCTTCTGCATATGTACCTTTTCTTCGCCATTATATGCATTGTTATGACTTAAGTTTTTGCCAAGATGGGTTGCCTGGCTCCTGTGCTTATGCCCTACGTTCCCTTTTGTTCGGCTAGGGCATAAGGGAGCACCTCTGCGATTGTTACAGCCGGGTCATCCGGATTTGTACCTCAGACTGGGTGAAGCCGAAAGCTAGCGTTCTTAAGGGAATATTAGGTCGGCTAACTTAAGACATTTACCTTCATCACACCATGAACCCCCAGATGTCACGCATACTATGATTTTTCAATCACAGTTCGGACATCCATACTAACGCATATCCACCCAGGGAAAGGAACCCTTAACAGAACTATTCTCCCTAGAAGATGTTTCTTACAATTAACATGTAATATAACATAGCTAGCCGGATACAACTTGTCTGTTCAAGCAACTATTACCCCACGCCTGGTTTCCACGCATACCCCGGTCTATATTACTGAGCGGGTATTCGGAAGCACTCCACACCTTCGGGTCCAGAGGTCGAAGCGAAAAGGTTTGCCATGACAATCGTTTTATAATCCGGCTAGGGACAAATTTGTCAAATGCAGTACATAGTCACTTGGACTCAAAAACTTCTTCCTCTACGCCATCTAACAGGCTGTCTAGCTTACAATCCTGTTGGGAGAACTTGGCGGCTATCTTTACTTGGTCATATACCAGACTAACGGGAATTTCTTGTCCATCTGACCCGCGAGGTCTGACCCGGGCCATATGATTCGGATCAAGCTTGGTGTACCATGTTTTTACCATGACCCAATCCCCTCACGCACCTTCTCGGCAGGCCGAAATCTTTCATAATCGAAAGCGCCGCCGATCCCCTTGGAATAGCTTCACAAGCTCCTCCATACTTCCTGGAGGGGAGGCGGATGGCCACAAAGCCTTGGCAACGCTCCGCATTGCTTGCCGAGCTCGCTCGTGCACTTGGGATAGCTCTTGGAGCAGATCGCCTTGAGATCCGGACATCTCCTCTTCGGGACGGCCAGTCAACATACCTGCAGACATAAATCTGTCAGCTCATCTTTTCGCCGAATTTCACGAAGGTAAGTTCGAAAGCATACTGAATATGCCGCCTCATAGCCTCTTATTCTCCTTCATAGCATCAGCCAGCTGGGCTTGTATATCTTTTAGCTCTTCGCCCATGAGGATGTTGGAATCCTACAACTTGTTCTTGTCGTCCCTGACTCGCGTCAGCACGTGTTTGCCTGCTGCCTTTTGGGCTCCTGTTCACCAGCCTGGGCGACTTCCAATTTCTCTCTTAGTTGATCTACTGATCCTGTCAGTGGAAACACAACAGTATTAATATTACCGGTATATGATTATACCTTTTCTGGATGGGGGGAAACATTACTAGGCGGTGCCTCCTTGGATTTCTCCAATTCGGTGGTAGCCATAGCTAGCTAGGTCCGACACATTTCCAGAACTTAAGACAACAGGTTGTTCTTATCTGTAAGTACAGTGGAAGATTATATTTTTAGACCCTTAATGATAATTAATACTCCTATGATTATGATTATGAATATGCTTTGTGAGTAGTTAGGTTTGTTCCTGAGGACATGGGAGAGGTCTTGTTATAAGTAATCATGTGAATTTGGTATTCGTTCGATATTTTGATGAGATGTATGTTATCTTTCCTCTAGTGGTGTTGTGTGAATGTCAACTACATGACACTTCACCATTATTTGGGCCTAGGGGAAGGCATTGGGAAGTAATAAGTAGATGATGGGTTGCTAGAGTGACAACAGCTTAAACCCTAGTTTATGCGTTGCTCGTGAGGGGCTGATTTGGATCCATATGTTTCATGCTATGGTTAGCTTTACCTTAGTACTTCTTTCGTAGTTGCGGATGCTTGCGAGAGGGGTTAGTCATAAGTGGGAGGCTTGTCCAAGGAAGGGCAGCACCCAAGCACCGGTCCACCCACATATCAAATTATCAAAGTAACAAACTTGAATCATATCAGCATGATGAAAACTAACTTGACAACAATTCTCATGTGTCCTCGGGAGCACTTTGCATTATATAAGAGCTCATCCAGGCTTGTCCTTTGCTACAAAAAGGATTGGGACACCGTGATGCACCTTAGTTACTTTATTTACTTGTTACCTGTTACGACTTATCTTATCAGAAAACTATCTGTTACCGATAATTTCAGTGCTTGCAGAGAATACTTTGCTAAAAACCGCTCATCATTTCCTTCTGCTCCTCGTTGGGTTCGACACTCTTACTTATCGAAAGGACTACAATAGACCCCCTATACTTGTGGGTCATCACGTACGGAGCTTTTCCAATGGAGAACGAGAGAGAGAGAGAGAGAGAGGGAGAGGAGGAGGGTGCATCCAAAGGCGTAAGAAAAAAAATATGTCCTTGGGGGCCGCCCCTCCAAGTGGGGCCTCCTCTGAAAGGAGTCCCTCGTAGGGTCGGCATGAAGGAAATATGCCCTAGAGGCAATAATAAAATGGTTATTATTATATTTCATTAATCATGACAAAGGTTTATTATTCATGCTAGAATTGTATTTACCGGAAACTTAAATACATGTGTGGATACATAAACAAATACTGTGTCCCTAGTGAGCCTCTAGTAGACTACCTCATTGATCAAAAGATGGTTAAGGTTTCCTAACCGTAGACATGAGTTGTCATTTGATAACAGGATCACATCATTAGAAGAATGATGTGATGGATAAGATCCATCTGTTAGCTTAGCATATGATCATTCAGTTTATTGCTATTGCTTTCTTAATGTCAAATACACATTCCTTCGACTATGAGATCATGCAAATCCCGGATACCGGAGGAATGTCTTGTGTGCTATCAAACGTCACAACGTAACTGGGTGATCATAAAGATGCTCTACAGGTATCTCCGAAGGTGTCTATTGAGTTGGCATGGATCGAGATTAGGATTTGTCACTCCGTGTATCGGAGAGGTATCTCTGGGCCCTCTCGGTAATACACATCATGAGAATACTTGCAAGCAAAGTGACTAAAGAGTTATTTATGAGATGATGTATTACAAAACGAGTAAAGAAACTTGCCGGTAACAAGATTGAACTAGGTATGAAGATACTGACGATCGAATATCAGGAAAGTAACATACCGATAGACAAAGGGAATTACGTATGTTGTCATAAGGTTTGACCGATAAAGATCTTCATAGAATATGTAGGAGGCAATATGGGCCACCAGGTTCTACTATTGGTTATTGACCGGAGAGGTGTCTCGGTCATGTCTACATAGTTCTCGAACCCGTAGGGTCCGCACACTTAACGTTCGTTGACGATATAGTGTTATATGAGTTATTTGATTTGGTGACCAAATGTTGTTCGTAGTCCCGGATGAGATCACATACATGATGAGGAGATTCAATGGTCCGGAGGTAAAGATTGATATATAGGATGATGATATTCGGACACCGGAAGAGTTTCAGAGTGCACTAGGTAGTCATCGGGTCACCCGAAGGGGTTCCGGGCACCCCCGGGAGGTTAATGGGCCACATGGGCCAAAAGAGGGGAGCACACCAGCCCACAAGGGGCTGGCGCACCCCTCATATGGCAGCAGGCCTTGGGGGGAAAAGGAAAGGGGGGATTCTCCCCCTACCTTCCTCTCCTCCCCTTTCCTTTTTCCCCAGAGCAAATAAATAAGGGGGCGCGGCGAGGGCAGGAGCCCAAGTAGGATTCGGCCCTACTTGGGGTGCCTCCTGGCTACTCCCCTCTTGCCCCACCTATATATATGTGGGAAGGGGGTGCCACACATAACCACGATAATCTCTTAGCCGTGTGCGGTGCCCCCCTCCACAGTTTCATCCCCCGGTCATATTTTCATAGTGCTTCACCATCACCGTCACCATGCCGTCGTGCTGCCGGAACTCATCCACTACCTCGCCGTCTTGCTGGATCAAGAAGGCGAGGACGTCACCGAGCTGAACGTGTGCTGAATGCGGAGGTGTCGTGCGTTTAGTACTCGATCGGTTGGATCGCGAAGAAGTTCGACTACATCAACCACGTTAACAAACACTTCCACTTACGATCTACGAGGGTATGTAGACACTCTCCTCCTCGTTGCTATGCATATCCATGGATAGATCTTATGTGTGTAGAATTTTTTTGTTTTCCATGCAACGTTTCCCGACAGTGGCATCCGAGCCAGGTCTATGCTTAGATGATATGCACGAGTAGAACACAAAGAGTTGTGGGCGGTGATAGTCATACTACTTACCACCAACATCTTATTTTGATTCGGTAGTATTGTGGGATGAAGCGGCCCGGACCAACCTTACATGTCCACGCACATGAGACCAGTTCCACCGACTGACATGCAACTAGTTTTGCATAAAGGTGGTCAACGGGTGTCTGTTTCTCCTACTTTAGTTGAGTCGAATTTGACTATACCTGGTCCTTGAAGAAGGTTAAAAAAGCAAACTTGATAAATCACCGTTGTGGTTTTTGCGTAGTTAAGAACGGTTCTTGCTAGAAGCCCATAGCAGCCACGTAAAACTCGCAACAACACAGTAGAGGACGTCTAACTTGTTTTTGCAGGGCATGTTGTGATGTATGGTCAATATATGGTGTGATATATTTATGTCTACTACGCAACTTTATTCTTATAGACACGTGTTAGGCCTCCAAGTGTAGAGTTTTGTAGGACAGTAGCAATTTTCCCTCAAGTGAATGACCTAAGGTTTATCAATCCGTGGGAGGTGTGGGATGAAGATAGTCTCTCTCAAATAACCCTGCAACCAAATAATAAAAAGTCTCTTGTGTCCCCAACAGACCAAATACAATGGTAATTTGTATAGGTGCACTAGTTCGGCGAAGAGATGGTGATACAAGTATAATATTGATAGTAGATATTGATTTTTGTAATAAGAACAATAAAAAACAGCAAGGTAGCAATTGATAAAACGGAGCACAAACGCTATTGCAATGCTTGAAAATGAGGCCTAGGGTCCGTATTTTCGCTAGTGCAATATCTCAACAATGCTAATATAATTGGATCATATAACTATCTCTCAACGTGCGACGAAGAATCACTCCAATGTTCCTATCTAGCGAAGAACATAAGAAGAAATTGTTTGTAGGGTACGAAACCACCTCGAAGCTATTCTTTCCGATCAATCTATCCAACAGTTTATACTAAAATAACACCAAATAATTTCAGATTCATAATGCTCAATCCAACACAAAGAACCTCAAAGAGTGCCCCAAGATTTCTACCGGAGAAACAAAAGACGAGAACGTGCATCAACCCCTATGCATAGATTGCCCCAATGTCACCGCGGGAATCCGCGAGTTTAGTGCCAAAACACATATCAAGTGAATCAATATGATACCCCATTGTCACCACGAATATTCATTTGCAAGAGATATATCAAGTGCTCTCAAATCCATAAAAGTATCCAATCCGATAACAACGAAATCTCAAAGGGAAAAACTCAATTGATCACAACAAGATAGAGAGGGGAAAACACCATATGATCTGACTATATTAACAAAGCCCGCGATACATCAAGATCGTGACATCTCAAGAACACGAGAGAGAGAGAGAGAGAGAGATTAAACACATAGCTACTGGTACAAACCCTCAGCCCCGAGGGTGGACTACTCCCTCCTCACCGTGGTGGCCGCCGGGATGATGAAGATGGCCATCGGTGATGATTCTCCCCTCTGGCGGAGTGCCGGAACGGGTCTAGATTGGTTTTCGGTGGCTACAGAGGCTTGCGTCGGTGGAACTTCCAATCTAGGTTTTCCATGAGGGTTTTTGGAATATTTGGTGATTTATAGGGCAAAGAGGTGGTGCAGGAGGCCACCGAGGTGGGCACAACCCACCTCTGGCCCATTGGATGTCCTCTGGTCCATAAAAAATTCACAAAAAGTTTTGCGGTGTTTGGACTCTGTTTGATATTGATTTCCTGCGATGTAAAAACAAGCAAAAAAAACTGGCACTGGGCACTGGGTCAATAGGTTAGTCCCAAAAAATGATATAAAGTTTCTATAGATGTATCAGCATCCCCAAGCTTAATTCCTACTCGTCCTCGAGTAGGTAAATGACAAAAGAAATAATTATGAAGTGTGAATGCTAGGAAAGTGCACAAGTTTGATCAATGGTAATTTCAATCACTTTTTCCTAGCATCATAACAACAATTCTTTCTTATAAAACTGCTCATGTTATAGTAGCAACCAATTCACATGTTAAGGTTCAAACAATGAATTCTCTTAAAATCCAACAACCTATGTTCTCAGTCACCAAGCAATTGCAATTCAACTTATTCAACAGAGTTTAAGTAAGAGCTCCACATACTCAACCATCATATAGTCTTCTATGATTGCTAACACTCACCGAATACACATGAGCAAAACGTTTCAACCGGACACATAGAAAGATGGGGGCTTATAATTTCGCCTCCCAACGTATTCACCTCAAGGGTGATGTCAACAATAATAACTCATGCAACCCATATTAAACAAGACATATGTGCCTAGATCTTTCCTCACCACATGATGCTTGCTAAAGGAGGAAAATAAAAAGGAATAGAGAGAAAAACTTTGACTCTTGCATAAAAGTAAATACATAAAAGTAAAAGATAGGCCCTTCGCAGAGGGAAGCAGAGGTTGCCATGCACTTATTTGTTTGTATGCTCAACCCCTTAGTGCAAAAGAACATCACATTATATTGCCCCTTATGATAGCAACCTTTATTATGCAGTCTGTAGATTTTATTCTTTGCCATCACAAGTTCGTACAACGCTCAATTTTTGTTACACTAAATGATCTAACACTTTTAGAAGCAATTTTTATTGCCTTATTGCACCGATGACAATTTACTTGAAGGATCTTGCTCAATCCTTGGGTAGGTATGGTGGAATCTTGCAAATAAGATTTGGGTTTAAGGGTTTTTGGATGCACAAATAGTATCTCTACTTAGTGCGGAATTTTTGGCTAGCAAAGATGGGGGGCAAGCACCACATGTTGAAGGATCTATGACAATATAACTTCTATGTGAATATGAACAAACATAAATCATTACGTTGTCTTCCTTGTCCAATGTCAACGATTTTGGCATATAATATTTTTATGGGGGCTCACAATCACAAAAGATTTCCAAGATAGTGTATTTGCATGTGAAAGTTCTCTTCCTTATACTAATTATTCATGAATTGCTTGTATGACCAATATTGTGATTGTCAAGCTTCAAAAGATTTCACTTTCTAAACCCAATGTGAAGCTACCACTAGGCATGATATGAACATATAATTTTAGCTTCATTATATTCAATTTATTCAACAATTTACTCACAGGATATAAGTGAAGCACAAGAGTAAATGACAATCTACTCCAAAAAGATATAAGGGAAGATCAAGCGAGTAGTTAAGTAAATAGGTAGCAAGCAAAAAGAGGACTCTCTCTTATTAAAAAACTTTTAGATCTAAGTATTCAGCAAGCAAAAAGAAAATAAATTGGCATTCTAGGAATAGCACAACTCATGTGAAGAAGCAAAAACTTAGGCTCAACCGATATTAACCGATAATTGTTGAACAAGAAAGGTGGGATGCCTACCGGGGCATCCCCAAGCTTAGATGATTGAGACTTCTTGAAACATTATCCTGGGATGCGTTGGGCATCACCAAGCTTGAGCTTTTGTGTCTCCTTAATTCCTCTCATATCACGGTTTTCCTAAATCTCAAAAGCTTCATCCACACAAAACTCAACAAGAACTCGTGAGATAAGTTAGTATAAACCAATGCAAAATCCTTAACATTATCTACTGTAGAAAATCACTAAAATTATTATTCAACATTGCATGCTAAATGCCTCTGCATATTTAATACTCCTATCCTCAAAGAGAATCATTAAACAAGCAAACATATGTGAACAATGCAAACATAACAGCAATCTGCCAAACCAGTACAGTCTGTAAAGAATACAAGAGTATCAATACTTCTTAACCTCCAAAAATTATGAAAATTTATCACACTGTAGAAAATTTGTCATGTCTTATTTTGCAAAAAGTTTCAACATTTTATCACATTCTGACATTTCTAGGGAATTTTTGCAACATCAATAAACTTTCTGTTTTGAAACAGCAACTCATATACTTGCAAGATAAACATGGTGAAGGCTATCCTTGACATTTTTATTGAAAATAAAGATGCAAAACATTATTCTAAATAACAGCAAGAAAATCCTAACAAAATAAAATGACGCTCCAATTAAGACTCATTCATGTGACGAATGAAAACATAGCTCCAAGTGAGGTTACCGATAATGTTAAAGACGAAAGAGGGGATGCCTTCCGGGGCATCCCCAAGCTTAGTTGCTTGGATCTTCCTTGAATATTACCTTGGGGTGCCTTGGGAATCCCCAACCTTAGGGTCTTGTCACTCCTTATTCTCCTCATATCGATATCTCACCCAAAACTTGAAAACTTCAATCACACAAAACTTAACGGAACTTCATGAGATAGGTTAGTATGATAAAGAGCAAACCATTTCACTTTGGTACTGTCAAATACAAGATTCATAATTGTTTCCACACAATGACTACTGTAGCATATCATTTCCACAATTTATATTGAGCAATATAAGCCATCGAAACTAGGAAACAAGCAAACTATGCATTGAAAACAGAATCTGTCAAAAACAGAACATAATGTAGTAATCTGTACTCCAACCATACTTCCGCTACTCCAAAAATTCTGAAAAATAAGGAAAACCTGGGAAATTTGCCCCAATGTCACCTCAGGAATCCGCAAGTTGAGTGCCAAAACACATATCAAGTGAATCAATATGATACCCCATTGTCATCACGAGTATTCATTTGCAAGACATATATCAAGTGCTCTGAAATCCATAAAAGTATTCAATCCAATAACAACGAAATGTCACAGGGAAAAACTCAATTCATCACAACAAGATAGAGAGGGAAAACACCATATGATCCGACTATATTAACAAAGCCCGCGATACATCAAGATCGTGACATCTCAAGAACACGAGAGAGCGAGATTAAACACATAGCTACTAGTAAAAACCCTCAGCCCTGAGGGTAGTCTACTCCCTCCTCATCGTGGTGGCCGCCGGGATGATGAAGATGGCCACCGGTGATGATTCCCCTCTCTGGCGGAGTGCAGGAACAGGGTCTAGATTGGGTTTCGGTGGCTACAAAGGCCTGCGGCAGTGGAACTTCTGATCTAGGTTTTCCACGACGGTTTTTGGAATATTTGGTGATTTATAGGGAAAAGAGGGTGAGGGATTCCTGGATTAGGGGGTATCCAGGCAGCCGGATAATATCCTTTGGCCGGACTGTTGGACTACGAAGATACAAGATTGAAGACTTCGTCCCGTGTCCGGATGGGACTCTCCTTGGCGTGGAAGGCAAGCTTGGCAGTATGGATATGTAGATCTCCTTCCTTGTAACCAACTCTGTGTAACCCTAGCCCCTCCAGTGTCTATATAAACCGGAGGGTTTAGTCCGTAGGACCAAGAACAACAATCATACCATAGGCTAGCTTCTAGGGATTAGCCTCTTCGATCCCGTGGTAGATCAACTCTTGTAATAATCATATCATCAAGATCAATCAAGCAGGAGTAGGGTTTTACCTCCATCGAGAGGGCCCAAACCTAGGTAAAAAGATCGTGTCCCACGTCTCCTGTTACCATCCGCCTAGACGCACAGTTCGGGACCCCCCTACCCGAGATCCACCGGTTTTGACACCGACATTGGTGCTTTCATTGAGAGTTCCACTGTGTCGTCACCATAAGGCTGGATGGCTCCTTCGATCATCGCTAGCGATGCGGTCCAGGGTGAGGTTTTCCTCCTAGGACAAATCTTTGTATTCGGCGGCTTCGCACTGCAGGCCAATTCGCTTGGCCATCTGGAGCAGATCGAGAGCTACGCCCCTGGCCATCAGGTCAGATTTGGAAACTTGAACTACATGACCGACATCCACGGATTCTAGCCCTTGCCGAGTGCGCCACTCGGTCACGATGAGCATGATTTAGCTCTACCATCAGACAGTGTTCGGGAGATCGCACCGGCGACTGCTCCGACCCTCAATTCGGAGCCAGTTGCGCCATCCAAGGACGGGTGGATAGACCCCGCCACGGAGACCGCATCTTCAGCGGCGATCGAGCCAAATACCGACCTTACCCTTCACGGGAGCCGTGACGCCGAACTGCCGGATTCTTCCCCGGCCACGGACTCCGAACCGCCTACACCCGTGCCTATCGAATCCAACTGGGCGCCGATCATGTAGTTCACCTCCGCGGATATCTTTCAGTACTCGCCCTTTGGCGACATACTGAACTCGTTAAGGTCTCTCTCGTTGTCAGGAGAGTCCTGACCGAACTATGGCCGGCCAGATCGGGATGCGGACAACGAAGAAATTCACCGCCCACCCACCACCCACTTAGTAGCCACTGTTGATGACTTGACCGACATTCTCGCCTTCGACTCTGAAGACATCGACGGTATGGACGACGATGCAGAAGACGAACAGGAGCCACTGCCCACAGGGCACTGGACGCCCACTTCATCATATGATGTATACATGGTGGACACACCCAAAAAAACGTCGACGAGGAACAGAAGGACGCAGCAAAGGATCGTTCCCTCGAGAAGCAGTCAAAGCGGCAGTGTAAGCGCCGCTCCAAATCCCGCCTCGACAGAAACAATGATCATATAGACCCAACGATAGAGCAGGGTGATCCAGCGGACGACAAACACGACATTGAACCACCGTCCGACCACGGCAACACGGAGAATCAAACCGAACAACCCGTCTCCGGCGAAGATAACAGTCCGGATGACATCACACCGGACAGGCACCCGGAGCAACAGAATACCCATCAAAGGCTTGTTGCCACTGCGAGGAGTCTGAAAAAGTAGAAGCGAAGGCTCAGGGCTGCACAAGACACAGTCAGAATTAGATGGAGTAAAGTACTCAACACTACAGCAAAGTACGGCGGTAGTCGCCACACAAAGAGCTACCCGAAGAGAAAGCTGCTACCTGAATTCGATGAGGAGGCCTTAGACCCCCCCCCCCCCGCA